>NW_006159585.1:5557700-5679395 GCF_000334495.1 Tupaia belangeri chinensis | reverse complement strand
TTATTTATTTATTTATTTATTTATTTATTTGAGGTTTTTGCTATAGGGCGTGTGTGCTTGCCAGAAAGACAGAGAGAGACAGAAAGACAGCGAGAAATCATCCCCCAGGAGGGATAGCCACGCTGCAGTTCCTTCTCCTTCATTCTCCTCTCAGGATCTTGGGTACGCACATGCACGTGTCTGGTGTGAGTTTAAGTCACCGGGTCCAGGACTTGAACCGTGGTTGACTACATGGGAGTCCAGCAACATAGCCATTATGCTAACTGCTGGTCCCAGATTAGAAGACAGTTTAACCTACCATATAAAATCACCCTTTCAAGGGAGAAAATCAGCATCCTTGAAATTGATGAGAAAGTGGAGTACCTGCTGATTCTCCCTGAGAACCCCCTTAGGCAATTTATAGAATGTGTTACAAGAGCTTAGTTGTGTAATAACCATCCATTGGGCATTATGCAGAGATCCTGGACACCTGGAAAACTGGCACCCTCTCTGAAGGAACGTGTTAGTCAGGAGCCATCTGCTGTCCTGGTGAGAGCTCATCACTTCTTCCATGGCAGATCAATTTATGGCAGATCAATTTATAAAGTACATGCTGGTTTTTTGTTTGTTTGTTTGTTTTGTTTGTTTGTTTTTTGTTTGTTTGTTTTTGAGAGATTTTTGCTATAGGATGCATGCACTTGCTGGAGAGACAGAGACAGAGACAGAAAGTGAAAAATCACCCCCACCCCCACCCCAGGGAATGGCCACACCACAATCCCTTCTCCTCCATTCTCCTTTGGGGATTTTGGGCACACAACATATCCAGTATGTTTTAAGCTGCTGGGTCTGGGTCTCGAATATAGTTGACTATGTGCGATTCCAGCGATATAACATTATGCCATCTGCTTGTCCTGAAGTACACGCTGATTTCAATTTAATGAAGATATCAGAAGTCTCACAAATGCTCCTAAGTCAGGCTTGCTAACTTGGAATTTATGATTATTCTCTCCAGAAGTTGAGCTGACCTTTGCACTATCTATGAAAAAATAAGTTTGTTAAGCTAACAATGGAAATCAGATATAATGGGGGTTAGTAAACCACTAAAGCTTTCATGAACTCATATATGCATTTTTGCCCAAACAAAATGCTGATGACTAATCATTTTATTAATCTTGAAAGAAGATTCCTTTAAAATCTCTCCTAGGAATAACTTGGAGCTTGGTTCTGGTTATCAGGTACTGCCATGAGAATCTGGTGTTATTCAGTCTGACCCCTTACTCAGACACAAAGAATAATAATTTATGAGTGGTTTACTGATCTCTGACTAAAGGCAAATATAAAGAGTGATGTGGACAAAAAGGTGGTTTCTCCTGGGAAGGGTGTGGCTTTATTATTGCTGCCTGCAGTCACTGGTGCACTCTCAGGTCTCCGAGTGAGAATAGTAGGCTTGGATGGACATGCCTACCTGTCCTGGCTAAGTAACAGGGCTGTCAGAGTAGATACCACTGTTCCCACACAGCCATTGAGAGCCAACCACGGGTTCTGGATCAGAAGTACCACCAGAATTAGGATTCCACTGATGGGGTTGCTGACAAACACCACTTGAGATATGCCCCGCAGAATCCAGTCGATGAACTGGAGTACCACAGGTTTGTCTGGAAGAGATGAAATGAACAGAACTAAGGAAACAGCAAGGCTGATGATGCTCCTGCCCAACTCTACCCTGAGCAAGACATCTAAATCCTCAGGAGATGAAGCTTATGTTTGATATTCCTTTAAGCTTTTTCTCTTTGAATGCTTTGCCTCTTTAGTGGCACCCAGATCCCTAAAAGCATCTTGTTTCTTTATGATCAACCCACACTTCCCCTACTAGAACCTAAGCTCCAAAAAGCACGTAATGTACTTATTTATCCTCTCAGAAGTACAGACTCTTAAGTCAAAGGAATGAATTACAGTAATAAAATTTTAGATTTTATGTATTGGAATTACAGGATGAAGTCGAGTGTCCTCCTTTAATATGAGTAGAAACTAGCCACTGTCTCCACAAAATAAATTTGAAGAAGGTTGCAGATTAGAAGATAAAAAAGTAGAAAAATGGGGAATAAAGAGATAACTAGTTTGGGAATATAACTAGAGATATAAGTGGAAGTACCACCAAACTATTTGCCCTAAAATCACTTCTCCCATCTATCCAAGGGAAGAAAGCACCCATACCTTTAAGCCAGTTGGAAAATTCTCTCATATCACCAGTGACGTAGCCAAGAGCCTTGGGGATGCACCTTCTCCCCTGACGTGGTGAAACTTGGTTTTCACTCTGGTCCAATTTAACTGTAGTGGAGAGGTCCTCCATGGCTATCTCTTCCTTTGGCTCCTTGAGGAAAGGACAGAGTTCATAAATATTCTTAATGGAGAATATTTTAGAGTGAGTAGCTTTGGGCCTGATTAGAGTAGCCACAATGATTTAAAAGCATATGGACTGTGATGTCCCAAGGGACTTAAAAAGCAATGCTTCCCTCTTCAAATATCATCATGGAGGTTGTTATTCAAGTTCATGTGCCTCACTGCCTTTGTCATCAATATATCTTTTTTTTTTTTTAAGAGTGATTTTTGCTATAGGTACATATGCTCACCAGAGAGACAGAGAGACAAAAAGATGGAAAGTGAGAAATCACTTCCTAGAGGGGATAGCCACAATCCCTTCTCCTTCACTCTCTTCTTGGGGTTTTGGGTGCACATGCACATGTGCCTGGCTTGAATTTCAAGCCACTAGGTCTGGGACTCAAACTGCAGCTGGCCATGTGAAAGACCGGCGACATAACCATTATGCCATTTGCTGGTCCCTGTCATTGATATCTTTAATGCTACCAGGAGAAGGGCTATGGTCTTTAATTTCATGCTTTTTTTTTTTTTTACTTAAATAAATATTTAGTACCTATTTTCTGCACTTGAGGAGCACATTTTAGTTGAGAAGACTAAAAAATAACCCATGCCAACATAGTAAGTCAAATAATAATATGGGAAGAGCTGAAGTTAAGTGTTTCAGCTTCATGTTATCAATTAAAAGAGCAAGAAATCAAGTTACAACATAACCTGCTCACTACTGTATGCAGATCAACTACCTTTTGCCAAATGGAGCTAAATTAGCCTAAGTAGCCCTTGTACTTGGGTGATAAATTGGCCCAAAGCAGTCTCCTTAGATACTGAACTGAAACATAGCTTGATGTACAAATTATAGCCTTACCTAAGACTATACTCTGGTATCCTAGAAGCTGAACGTCAGCCAATCGGAGCAGCTGGGCTTCAGTCAATCACAGGCTGCCAACTGACCAGACCATGACACTGTAAGGCAATGCCAACTGTAGTCAATCAGGTTGGTTTTGCATGTCACTGCCTTGATTTATATGTCACTTCACTTTCTTTGGTTATAAATGGAGGCTGCACACATAGTCAGGTAGAATGTTCTGAGCCAAGTTTTGGTCAGAAATGCTGCCCATCTCTTGCTCAAATAAACTGTTTAATGGGTCTCAGAGTTCTTTTTTGACATTTCCAGGACAAGCAGTCTTTTTAAATTAAAATTTTATTTTATGGGTCAGCAGGTGGTGTGATGGTTTAGGTGCTGGGTCCCATACGGCTGACTTCATGATTCAAGTCCCAGACCTGGTAGCTTGAAAATCAAGTAGGGCGTGTGTGTGAGTGTGCCCAAAATCCCCAGAAGTAAATGGAGAAGAAGGGACTATGGAGAGGCTATCTACCCTGGGGGTTTATTTCTCACTTTCCCTCTCTTTTTGTCTCTCTCTGGTGAGTGCACATGACCCAGAGAAAAAAATCCTTAAAAAAAATATTGCACAAAACAAACAAACAAAAATAAGTTTTATTTTAAAAGTCTGAGAGAAGAGGGAACCAGCAGTTAGCGTAATGGCTATGTCGCTGGACTCCCACGTAGTTGACCGCGGTTCGCGTCCCGGACCCGGTGGCTTAAAACTCACGCCGGGCACGTGTGTGTGCGTGCCCAAGATTCCGAGAGGAGAATGGAGGAGAAGGGATTGTGGCGTGACCATCCCCCCCTGGGGGGTGATTTCTTGCTTTCTGTCTCTAATGTCTCTCTCTCTCTGTCTGGCGAGCGCATGTGCCCTATAGCGAAAATCTCTCCAAAAAAAAAAAGTCTGAGAGAAGAAAAAATTTAGAATAGTTTGTGTGGGTTGACACAGCCTAAGAAATTTCCCACCCCACATTGTCAGTTCAAGATTGCTCGAATTTATCTTTACATCATACAACTGCCCTAGGTATTTTTTATTTTTGAAATGTGTTATTGGGATCAGCAGTTACTGTAATGGCTATGTTGTTGGACTCCCACGTAGTCGACCGCGGTTCGCGTCTGGGACCTTGTGGCTTAAAACTCACTCCAGGCACATGTGCGTGCATACGCAAGATCCCAAGAGGAGAATGGAGGAGAAGGGATTGCGGTGTGGCCATCCCCCCTGGGGGGGTGATTTCTCGTTTTTTGTCTCTCTGTCTCTCTCTGTCTGTCTGGTGAGCGCACGTGCCCTATAGCAAAAACCTCTAAAAAAAGAGAAAGAAATGCATTATTAAAATGTATAAGAACAGACAAGAATGATACCCCACAAAGGTACAGAAATAAGAAAAAGTGGAAGTGTACAAAACTATTGTCCACTTACAAACCAAAAAGTTGAAATCTGAGGATTGTACTATATTTGACTGTCTAGGGCATCACTATACTAAGCATGCCTGGGAAGATATGAACACTAACCATGACTTGTCTTCACTATGGAACTATTCACTTTTCATAGAAGTATATACACACTTGAAAAACGACAAGAATATGGTAATATGGTATCTTACAGACAAAAATGAAGGTTTCATGGTGCCAAAGGTAGATACAAAAGAGTATCAATGACACAATTCCAGAGGTAGGCAGAGAGAGAAGGACAATGACCAAACTACCCTGAGTGTGCTGGAAAAAATCCTAACACAGCCAGGTCAGTGTGGAGCAGGGAAACACCAGAAAACCAGAAGACTCCAGAAGACATAACTGGAATGTTAAAGCCGTAACCCAAAAGATACAACCAAAGAAACACCCAAAGCCCGTGCAGATAAACCAGTTCTTCTTGTGGCCAGGCTGTAAGCAAAGGGTCCTCAGTGCTATATTTGGTCCCATGATTGTTCCATTTATCATGTACACCAATTGCTACTAACAGAAAATAACTCTAGTTTTGACTTTTATTAATCTCAGTATGAAAATCAATGTGGGGAACTGATTTATTACTAACGATTACACTTTAGATTGTATTATTTCATTGCTCAACTAAACATCCTGCTTTTTAAACAATGGCAAATGGTTAATCATTGCGCCAAGTCGAATCTATTTATACAGTGCACTTCAGACCAACTCATTTTGTATTAACAAAACAGTGTTTGACACCAACAGCTGAGAGACTTCCAAAGGATCTTTATGTTAAGAAATTCTTAAATTGAAAATTGCTGGAAGTTAGGAATCAAACTAAGTCCATATATAGTCCAAATGGCTCCACAGTTAAAGGTAAAAAAAAAAAAACTGAATAATTAAACATTTATGAAAATAGCCTTTTATTTCACAGTCTAAGTGATGGATGTCATTATTTTCAGGTAGTTCTCTCCTTAAAAAAATCTTATAACTGAAAATGTTGCTTGGTAAGTGCCTTCCTCAGCTACAGTGACCATTCTGAAAGTCATACCAATTTAGGAGACACATGAGGCTTCAGCCCAGGCAACAACAAAAAGCTCAAAGATACTGGCCTGGCCTTGAGTTTCTGTAACTGAATATACCAACGAGGTCCTAAAGTGGCAGCAATGGAAAACATGGAAGTGGTATTTTCCATCAATGATATAAACAAGTATATGGGCTATTTTAGAATAAACAAATTCACCTTATAATTTCCAGCATCTATTTATGTTAGAGGGTTTTAAATTCCTCATCACCTCAGATTTTGGAGATATAGATTCGAAACCTGATAATATAACTGGCCAGACGTGATTGAGAACCTGAATGACCTGAGTCCTCTCTTGAGACGCCCAATGCTAAGATTAAAGATTAAACTACTTTTATCCAAATCCACAGGTCAGTTTAGAGCAGGCTTATTGTGATTTGTGTGGCTAATATCTACATACTGGGATGGGTTGTAGGGCTATACTGTCCTAGACAGGGGAGACTTCTCAGGACTTGGGCATACCCCAGGAACCATTTGTCCTGAACTGCTAAACCATTCTGGAGCTCTAGGGAGCTCTGACCATTTTCTATAGGACTAAGTAAGGCATGAGGACTGGTTAGGAGAAATTCATAACTTAAAGTTGTAGTTCACCAAAGAATTTTAGTATGAAATCTTTGCATTTCTTCTGGGAATGTTAAGAACCCACACATCTTAAATTGGGAAAGCAAAGCAAAGCTATGGAGCGAGGACCTTACACTGATGCGCAAACACGTCAGTTCTCAGTAGGCTATTATGTTTCAACTGAGAGGACCATAAAATAAATGGAACTCTAATCAAATGGAAGAAGGACAAATGTAAAGGTCCAAGCCATTTCCCAGCTTTCGACCAACTTTTGAATCAAGAAAGAGCCAGGCGACCCTTTGGACCAAGATCCCTGTGCCTCTGGTTCAGCCCACATACTGATCAACACAGCTTGGGGACCCTCACATCCCAGGCTCTTCTCAGAAAAGACACATCCACCAGAGCTTGGAGCAGCGCCCAGGTCCCGAGAGGCAGAGGCTGCATGGAGGAAGCATACCTGTTCTTGCGGCCCATCCGCCAGGGCCAAGCTTAGCTGGGTGAAGCCTCCATGTTCTGGCTCACCAGCTTTATTTCCAAAAGGGTCCCTCCAAAAAGGACCATGACGGGCATCAGCAGCGCCACCAACCAAAGATTGTCCATTCATCCTTTTTGTCCGTCCAAGACAAAGGGCAAAGACATGTGAAGAGGCAGGACAAGTGCTGGACCCAGATGAACACATGAAAGGCAAGATGGAGGATGGCGGAGGCTTGCCTGGTGGGTTTCCGGTGGGAGAGGTGTGGCCCTCCCAGGGGGCTTGTAAAGATGAAGGCAAGGCGGACTTCCCCAGCAGCTAGGAGCTTGCAGTGGAGGAGAGACAATGAACCGACTCAAGAGATTGAATATTCATTTTACTTTACTTGGGGGTTAAAAATGGTGGTAAACTATCTCGCACAGAGCCGAAGCACAATTTCGTTCCGCGTTTCTCCACCAGCAAACGGTTGGCCGATCAGAAGCCTGTTCCGGGGGAGTATGGGAATCAAGCTCTGAAATGCTTGAGGCAAACTCTTAGGGCTCTATCTTGAGGTCCAACACCAATGCAAACAAGCTGCCATAGGCTTGTTCTTTACCAAACGCAGAAGAAGAGGGTCTAGTGTGGATTCTGTATTCTGTAATAATATACTACTTCTTATGCACATTAAAAAGCCCTGTTTAAGGCACTGCTAAATAGCATTTTTTTTCTTGTATCTAAGTAAGAATTCTTAAAATTTGAACATCACTCTAATAATAACCAATTCTTAGTTTTAGTCAACAAATAATGCAGTTTTGTGTATATATATATATATTTTTTTTTTTTTTCAAAATTAACTCCCGTTGCATCCAGAATGATCATTTTTCCTTGAGAAGTTCCAGAAGTATGTGTGGCATTTTTTCTTTCTCCCACTTTTATTCATCCCACCTTCCCTCCCCCTGTTCTTTTACTGACTTGGCTTGAAACTTGAAAACTTGCACTCTACCAAAGTGACTCAGGAAAATCCACAATTGTGGAAAGCATTTATAACATGTCTTAGGAAAAAAAACTGTGTGTTTATCCATGGTAAACTGATTAGCTATATACCAAACAGTTGTGTCTGAAGGTTGCATTATGAATATTTTTGTTTGATAAACAGTAACATTAAGAAACTCAATGGTAGGGTCGTCATAATATACAAGACTTTAAAAAAAAAGAAATAAGAAAAATATGAAAGAAAAAAGGGAAGAGAAAGATGAGCAGGGGCCATCACATTCTCTCAGTGTAGCTACCTCCACTCTCTGCCCCTCCTGGTGCCTGCCTTTCCTCCGACCTCCTAAATCACACACATCTTGGAGAACCACATCCTTGAGCTCAACATCAATATCACTAATTTTTCTTTTTAGAGTTTTTGTTTATAGAAGCCTTTGTTTTATAGAAGATGCATGAAAGAGAAGGCTGCGTGGGGAACCATCCATGCACAGCCAGTAAGTGGCAGGCAGAGTGAGCCTCCTGAGTAGGAAAGCCCTGATTGTTCTGTGTCTTCTAGTTTGGGGCCAGACATGTGAATGCCTCCCAAGATTCCATCTGAGTCAACAGATAGACAATCAGCAGCTTCTGTATGCTGGAGCCTGCAGTGTATGCTAGGGCCCATTGATGTGCCTGTCTTAGTGACTGCCTTGAAAATACCCTGGGCTGAGGGCGGAACAACAAAAAGAGGGTTCTGCCATCTGCAATTTCACCTTGCACCCTTACCGGAAGCAGTTACTCTCCACACAAACATCTTCCCGTGCCTCAAATGAGCCTCACTTTCCTGCATCACTGACACGTCTTCAGTGAGGCTTGTGCGTGTTGAAGTTAACATCCCAAGACTATTCTAGAAACTGCACCAGATGAGCTTTCCAGCAGGAGTCAGAAACCACTTTGCATAACCCGGATCACTAATGAAATGAGGTAGTGCTTCCTATTCTACTATGAGGTGTATCAAGAGTTCAACTCAACAGACATTCCCCACTTAATTATATGAAATGAAACATTCTATTGTCAGCTTATCAGAAAGTTGTACAATTGAGAGACCTGAAAATCGTCAATTTTCCATGCCTCAAGTATCACTTTTAAAATAATAGAACGTTTTCGATATAAATAAAAAAGGCATGTAAACATTCATACTGTGTTAGAATAGACTTCAGCATTGTAATTTATGTGGCACTTACTATAATCTCTTTTTAGGTAGCTTTTGGCTTTAAACGGCAGGAGGTGATCAGTTTTGGTAACAGCTGTAATCAGAAACAAAGAAAACGCTGTCAGGTATTTCTGTCTTCTCTCTAAGACACTTTCCTCCTTGGAAAGACACTATTCCTTGCAGTCTTGAGTATCACTTGCCGGGAAGAGCAGCTACAAGGAAACCACCAAATGTGTGTCTTCAGTTGTCGTCAACTAGTCCTCCCAATGATCCACAAGCACAAGCCCTTCAACATGATGGCACACGCAGAAAAGCCCATAAATCTCTAATTGGGAAGGGCCATTCCCAGCACTCTACTTTTTTGTTTTGAATCCAATAGATACTTGTGTCCAACTAAATTATTTCAAGAAAACAGCCCCAAGCCCCTGCTGGCGTCGGCACACTCAGAGTCACTTGGCTCTGTGAATGGATATCTTGCCGAAAACCACGTCAGCTCAGGTGCTGCTTCCACCTTGCTTCAGAAATCACAAACTAAGACTTTGCTTTTAAGCTTCTGGGGAGATTTCCTTTTATAAATCGCTTTCTAGTCTACCAGAACTCTGACTCTACTGCTTCCATTCAGTTCTGACAATCTGAAACACACACACACACACACACCCAGCATGAGTTTTAAAATTGTTATATTATTAAGTGGGGTCATACAATGTCTCTCCTTCATAGCCTGACTTAATGTATATCGAGTGTCTGCACTCTATGACAGAAACTGATTGACTAAAGGATATAGAAGCAGAGTAAATGGGTGTGAATAACAGCTATAGTGTGTGTGAAAGAATAGAGTCTGAGGAAGAACATTTAGAAGAAAAATGGAGAGGCAAAGCATTAATGGGACAAAGAAACGAGGTATTATGTGTTGAAGATAATTTTATAGTTTTATCAACTGGACTAGGGAGAAATGTTCATATGTTGGAATATTCACTTTGTAAGCTAAATAATGTGATTGAATGTATAAAAGAAAATGAAATAAAAATATTTAAATTTTTTATTATCATAATCTTGTTTATATTACATTGAATCACATATAACTTTATAGTGTATTATGTTTCTTTTTCCAGAATGAATACCATTCATATTAGTCAAAACAAAGACATTAAAATCCCTATCATCATCATCCAATAGCTTTTCATTTTTTCTAGATTATTATTATTCCAATTATTTTTTAAACATTCCATCACTATTTATCATTTTGCTTCTAAAAAGACTTTACCCAACATGAAATACTTCTCAGACCTGTCCAGTTGAGAATACTATATACATCATCAACAGGTAATAAACCGTATCTGAATCCCACGAATGTCATGCCTCTCTATTTGCTCTCTTGCTATCCTTCATACTCTTCTCTTCTCCCACCCTGTTCCACACTGTTTTATCATCACTAACTATTTTCACTGCTTTTATGCCCTCCAATATTTCTATCTCTACCATAAAGTGCGAATAGAATCTGACACATATTGAGACTGTTTGAAAAAGACTATCTCAAAAATTGCTTGGAAAAAAAAAGAGGGAAAAGTACAATAATTAGAGAAGGCAACCCCCAAACAGTGAACAGTTGGAAAGTAATAGAAATGAGAAGGGTACTTACACTCCAGCTGGCTTCCTAGTGGCAGAAGGAAATGGCTGATAAAGACCTCTGGGCTCTATGAAAAGGGAGAGTGTTCCAGAGGAGATAGTGCTGGGAGGGAGGGAGGCACCTAACAGTTTTTATACCCAGAGCCCTGCTCTGCATATCCGTGGACAGAGCTTTCCCCTCCCACTTCAGGCACGAATGCCAGAGCGGTGCTGGGGAACTGGTCCCCTGGCTTTGGTACCTGATGTCTCTTTTCCTCTGTTCTTGATAGAGTGCCAGCTGCTTTGCCTTGGTTTCCATGGCATTCTTAGGTCTTTGCCCACTGGAAATCCTACTCAGACTCTTCCTTCTCCACAGTTGCCCCTACCCTTGCCCTGAAATATTTTGGGAAAGATTTGTACCTGGAGAGGATCAACATAGTGTCACTTAAACTAAAAACCATGAGGCAGGTTGCTGCAGAGGGGACTCGGGACCTAAGTGGCTGCTGGTTGCTGAGATGGAATTTTCTCTTCGACTTGACACAATTTCTGCACCAGCGTTAAGAATCCAGCAAGGGCCTGCGGGGTGTAGTGGGAGGGTGGAGAGGATGAGGTGTATACAGGTGATTTCTGTAAACCAACCCCCCTTCACTCCAGTGAGAAGAGAACGACATTGCAAATATTTCCTAGAATGTTCCTCTTTGCAAATGAGAACGCTGGGACAAACTCTGATGCCATTTAAAGGGAGACAAACATTTCATAGCTGGAGATTCCAAAATTGAGTAAAAACAAACAAACACTTTTCTTTCCCATTCTTGTTAAATTTCAGTTTTGCGGCTTGCTCTGTTTTTGGCAGAAATCTAGCTCAGTCGCATCTCTGTGAGCACAGAATGAAAGAAAAAGTCCCACAGAAAGGCAGGCAGGTGTCACAGGTCTTCCTCCCAGCCGGCTTCCCACCCTCCTGGACTTGCAGATCTTCTGGCTTTCAGAGAGGCAGCCAGGGACTCTCTGGCTCCACCCTCTGGACACTTGCCAGACCGCAGGGTTCCTTTTCTGCTTAGGGGTTGGACCAGACCCTGCCCCCCTCCACACCCCCGATGTGTACTTGGGGCCTGGGAGGGAGCCCAGAGATCCAGGTTCATGATTAGAGTTTTGAGGCTTGCACACGCCTCCCTCCATCACATTTTTCCTGGTAAAGTAAGAAAAAAATAAGCTAGGGTTACCTTGAAGGAGATAAATGAAACTCAAAAGGGCAGCTGAGGGACGTGCTTTGGGAATGTGAGGAATCACACTAGTGTTTCCAAGAGTTCCTTATACAAACGAGTCACAATTCATCATAGTATTAATAGTTATAATAATAATATAAATTACCACAAACGGCCAAGCATTCGCTGTCTGTTGGCACTGTGTTAAACACTTTAGAAGCATTCAACATTTAATCATCTCCAGGACTCTATGCAGTCAATACTACTACTCCTATTTTGCATGTGAGGAAACTGAGGCTCAGAGAATTTTAATAACTTGTTCCAAGTCTAACATTAAAGTTTGTGCTTTTACCCACTCCGGTGTTCTTATTTCCAATGTCTACCCATAGTTTGCTTTTCAATAATCCATTCATTAACTTGCTTAGTGAAAGGCTGCATCTTGGGCCACAAAATACAGCCTTGCCATGCGGTTTGCACAAGGTAGTGCAAAGCTCGTGGGATTACAAGTCAGGTAAAGCTGAGTTTGAATCCTGGTTTTGTCCTGTACTAGCTTGGTGTCTTGAGGTATATTACCCTCTCCAGACTTCAGATTTCTTACCATAAAGTGGAGTAAGTTTGCTTTCTGGCACATGGTGGGGCCATCATTCTGTCTGCCTGGCTCACTCAGTATTGGTTTGCCTGGATTCATGAATGGGACCTTGTTGCTGGTTGCTGTGACTTTGGAGAGAATCCCCCACTGGAGACCAGAGAGACAACGGGGCACCCAGTACTGGGAGCATGTATGTGTTTTTAGGTGCTTTTAAATAGGCCTACTTGCACAATTCAATGGCTTTTTCGCAGTTCTTCCTCCAGTACCTCCTGGTGCCGGTATGGAGTACTCTTTTCTGGGTGTTTGTGCCCAAACTTTGTTTTCTGTGCCTCAGCTCTCCTGCTGCTCCTGTGTGTGTCCCGCTCTGTCCCCGATCTCACTGAGTTCACCTTTCATCTCCCTGACTGGCTGTATTTGCAACTGAACATACATAGAGCTTCCCTCTTCCTGAACTTTCTCTGTGGAGAAGTTCTCCTTGGAGTTTCTGCCCCTAGGAAGTTTTCTCTCCTCTCTTCTACCACTCTCTGTCCTAATCTATTTGGATTTCCCAGTGGACTCCTGGAACTGAAAGCAGTGTACAGCTGTACATGTAAAAGAAAATAAGAACTAGATGAAGAAATGGAGGTAATGGAGAACAGAAGTATAGATAATGACATGATTTTAATATTTTTATGGTGTCATCCATTTGTAGCTATACTATTATATATCCCATATGTTATATGATATACATGGTATAATATGTAACATTCATAAGTGTGCATTGTTTGACTCAGACACTATTAAACGGTATTCCATTTTTGGGGGGGAGAGGTTTTTTTTTTTTGCTATAGGGCGTGTGTGCTCACCAGAAAGACAGAGAGAGACAGAGAGATAGAAAGCAAGAAATCACCCCCCTGCCCCAGGGGGGGATAGCCACACCACAATCCCTTCTCCTCCATTCTCCTCTCAGGATCTTGGGCATGCACGCACATACACCTGGCTTGAGTTTAAGCTGCCGGGTCTGGGACTTGAACTGCAGTTGACTATATGAGAGTTCAGCGACATAGCCATTACGCTAACTGCTGGCCCCAGTATTTTGTTTTAATGCTGCTTGATCTATCTATAGGCACCTTCAGTAATTGTGATTGGGTAGCACCCATACTGGAAAAGTTCAAGAGAAGAATGTCACAGAAGGCACTTCTTCAACTTGAGTAGAACTTTTCTAAGTGGGGATAAGAGAGTGCTAGAGGAAAACGTTCCCATTCTTCTCTATCTCCCTACCCGTGACAGAGGAAGCAACTGCCAGACTGGAACAGAACGTTCCCCTGCAGTGTGTTCTGAGCCCAGACGCTTTGGTTTGGTAAACAGTTAGACAAAAAGGCATCAGATGAGAGCCAAAATTCTCCCTGACCCAGAAGGGGTCACTGCCACTTGGAGGGGCACCCATTGCAGTAGTGGAGCCAAGGGGCAAGCAAGCATGTGTGCAAATGTCTCACTCAAACTTCCATCACCAGGTCTTGCCAGGGGATTGCGGGTCATGGCAGAAAGAGAGGTATGTATGTTTTTAGCCTCTAAATGCACTCCTGCAAATAGTTCCAAATAAGGAGTGAAAGGGTCTCAGTAGTAGGGAGCACCTAAAGAGATCCCGAGACTGAGGAATCACCACCCCCGTCTACAACTTTAATCGGGTGTCCACATGTGCTACCTTTCCATCTTTTAAATGAAAATCAGACCAGTGTAATGCCATAATGCAGGTCTCTGATGTCCTCGGTCAGTGCCTGGAAGTGTGCAAGTTGTGCGCTGCACAGATGCACCGTGTTTAAGGGACCACCATTAGCACCCTAGACATTGTGTATTTATCACGGTAAAATCCCTGCAGATGGCCTTAAAATATCTTCAGAAGAGGGGCACCAAGGTACCTTTGCACAAAGGGTCATATTGGCTATCCAAGCCCTGCTAGTTCTGCTATTTCTTTAGAATTAAAAAAATAATAATTTCCCAGTGAGGAAATAGGGAGGAGGGTAGAAGGAGAATCTTTTGACTGTTTTTAGACTTGGTTGAGGAGGGGATTAAAGCATTGGGAAAAATGAGGGCTAGTGACCAGCATGGCCACATTCCCTGAGCCCTCTCCTGAGGATGACCCACAACCCATTAGATTGTTTCCTTGCTGTGAAAAAATGTGATATTGGCGTCAGGTTTAGGAAGTTAAGCTTCATTTTATGATTGTGTGAGGAAGAGAAGGTGGGATGACCTGACACCCCCATTGTATCTGTGGCCAGGGACTAGCCAAAGGTACAGGTTCCTGGCAAAGACTCAGACACTAGAGGTTGAGTGGGAGGGGCTGAGGCCCACTGCCAGCCAGGTGTCCAGGATCCAGGTCACTCACCAGGGGGTCTGGCTGGGACCAGGTGGGTATGTGAAAGTGAGGCTTCACCATGGAACCGGGGAGGTGGCAGTTGGCTTGGGCTCCCATAGTTGTCCCAACCAGAGCCTTAGCATCTGCTGGCTGCACAGTTCTGTCAGCTCTGTTGTTCAGAAGTGCCGTTGCCTTACTCATTGGCAACCAGAGCTAAAGAAGGATTCAACATCTCCTGGCTCTCACCCCTCCTCCCATTCTTCTGGCTTTTTTCCTTACTGTTGGCATCTGCCAAGGCTGGGGTGGGGGCCAAAGGCAAAAGGAACTTACGGGAAGACTATTCAACTGCTGATCCTATCAACCCGCTTGAAGCTGGACCTTACTGCTTCTTCACCGTCTAGCGTGGGTAAGTTGAGGTATTACAATTTAATTGACCACAGATTCCTATCAGAGCCTTAGCAACCCTCAGTATGATAGTGTTGATCTAAGAAGCATGGCTGTGCAGGCACACTACGACAGAGGAGCGTTCAGATGCACCACCGACACGGCATACTGCTTGCTGCTAAAGAATAACCCTGACTCCACATTTTATTCAAAACTCAAATTTACCCCATTGGAATAGTCATTATTATTTGATATAACATCTCTTTGAAAAATCAGCTAAGAATGATGGCACCTTTTTATGTGTGTGTATATATATATATATATATATATATAATTTATTGGAAAATAAAAATTCAATTTCTCATTTAAAGATAAGATATAAAAATGGTGATTGAGCTAGAAAAATGGTTCCTAATTAATTACAACCCCCTGCTTTTAAATAAAAGATGGAACTCCCAATACTGTTGTAATTCTCTCAATGGTGACTTTGTGTCCAGTAATGGAAGAAGCCAGATTAGAGTTCAGCTTCTTGGAACCTTGGTGCCTTCTCTTAACTGAGGTGTTAGCTGGAGAATTTGAAATAAAGGAAGCAATAGGATGTAGATTCCCTATTACAGAGGTAGGGTATGACCATTCTCTTTTGTGCTCCTTTGGTAGAATGGCATATTTCTCATTGTTTTATTCACTTTTCTTTACCTATAGTCTTTTTCTCATTCAATTGATTTTGTTTATTTTTTCCCAACGTCTGAACAAGAGACATATCTGAACAGAGGGTTAGTATTTAGTTATGCCAGGCAGTTGGGATGAATCGATGAATGTGAAGCCAAAGAATTTATTTCTGAGTAGGTTGATTAGCTTGCTAGCCCCCGGAAAGCATGACATACTCAGACACTGCCCAGCTATGCACGAAGTATTGGCCAAGGTCACAGAATGGGCCAGAGGGACATGGATTCTTTCTCTATACAGAAGAATGCCTAAGATGTGGCTTAGGTGATGTTATCTTTGAAAACAAGAGTCTATAGTCTTGAATTAAGCCCAAACATGAAACTGACAATGAATAAAATATTGCCACATGAGGGGAAAATCCTGTCAGCAATTGAAATAAGCATATTGATGTGATAAGCAAAACAATAGCCTCACTATATCTATGTGGGCTTTTAATGTCCAGCATCATTTAGAGGCTTTGCTTCTTCTTTCACAGAACCTGGGTCTATAGAATCTCAGAGGGAAAACTGACTGTCATGTAAGTCTGACAACCAATTATTCGATAGCTTTTTATCTCCATTATATAGAAAGAAGATGCTAACATTACATTAATAATCATCACAGGGACCAGCATATAGTGTAATGGTTATGTCACTGGACTCCCATGTGGTTGACTGTGGTTTGAGTCCTGGGCCCGGTGTCTTCAAACTCACGCCAGTCACGTGTACGTGCATGCCCAAGATCCCAAGAGGAGAATAGAGGAGAAGGAACTGCAGCATGGCCATCACCCCTGGGGAATGATTTCTTGCTTTCTGTCTGTCTGTCTCTGATTCTTTGGCAAGCGCACATGATCTATAGCAAAACTCTCTCTCTAAAAAAAAAAGAAGAAGAAAAAAAATCCATCATAGTTTTAAAAGGAGAACCAAAGTTACCCAAGTGCAACGATGGTGGTAGGTGAAAGACCCAGAGACTTGTTCAATGGCTCTCTGGAGATTTCTCTTTAAGGAGATGGTGGGCAGCTTCAGACTTTAATTTTTTTTCCCCAAGGTTTTTTTTTTTTTTTTTGGAGAGGTTTTTTCGCTATAGGGCGCGTGCACTCGCCAGACAGACAGAGAGAGACATAGAGACAGAAAGTGAGAAATCACCCCCTAGGGGGGATGGTCATGCTGCAATCCCTTCTCCTCCATTCTCCTCTCGGGATCTTGGGCACGCACGCACACGCGCCCAGCGTGAGTTTTAAGCCACCGGGTCCAGGACGTGAACCATGGTCGACTACGTGGGAGTCTAGCGACATAGCCATTATGCTAACTGCTGGTTCCCCCCAAGGTTTTTGATATACAGTGCGTGCATTTGTCAGAAATTCAGAGGGAGATAGTAAGAGGGAAAGTGAGAAATAACTACCTGGGAGGATGGCCGGGCCACAATTCCTTCTCTTCCATTCTCTTCCTGGATCATGGGCATGCACATGCCCTGTGTGTTCACAGAGGTCTCTGGACATGAACCCAGAGCCCTCTCATGTGGATCAGCCTTCAGTGTGTTGAGTTACTACTGCATCACCATCTGGCTCCAGCCCTTCATCTTGGTTATATGAGATGCACTGAAGCCCCTAGAAGAGTCTCAAGATTTTTTTTTTTCCTCATATTGTTCTGTTTATTTCTCCACTTGGTGTATTCTATCCCATTATTTAAAAATAATCCCAATCCTTAAATTAAACCCCAAACATAGTTAATTGTGGCCATTTTCTTTTATACTCCTATAGTAGCTTCACAATAGGTAAAGTATTCTCTCCTATCCCTTTGTTCAATCCCGGTGTGATTCCCTTTCTCCATTTTCTCTTGGCTACTAAACTTTCTTGTCCTCTGGGCCCATGCTATGTTTCTTGTTCCATCCATTCACTCATCTATCCATTGTCTAAGGTATGCCAAACACAGAAGGATTCATAGATGAATGAGATGTTAATCCCGGTTTCAAGGATTTCAGTTTGATGAACTTTTATGTTTTTCGGAATCATTTTTATAGCTCCTAAATGTGTGTTGCCCCGAGTTCTCTGCTCGTTTCTTTCTGCATTGTCACTTTTAAAGCTCCTCTTTCCTTTCCCATTCTACTCCAACTCACTAAACCGTGTTGTTTAACACGTTTATTGTAAAGAGTCCTGGAGAAGGAATCAAGAGATGCTAGCACTAACTTTGGTGAGACTGGCACTCCGTAGGTGCCTCACTTACTAAAAGAGGAGTTGGCCTAACTCGGTAATTAGTAGGCTTGTCTGCACATTAGAATTACCCTGGGAGTTTTTGAAGAATATCAAGAGGTCCCTCTCTTAGAGAGCCTAATGTAATTGGTCTGGGGTGTGGGAGTCGTAAGTGTTCTTGGTCATTCTGAATGTGCAGTCAAGGTGGAGAACCACTGGATTGAATCTATCCAATTCTAATTTTTGGACTCCAATCCCAAACAAGGGTATCGCAGTAAAATCAGATGAAGTTTGACAGACCAGGTTCAAGTTACAGCCAATCATAACACCCCAGGGGAAATGACTTAAACATTATGAGTCTTAATTCCATTGTGAAATTAATGAAGATTAATAATACCTATCTTGCCAAATAGAAAGATTAAATAAGATCATGGCATGTGATAGGCATTCAAACAAAGGTAATTTTTATTATTATTCCCCTTTAAAACAATCCCTGTTTCTGAGTTCCTTATTTCTTCCAATGGTGCCATCATTATCTCAGTTCTTAATCTCAACTAATGCTCACTGAGCGAATAAGAGATGGTAGATCCTGACCATCCTCATCATGAAGAAGTGGTGAAAGTTTAATCTCATTCACTCTGGTTAATATTCTTAAGTTTTGCTACTCATAGTGTAATGCATAGACCAGCCACATTGAGATCCTCTGGAACTTGTTTAGAAATGAGGAATATCATCCTCTCCCAGACTTGAATCAGAATCTGCATTTTAATAGATCCTCATGGCTTTGTGTGTACTTTAGTTTGGGAATGATCAGTCTAAAGCATCCTTGTCCTTGAGACTTGATGAAAAGGGATAAATTCAGGCCACTAGAGTGGTGATGGTTTACAAATTCCAGTGTCTTGGAGACATCTCACCATGGAGAGCCCAAGTGAATATGGTTGTCTTCCAGCTGGCAGCACCAAGCATGCTGTTACACACTGGGCCATGCCTGCTGAGGGCAGTACTCTAGGCAAAGCCATGTCATCCCATCGAACACCATGAAGTCATCCTATCAGCCCTACCCACTGTCTAGTGCTCATTGCTTCACATAGGCTCTGTGAGTGTCTCCTGGCCATCAGTCACCATGAAAGATCATCACAGGTCATGGAAGGGTGATGCTTGCACACATAGGGACAGGGATTCCTCCAACCAGGGAGCTTGGCAGCAGCTCTTGTGGGCCGGCCAGAGGCTTTTGCATCCTGCCATGCCCTATAGGGCTGATAACTCTCTGCACTGTAATAGCAACCTCCCAGGGTCCTAGAGATCTTCCCTAAGCATTTCCCTGGTGGCCCCCACTCCTTGATTCTCTACCTTGATTCCTTGGTCTTTTTAAATGTAGAGTCCCAGCAGTAACTTCTTCCACTCACTCCAGTATACAACTCCTCTGGCCAAAGCCCCCTGAGAGTGAAACTGTAATTTCATAGCATATATTGCAACAATAAAGTTGAATACACTTTCTCAAACACCTGCCTTCCCATTTGCTATCCCTCTTACCAAAGTGCAGGAGTGTCTCCCATTATGACTCACTAAGGAAAGGTGATAATTCAGGTGAGAACTGCAACTATTAGCATGCAATTCCTAATACATCTCTTTCTTCCCACAGCCTTTATCATTATTTGTAAATACATAATTCTGCAAGTCTTTGCTTTATTGAGCTTGCCTACCAGCCTATACGCTTCCTGAGGGGGAGAATCTGGTCTGGTCTTGTTCATTGCTATAGCCCCAGTTTCAGATTCAGTGCCTGGCTCACGGAGGTTCTCAACAGCTTTGTTGATTATATGGATGAATAAATGGGTGAGTGACTGACTCTTGAAGGGTTAGAATAAATTATTTGAGGTGAAAGGAGGTGGGACTTGGTTTCTCTTAAGTATAGCCCTCAGAACAGGGTTTAGCATTGACTGAGACATGTATTTCATGGGGCAATTCCCTGCCATCTGTGACACACACAGATGGCTCTTGCTCATCAAATCCTTCCTAGGCCAACTGGTCCCCCAAACATTCAGCACTCTAGTTTTGTAGCTATACCCCTGCATTCAGAGCCTCTAGCTTGCCTCCAGGGCCCTGAAATGGGTTGGCCCCCTTTCAGATGCATAGATTAGTCAGTTCCAGATGAGCCTAGTTCCAGGTGCATAGCTGAGCCAGCTCTGGGAACACCTGAGGTATTCTGAGGGTGACAAATAGAAAAGTAGTCTGAATCTGCAGTCTCCTCAGTGGAGATCAATGAAGATGATTCAGGTTAGTCCCAATTCCAACTGTCAAATCCAGGCTCAACTCAAACCAAAGAGGTCTGCACTCTTCAAGGACTGGGAATGGATAGCTCTTTCCCCCTTTCTGTCCTTGTCATAGCCTTGGCCAGTTCACTGTCCAAGTCTCTGGGGTCTTGATGTCTTCTCTCAGGCTGGAAGCCATCCTTTGAGGGTCCCTTCCAGTTAGCTGCCATTTGCTCATTCCTGATTTCCCATCCTAATGAAATATCTAGGCAAGTCCTCAGGACTTTCGGGGATGGTGTGAGACATAAGATAGTTCTCAAATCCTTATGTAGCAACAAGACATGGAAAACACTAGGGTCAAAGTTGAGGACCAGCAGTTGCCATAATGGCTATGTTGCTGGACTCCCATGTAGTATACCATGGTTCGAGTCCTAGACCTGGTGGCTTAAACTCATGCCAGGCACGGGCGTGCCCAAGAATCCAAGAGGAGAATGGAGGAGAAGGGATTGCGGTGTGGCCATGCCACCCAGAGGGTGATTTCTCGCTTTCTGTCTCTGTCTCTCTGTGTCTCTCTGGCAAGCACACGTGCCCTATAGCAAAAAACTCTCCAAAAAAAAAAAAAAAAGAAGAAGTCAAGGCTGTATATGATCAACAATTATGTTGTGAGTAGATGAGTGCTTTTTCTTCAGCCCTGAAGGGATTTGTAATGTCATCAGACTGAGAGAAAGACCTTAATGTAGTCTTCCAGGGAGGGGCAGGATGCCTGTCAAAATAAATCAAGAACCACTAGCTTTTAAAGTTCTATTAAATGATACTGGCTAACATGTAATTAAGGGCTAAATTGTAGGTAGACATGCTTTAGAGTTAAAAGAGGGTGGCGAGTAGTAGTTTCTAGAGTAGGGAGAGGAAGATTTACTGAAAATACAGGCCTAAGTCCCTTAAGGCTTGAGTAGCAGTTAGTGAAGGCAGGAAAAGAGAGAATGGCCTTCCGGGCAAAGACCTGAGCAGAAGCTGAGAGAAACCTGGCATGTGTGGGGCTGTGAACAGCCTTGTGATCAGAATGGAGGGTGTGTGCTGAGTCATGGCCCACAAATCCAGCCCTCACTGTGTTCACAAGTGAAGCTTCTTTGTTTTCATAAGCATCAGGATTGACAGAGCATGGGCATTCCTTCCCCATGTGATACAGGACACTGCCAGGCATTGAGTCCCCACTACCCCTCCAAAGGACTCAGCATCACATAAAGGAAAGGAAGAAAAACACACCATTAGAGAAGAACAGATGCAACAATGAAACCCTGAGGTGGTTTAAAATAGCAAAATTCTGCTTTGAGTTCTATAATATGGGAAATAAGAACTAGAGTGCATCAGGGTTTCTCATATAAGGTATTGGGCTGTTGGAAAAGTCATAATGCATTTTTGTATAGAAAAGTACCGAAAAATACGTCATGACTTTTTCGATGACCCAGTGTATGCTCAAGTGATAACAATAACAAACTGTAAGCAAATATTAAACACACAGCAGTTTGAGTCTTCTTAAAGTTTTGGCAAAATGAGCAAAATGGGCCTGTTCTCTATTTCCTGTGCATTTCTATGTTTCTTTGTGATAATGGGAGGGTTTCAAAAACTTTCCACTGGTCAAAAACCTCCTGAAATTTGGCAGATGCTTGACAACTGCAACTGACAAGGTTGTTTCTCTCACTGAGAAGCAATTTCAAAAATAAGACTGACTTGGGAACCAGCAGTTAGCGTAATGGCTATGTCGCCGGATTCCCACGTAGTCGACCGCGGTTCGCAACCCGGACCCGGTGGCTTAGAACTCACTCCGGGCGCGTACGCGTGCGTGCCCAAGATCCCGAGAGGAGAATGGAGGAGAAGGGATTGCGGCGTGGCCATCCCCCCTGGGGGGCGATTTCTCACTTTCTTTCTGTTTCTGTCTGGTGAGCGCACGCGCCCTAAAGCAAAAACCTCTCCCCCCAAAAAAAACAAACAAAAAAACAAACAAAAAGAAAAAAAAAACCCAAAACAGTAGAACAGCTAAATAATGATATACTGCAAGCCCAAGACTGAATGATCTATACCTACAGGCAATGGTATGAACAAGTCTCACATTGAGCGAGTCACAGAAGAGTATAGACTGGATGATGCCATTGGGGAAAAGTTCAAAAAACAGGCTGAACAGAGAGAAGTCAGCATATCAGTCATCACTGGAAGAGCCACAGGGGGACTTCTAGGGTGTTGATAATGCTCTATTTCTTGATCTGGGTGCTGGTTACCAGGGTGTGTCAGTTTGTGAAAATTCACCCAGCTGTATACTTACGATATGTGCAGTCTAATGTAAGTCTATGAACTTTAACACAATTTTTAAAACGACAGTATGAAGTGGAGCAAAGGCATTGGGAATGAGTTTGAGATGCCTGACCAGGCAGGCAGAAGTGCCCAGGAAGCAGATGGAGATGCAAGACTCTGGGCTAAAGAATTAGGGCTGGAGACATTGAATTTAGAGATGGTTTCCACAGAAGTGACAGAGAAGAGAGCATGGAATGCCTTCTGGGACCGGGGGTGGGGTGGGGGAACCAGTTAGAACAGCTCTTGGCCCGTTGGAAGGCAGTGGAGGACAGTGAGGAGGGCCATCTATCAGGCCTATTCAGGGCTTCCCCACACTAGGATCCTCTGCTCAGCTCTGCCAGCCATGATTTTACATTTTGTTTACACAGAAAGCAGATGCTCCTTCATTCCTTTAGATGGCACCATCTCCCATAAAAAAGCTGAAGAAAGGGTTGGCAGGGTGAACTGTCCAGGGTGAAGGGTGGTGTGAGGTGCCAGCCTAGTCTTCCACCTCCAGGGCACGTGGTGTCTCTGACCCTACATTTGCCCTACAAAAGGGACTTGAAGGCCAGCCTGAGGGGTGGTGGGCGATTTTCTGCCCAGCAATCCTTCCTGGGGTACAGGAACCTCTCAAGATCAAGGAGGGATGTTCTAGAATCTCTATGCATACACAGCAGTGACACGGTCTTGCTTGTTGTCCCTCTGCCTTGTGTGGGCTGCTGGGTTTGAGCTTTTCTGTAAGCATGTCAGGTTAGAAGGTTAGGGTGCCATCCCAAACAACTGTGTGATGGTGGGGGTGATATGCCAATAACAGAGCCAGTACATTTCCTCTAATGGAAAGGACCAGGGCAGGGGGCCTCCCCAAAATACCCACGTGAAGCAGAAACACAGAAGAAAAGTATACACATCGGGTCATCTAGCCTACTGCTTAAGGAAGCCAGACCTCACCTGGCCAACTGTGGTTCAAATCCTGGCCCCAGTGGCTTGTAAACACATGTGTATCTGAATCCCTACAGGATGGAGAAACAGAAAAGGGATTGCAGCATGACCATGCGCCACCGAGGGGCATTCTCTCCCTCTTTCCCTCTGTCTTTGTAAGTGCACATGCCCTCAGACAATGAAAAAAAGAAAAACAAAACCTAAAACTGTATCAAGATGTCACATGCACACACTGATGACAAGGTCCCTACCATGAATTCTCAACTATCACACATGGAAGGGCAGAAAGGACGAAATAGCTGGTTGGAGCAAAAGGAAGAAGTCTTTTACCCTCCCCTGAACTCCTGCACCTATTTTCAGGGCCCTCTCTCTGTGATAGGGTGCTGCCCCACCCCTCTATCCTTAGCTCTCCCTACTCCTCGTGGATGGTACCTGGTGTGTCAGTTACCCAGAGTCTTGAAGAATGTACTGTCCTTATTCCCACTCCAGAGACTTTGCCTGGGCTGGTGCCTCCAGCAAGAGGTACTTGGGAGTCAGATGGATTGAAATCCTGGTTCCGGAACTTCTTAGCATCATAATCTATAGATTTGGGACAAGTCCTATTAGCTTTCTTGTCTTTAAAACAGGGATGACCCTCTCAACAGTGTTGATGAGATGGCATGTATTAAGTCCCTACGGGGCTGGTAGGCAAGTATTACAGGTGTTCTCCATCTCGCTTCCATTAACCCCTACCTGGAGTGTCCTTAGGTCCACAACGTCTTATTCTCCAACGCTTACTAGCCATTTCACGCAATTGGGTGGTGCACCTGCCTCCTCTGAACCTAGCTCACGGCCAGGGCTCAGGAGTGCCCAGTGTGGCATCCAGGTGATCTGAGGACTTATGGTTTGGAAAGGAACAGTGTCCCCAGATCCTCAGAGTGACTTCCCTGGAGGCATTATGGCTTCTAGGATGTCTAAAATGTCTTCGAAAAGCTAGTAATTACTTATATATTTGAAATTTAATACCTTTTTTTTTTTTGAGAGAGATTTTTGCTATAGGTCATGTGCACTCACCAGAGAGACAGAGAGACAGACAAAGAGAAATCATCACCTAGGGGAGATGGCCTTGCAGTAATCCCTTCTCTTCCATTCTCCTCTCAGGATTTTGTGCACATAAGCACATGTGCCTGGCATGAATTTCAAGCTGCTGGGTCCAGGACTTGAACTGTGGTGACTTATTTGGGATTCTAGCCACCTTAATCACTACACCACCTGCTGGTCCCAATACCTCACTTTTTTAAAGTATATTTTTCTTTATTACTTCAGAGAAAGGGAGAGCCAAAGAAAGAGAGACAGGGTCTTGCCATGCCAAGAGCTTCCCCCAGACCTCCCAGTCAGCCAGTATTACAGATGTACATCAGTACAACCCATGTATTCTGGTCAAATCAGGATCTGAATCTGGCCTCACACGTGGCGCCAGTAGCACCCTTGGTGCCCTACCACCTGTGCCACTGTGGCTGGGCCTTGACAGTTCATTTTTACATCATCTGTTTAAGCAGTTCGAAATGCATTTTGAAATACAACTCTTGAGGGCCTTCTGGTAATATTGTGTGTTTTTGACCTGGGTGCTAGTTACATGAACGTGCTCACTTATGGCAAATTCATTAAGGAAGTAGTAAGCTTGTGATCTGTTCACTTTTCTGGATGTTATCTTTTAATGTTAAAAATAAAATCACAACTTGTTGTGGGAATACCAAGCCTAGTGACCACCTGCCCTGCTGCTGGACTTCATGACAGGCATTCAAGACTGTGATGACTTAATTGTGGCTCAGTGTGTAGGCAGCTGGACAGAGTTCTCGAGTTAGTCTGAAGGCACTCTTGGAGAGTGTTTTACAAGTTGCCAGTCCAGGCTAAGATTCAAACCGTGCTTGGTCAGGTGGGCTCCGACTCCCTTAATCAGAGCACAAGACCAGCCCATCCTACTAGCTTCAGAAATGAGAGTGGAAGTGAGCACAAAATACCATGAAAGCTCTGAGGAAGGAAACTTTGTCCCAACAATTAGACATGTTTTCAAACTAGTGGATTGGCCATTGAAGACCAAGTAAGAGTATTTTTGGTGGAAAATGTAAGAAAGGGATGGCAAAAATTACATGAACAAAACCAGCATAAAATTAAGGCGTACTGGGTCTGAGGCTCAGGAAGTATTCTAATGTGGAAGAGCTCAGTGTGTGTGTGTGTGTGTGTGTGTGTGTGTGTGTGTGTGGAGGGGGGTCGTGGTGGTGGTGAGAAGTGAGGCTAAAACGTAAGCAGTGGCTGGTGCAGGAAGCACCTTGTCTGTCAAGCTCAGGAACATGGGCTTTAGTCTTCAGGCTGATGGAGCCTCTCAAGGAGGCTAAGTATGAGGGGACTTCAAAAGTTTGTGGAAAATGGAATGAAAGAATTAGTGTATTTTGGTGCCAAAAAATTGAAGTCCATGCATAGTTTTTTTCATAATGTGTGCATTCCATGAACTTTGAGAAAGCCCCTTATAGGAGAGTCTACCACTGACTCCAGTGCCACGAACCCCACGGCCACCTTCACCATTCCATCCCTGCTAGCACACCTCCAGCACCACAGACTCCAATACCACCTTCACCACTACCATCAGTACTAGCACCAACTTCGCCACCACGCACCCCATGACCACTTTCACCATTACCATCGGTACCAATTCCCTATCAGCGGTTCCACCTCCACTACCAGTCTTTCTACTCCCACCACCAACTCTGCTTCCACTACCACTTTTACCACTTTTCCCTCTACTGTCAGAGTACCTGCTACAGTAACGGTCTTCAGAGAAGGAAATATCGTATTGCTAATTAGAGCACACTTAATTAGTAAAGAAACTTGAAATCATCCTTTTTTTTAAGTTTTTTTTTTTTTTTTTGAGAGATTTTTGCTAAAGGGTGTGTGTTTTGCCAGAGAGGCAGAAAGTGAGAAATTACTCTCGGGGGGTATGGCCAGGCTGCAGTCCCTTCTCCTTCACTCTCCTCTCGGATTTTGGGGAGCACACACACAAGTCTGGCATGAATTTTAAGCCATCAGGTCCATTACTCAGACTGCGGTCAGCTACGTGGGGGTTCATTGATATAAGCATTATACCATCTGCTGGCCCCTTTCCTTAAGGTTTTTGCCATAGGGCACATGCACTCGTTGGAGAGAAACAGAGAGCATTAATAAGAAAAGTGAGAATCATCCCCACTCCCTCCTTGGGGGATGGCCACACTGAAATTCCTTCTCCTCCATTCTTCTCCTGGGATTTTGGGCATCCACTCCCACATGGCCAGAGTGAGTTTCAAGCTGCCGGGTCCAGGACTTGAGCTGTGAGTGGCCATGTGGGAGTCCAGCACCTTAACCACTATGCCACCTGCTGACCCCCAATCATACCTATTTATTTATTTATTTATAGAGGTATTCCCTTTAGGGTGTGTGTGCTCACCAGAGAGAGAGAGACAGAGACAGAGAGGAAGTGAGAAATCACCCCCCACAGGGGGGATGGCCATGATACAATACCTTCTCCTCCATTCTCTTCCCAGGATCTTGGGCATGCACCCACATGTGACTGACATGGATTTAAGCCACTGAGTCTGGGACTTGAACTGTGGTCGGCTATGTGGGAGTCCAGAGATGTAACTGCTATGCACTTGCTGGCCCGATATCTCTTTTTTAAACAACTAGCATAGCCTAGAGAAGAAAGCTGAGTGAGCTGAATGAGAAGCATGGGAATTGAGCCAATCTCCTTTCTAACTTACCATCAGTGCTTGGGACGGTGCTTCAAAGAAAGTTACAAGGTCAGGACCAAAATCTACATTCCTGTATACACACATGAAAGACAAGGTTGAACGAGATCTTTTAACAATTTGTTAATAATAAAATAAATTACAATTTAAGATTTCTTGTTTCCTAGCAAAGCTGATCATTGCTTTGCCTCTATTAGTTCATTTAACCGTCAAAAAGATTACAATTACAGGCCCGTATTTAATTCCTTGTAAGGATGATAAACTTGCTCTCAGAGGCATTATCAAATTCCCCAGGCCCTGTAACTAAGAAGCGCTTTTCTTAGCAATGGGGCACTCTCATGTGATCCAGCGTCCTTTTGAGAATCACTGGGTGAAGAGGGGACAGATGATGAGACAATGCTGAAAACAGAGAGAACCTGCTGGTGTTAAAGAGCAGGAAGCGAACGGTGCTTTGTGGGGCTTTTGGGGGTACTCTGGCGCCCTCTGGTGGCAAGTCAAAGGTATGAAAAACAACTCTTGCTCAGTGTGCCTGAGTTAAGCAACCTAATAGGCTATGCAGGGTGCTCAATGTGCAAAAGGACACAGAAGTGGGCAACGGGGATGGAAAAGAGCCCTCTTGGTCCTAGGTGTCTCTCAGCACTGTTTCCCATTCCTCAGGGACAACAGGGCTTTCTCTCTTAATTCAGGCATGAGTGTGGGTTTCAAACTTTGGTGTGCACAGAAGTTGCTGGGAAGCTGAAGGATGTAGATTCTGGGATCCAGCCTCAGAGTTTCTGCTTATTTTGTGTACGGGGGACCTGAGGATCTGGATTTTTAACTGCATCCAAGTGATTCTGATTTTGGTAGTTCTTGGACTATGCTTTCAAAAATTAAAAAAGACAACAACACACTTTAATATTTAGCACTTAAAGAAATCGATAGATACTTCAGCAGCAAACCAAAAATGTGGCTCCTACCCCCAGAGTAATCCACAGGTTACTGTCTGGTTTGTGCTCCGATCTGGTTAAAGATAGAAGTTACAATTCCATAAATGCAAACCCAACTGTGCAGTTGGTTTAATTCTGAAAGATCAAATTAAAACAACATGCTAACATCCAAATCAATAAGTCTATCCTCCCAACACATGAGCTCTTTAAAAGTGTGCTCCTAGGGATGTTAACATGTGGCCCTGAAGAAAAGGTCTTCTCTTACAGCAGGGATGAAAGGTTCATCGAGGCCCATTGACTTTAATGTCTTCAAGAAGCCTATGGGAAGGAAAGATGCTTGACTTTATTTAGCTTAATATACCTGGATCTTGTTGAATCATGCAAATTTTTCCTTCCTTCCTTTCTTTTTTTTTAGTTGTATATTTATTAAGATTCATGACTGACCAGTTTTGGAAGTTGTATCTTGAAAGAGTACAGCTCAAATTTGTTGAGATCCAGAGTTTACAAATGGCATGGTAACAGGCCACCTCTGACCTAGAGTCAGGGGCAACCTACACTTGACAAAATCATGCTCTCTGGGTCTCCTAACACTCAAGATTTTTCTAGAGAATCTTCTCCCTACAGTTGTCCCACAGCCCAGCACCCCTTCACCCCTTCTACTTGAGGGGGTGTGTTGACTGCTCATTGACAACTCTTGGAGGGCTGTGGAAGCCATTCATCCCTGGCCTGCCCCCAGAAGTCCTGCTAGGACTTATCGGGATTGTGGCTGGGACCCCAGGACTTACAGATGCTCTACTGCCTGACTTGCCAACATCCCAGCCCTGTGACTCTTCTTGCCGTTTCTGCTCTGTGACAGTCTCTCTCCAGCATTATGGTGGGTCCTCATGACTTAGTCTGACCCCTCTAGGAGCAAGTTCTAGGGAAGGAATGAGAGCTACCCCCATCCCAAGAAGTTCATGGAAGAGTGGAGCCTTACCACACCGCCAAAATTCTGCCTTTTTTTTTCCCCCCCCCAAATTCTTCCTTTTTTTTTTTTTTTTTTTTTTTTACCCTTTTCCGGTTATTGTACCAGCTGTCCTGTCAGTACTTGCTCTCTCATGCAGCTCCGTGTTCTGCTTTTCTCCACCTGCTTTACCTCCTACTGCAGATGTCTACCTGCACAGGGCTCCCTGCAGCCTGTCTAGAAGGAGTGCCTTCTCCATCCACACCACCTGCCCATCTGTGTGTCCACTTGCAGCAGCGTCTGCTGTCCCCACCTTCCTGCCCTTTCGGCTCCTATCCCTACGTCTGGGACAGTCCTCAACCCCATCCCTGCTTGCTTACAGGGCACACCTGCTGCTCCTCACCAGTGGCCATGCCTCTTCGCCAGGCCAGCTCTGCCTGCGCCTGTGCCTGACTAAAAGGGCAAGGTGGAGGGGCTGGTGACAAACTCACTGTTTGCTCTTCTCTCCTAGGGCAGAGGCTGCTCACTCAGCAGGCTTCCAGGCTAATGTAAAACCTTGCTTGTCTGCTTTGCCAGCTGAGCCGGATGGTTATGGTTAGTGGTTTCATTTTTCTTCATCTAGTTTTTTTTTAGGGTGCAGGGACAGCCCCTAGCAACACTGAGAAAGAGACACCCTTCTGAAGATTCTCTGTGCTGTCGGTGGTCCTCCTGCCTCTAGGCATCCAGCAGTTCTTACCCCTTGGGTGGGGAGTCCACTACTTCCTGTCAAAAACCACCTGGGGCCAGAGGCTGAGGACTGAGGATTTAACATCCTTTATGACAAACTGACTGGCAGCAGTGTGGAGCCCAGGAAACAGAAACCTAGCTGTTTGCAACACTAGCTGCACGGTAGACTCACCCCAGGAGCTTTACAAAAATACCTGTGCTCAGGCTTATAAATATTGGGGACTTCATCTGGGGAAGGTCCCAAGCATCTGAGTCAGGTGATCCTAATCTAGCTAGGACTGAAAACCTGTACAATGATTTTAAAATCTTGACCTTGATTCAGAATTATCTGCAAAATCCAAGAGTTTGTTAGAGCTCTGATTTTTGACTCCCCAAAAATCTATGGATTTCAAATCTATGGGGGTTGAGATCCAGGGATTTCTGCTTTAATAAGCTCTGAGGACAGTTGCTATAAGCATAAGAGTTTGCAGCCAGTCCATTACAATGTTTGGTGGAGGAAGAAGTGGTGGTTGGAGGCAGCATCCTGTTTCTTTTTCTTTTTAAATTTTTTTTTATAATTACTTATTTATTTAATTAATTTTAATTTGACCAGAGAGGGACAGAGTGAGAAAGAGAGAGAAAGAAAGTGAGAAAACAAGTTTCCAAGTCTGGGACTCGAACCACGGTTGACCATGTGGGAGTCCAGCACCCTTAACCACCACACCACCTGCTGGGCTCAACAACATCCTATTTCCAAGTCTATACCAGTGGCAGCTCTTTTAAGTCCAGAAAGTGTAGGCTCCTGGTCCCACGTATCAGCATCATTTAAGAACTCAAAGAAATCCAAATTCTCAGACCCTACCTCAGATCTGCTGAATCAAACTCTGAGAACAGGGTCTTGCAATTGATGGTTAATAAGCTCCTAGGTGGGACCAGCAGATGGCATAATGTTTACATTTCTGGACTCCCACGTAGTTGACCACAGTTCAAGTCCCAGGCCTGGCCCCTTAAAACTCACACCAGGTGCATGTGCATGCATGCCCCAAATCCTGAGAAGAATGGAGGAGAAGGGATTATGGCATGGCCAGCCCCCTACCCCCAGAGGGATGATTTCTTCCTTTCTGTCTCTCTGGCTAGTGCACGAGCCCTATAGCAAAAATCTCTCTCTCTAAAAATAACTAACTAAATAACTAAGTAAACTTCCCTAGGTGATTCCAATATACACTTGAGAATTACTGATCTTTAATGCACCTTGCCTAAAACCATTATATGGTTTGGGAGTCCAAATTATAGAGAGTCCACGAGGACAGAATGGTCACAAAAGACTGTTTGTAGAGACTTGAAGTTATCGCCCTTCAGATGATAGCATGTTAGGGTTAGATGATGTGTACTGTTTCTTTTTTTTTCTTTTTTTTTTGAGAGGTTTTTGCTATAGGGCACATGCTCTCGCCAGAAAGACAGAGAGAGTCAGAGAGACAGAAAGTGAGAAATCACCCACCAGGGGGATGGTCACGCCACAATCCTTTCTCCTCCATTCTCCTTTTGGGATCTTGGGCCCACACACACATGCACCTGGTATGAGTTTAAGCCACTGGGTTGGGGACTTGAACTGCGGTCGACTACATGGGAGTCCAGTGACATAGCCATTACGCTAAATGCTGGTCCCCTGTTTCTGAGGATTATTTTCCTGAATACTATTCATATATGTTAGGAGGAGACTACAGACAGTAAGTTTTGAAGGCAAATTCAGACAGCTGGCCTGCCTGAGATTCTGAATATCTATTATAACCATGCCATTGTGGGTGTGAAACAGATTTCAAAGTAAGTCAGTGTGAATGAATGGAGAGGGAGAGTGGAGATGGGAAGATGTTTCATTCAATTACTCAATCAAGTATTTCTTAGGGCTACTACATGCCACCAATGGGAAAAATTGTGTGTGTGTGTGTGTATATGCATGTACATATATAGTACACAGGGTGTCCCACCCTATTTCTTTTTTTTGAGAGAGAGTTAATAATGTGTCTTAGTTCCTGGGATATTATCTTCATTGGTCTATGAAAGACTCTTCTCCTGAATGTTCGTAGGTATGCATGTCCTTTTATTTTTATACCCTACTCTCCATTCTCTCCTACATTCCAATAAACCTTTTTGTTTGTATGTGTGCTTGCATCTATTGCTATTTTTTGTGCCTGCTCAGATTTGTAGAGTTTGCTGGTTTCTGTGGTGTAAATACTACCACTGTGGCTGATTTCAAGCTTACAGGGTCACTGAATGGCTTTGGGAGAAATGCATTCACTTGCTCCGTTGGCTCTCAGTAACCAATGGAGCTGGCTCCAGCTCTGCACTGTTGATGCTTACTAGAAGTGCTGGGCCAAAATGACTACTCTGGGATCCTGTAGACATTGTACATTTTCATAGGTTGAATTATTTTACCCCACCTATTTCCACTTTTCTTGGCATTCTGAGCCAAGTCAGCTTACTTTATAGGCAAGGATATTGAAATATGTAGAACAGCTGAAGGGTTTTATTAATGGTCAGTCATCAGAATGGCATGCACGTGAAGGGTTTTGAGCTCTTAATAAAACCAGATTATAACACTTTGGTAGAAAATGCATGAAAACTGGTACTTTAATAGTTGTATGTCATCACTTGGAGGTCCTGGGGCAGCTGAGTGAGCTGTGAGCATAAACAGCCTTCTGGTGAAATTTCTGGATGCTTAATCCTCAGAGAGCAGTAATTCTGATCATTAAAATACAGCCCGAGACCTTCTTGGCCTCAAGGTGTGATCACAAACTCAGAGGTAGCCTCTGGAGTGTGACTCGTTCCCTGTTCCTATGTGGAGGATTTGTTCCCATTGAGAAGAGCTCCATTTTCCTGGAGAAGTTGTAATGGGCCTGGTATGGTCTGGAAGAAAAGTTTATGTGGCTCAGTGCTCTTGGGCTGGCAAAAGATGGTCAGGATCTCAGAGCAGGCAGAGAAGTGATAGATGTTGAAGCCAGTTTTTACTAAAGGATGGATTTTGGCAAAATATAATTCCTACTTTAAAGCTGTCATTTCCTCCTTGTCCTTCCCCTACCATGTTAAACTGGAAGTATGCGAGTGTGTGTGTGTGTGTGTGTGTGTGTGTGTGTATGTAGGCCCCGTGATGGTATGACGAGGTTCATTCCCTTCATCTAGGGAAGAAGTAGGAAGACTGGGATTCACGGCATTCCACAAATGAGTCTTGTGGTTTAGGAGCTCCATTTGCTATAGAGTGACTAAATAACAGTTACTGGTCATTCAAGAGTGGTCAGTTGTAAGTTACGGTACAAGGCTGAAAGATTATCCTCTAAAAAGTGAGATGGGTTATTAACAATCCTCCAGCAGCAAACCATGTCCATGGTTATTCTGATCATTTTTAACCCATCCTCATCTCTTCTCAGACACATGCTTAACTAAAAACTTAAGTGAGTGATATATGAGCCTTAAATGATAAGCAGCATTTTAAGAAGACTCTGATACCAATTTGCAAACTTAAACAGTTTAATGAGTGTATAGTGATGAATATTTTAAAAGGAAATACATTTATTTATCATTTGCATGTTGATAAAGATCAGTTTTTATCTTATGACATGTCCAGAAATACTCGTTATGTAAAGGAAGGTGCAATGGCATTTTCAGTCAACTTAGGTTCCTAACCTCATGTCAGGACAGCATCTTCTCTTGACCCCAAAGTAAATCTCCATAGAACATTAAGATTTGCTTGCCTCTTTTCCTGGTAACCTTTCCATCTTTTACCTAACTCAGCGTAATTATTCTTGGTCACATTGATTTTATCCCTTATAAGGGAGAGAGAAGAATCAACACTTCTTAGGTGGAGAGGGATTTCAAGTCTCTCCCTGTCACGAAACCAATAAAGAAATCGAGGTTGAGAGCAGGAAGAACTTATCAAGGTGGTAGAAGGTCATTAGTGTCAGAGCTGGGGCAGAGCTAGCCCTCTTGCCATCTAGGTTAACATACATTTCCTAGTACTGTGCTTTTACTACATTAAACTGAGTTGGGTGACCATGTCACCAATCTTTTGTTCTTGATGACTTCTCTTCAAGGATGTAGCTTATTTTATAAAAGAGGGCTAGTTCCCCTCAAGGGAGCTTTTGTGGAGTGAGTGATGGGTATAAAATCTAAACTAACCGTATCTTTGACAAGTGTTGTGCAATCATAGAACAGATGGGTTCCTAAATAGTGACTACACATACATTTCCTGTGCTTGGAGGGAGAGTCAGAGCAGACAAAGGGGAAGGTTAAGTGTCCTTCAGCCTGGAAAATGGAACAGTCCGCTGAAGGTTGAATTTGCAGTGATGTGCTTTCGAAACAGCCACTTAGGAGACATCGTAGGCCTGGTACTTTGTTATGGTTGATGCCCTTCTGCTTCTTTCCTGTGACAGGAAGTAGATGCGGTTGGCCTCTGGGTAGGTGACTTTGCTGAGTGGGAGCTTGTAGATGGCGGGGTTGTTGGTTGTCAGGAGCAGGAAGGTGAGTGCCGAGAGGCAGAAGGGCCAAGTGCAGGTTGGTAGTCCAAACTTGGGGGAGAGGAAACACATGAGAAGTCTTGGTTATATCAGATGCTTATGCTTGTTAATCAGCTCTTATCAATCACCTACAGCCCTGGATAGAGGTAGCGATACTTTGTGGGCCTTGATAAGGGGTTTTAGTTGATGACCAATATAAATAAAATCATGCCAGGGGTATTAATCTGCATTGCAACAGGTGAGTACACACTCTTCAAACATAGTCATTGGAACCCTCATAGGGTTAATATGCCATCATGTAGAAGTCATCAAGGCATAATAATATGGCTTTTATAGAAGACTAATTTTTTCTTTTTTTTGGAGAAGTTTTTGCTATAGGGTGCATGCGCTTGCCAGAAAGACAGAGAGAGACAGGGACAGTGAGAAATCACCCCCTAGAGGGGGTGGCCACGCTGCAATCCCTTCTCCTCCATTCTCTTCTCAGAATCTTGGGCATGCACACACACATGCCCAGCTTAAGTTTAAGCCACCGGGTCCGGGACTCAAACTGTGGCCAACTACATGGGAGTCCAGTGACATAGCCATTACACCAACTGCTGGTCCCTAGTAGACATGTTTTGTCTTAGAGTGGCTGGCCAGGTTATATTTCCAACTATAGGAATTATGGTCATTTTGTACCTTCTTCCATTAGTCTCTGTTGAAGGATTATCTTTGGCAAGAACTGTTTCTTTTCAGTCATGAATGATGGGACTGGAGATAAGCACCTGACTCAAACACAGCTTGTCATAGGCATATGACTTGGGTCAATAGAATCTCTCTCTTATGAACTTGAACTAAGAGGTACAGAGATGGTGTCCATTAAGTCTTTTGAACTGAAAGGAATTAACCAGTGACAAGTTGCTATTTGGGAACTATGTGTAGCAGAAGGGACCCATCACAGAGAGACAGAGGGAGATAGAGCTGAAAGATAGAGTGAGAGGCAGAGTTATGACATACTCCTGGGAAGCTGGAGGTGGATCATAGTGGTCTCCCTTCTCAAGGGCTTTTCTATCCCCAACTCCCTCTCTTGTGATGTTAGCCTGTGTTTTAGTCCTTGAGATGCCCTAGGGCTTTTTTATTTTTTCTTTCTTTCTTTCTTTTTTTTTTGTCATAGGGTGCATGCACTTGCCGGAGTGAAACAGGGAGAGAGAGAGAGGGAACGTGAGAAATCACCCTCAGGGGGATGGCCTTGCTCCCTTCTCCTCTAATCTCCTTTTGGGATTTTGGACATGCATGTACACACACCGGTATAATTTTCAAGCCACAGGGTCTAGGACTTGAACTGTAGTTGGCCATGTGAGAGTACAGTGTCTTAACCGCCATGCTACCTACTGGCCCTGCCGTAGGGCTTTTTAATACTCCTTCTTACTCTTTAAGATAGCGTGAGTAGATAGTTTGATAAAAAAAGAGCCTATAAATTCAATTATGAGGCAAGTCAAATTATGTCCTCTCTTCCCCAAATATTATTTTATATAAGCAGATAAAACATCAGATAATCCCGTAGGAGTAACAATGCCAGTCGTGTTTGTGTCCAAAGATGGCATCATGGATAAACTTGTGAAGAACAACGATAGCCTAGTATCAGAGTTGAAGCTGTAAAGCATACCCAGAAGTAATAAATCTGACTCCATGGCTCTTTCTAAATCTCTGCTAAGACTGAACAAGATATAGGAATGTTGGGAAGCACTGTTGGGCTCCTTCAGTGGAAAGAATGTGGTCTTGGAGTTCACAACCCAGGTCCAAATCTCAGTTCATGACACCTTGTTATGGTCATTTAATATTCTTTTTTTTAACATTTTATTTATTTTTTATCACCTTAATCTTATTTATATTACATTGAATCATATATAACTGGTCATTTAATCTTTTTGAGACCTATTTCCTCAATAGCAAAACGGGGATAATATCTACTCAGTGAGTTAGTGTCTAGTGCATCCTAAGTACTGATAAACATCCTCAGTATGTTGTCATTATCATTAAGTAAATGGTGGCATTGTAGAAGACATGGTGGAGGTGATTGTGGGAGGTGGGGAGTTGCCATGTGCCAGTTAGAAAGCAAAAGAATACAGCTCATAAGTGGTTTTCTGAGGAGGCCTTGAATGGTCTCATAAATATCACTCAACTTTTTTTATATTCTGTTCCTCAATGAGATTGGAAATTCCTTCCTGGTCAAAGGAAGAACACAGTTCCTTCCTTGACAATGGTCAGAGCACAGTGTCTTAAACATAGCCAACACACAGGAAGTAAACTTGATTTTGTCATGAAAAATGTCTAAAATGAGTGTTATAAACTGTTACTTCGTAAACAGTCACTACTGTAAACACCTATGATCAGTAGACGAAGCTTCCTGTTTGTAGCTCTTCCAGCACCTGCCCAAGAAAGGCACATGACACATCTCTACTCGGTGAACAATTGGTGAATGATAGGATGCAAGAAGCAATGATAAAGCCTGGAGTAGATAGGAGCCCCAGAGGCCACATTCTATCCTCTTGTCCCCTCTCAGTGTTTTTGTTGGTGGGCTATACAGCACTAGCTCTAATCCCCATTGTGAAGGCTCACTGCCTTAGAGTTTTATTTGTTCAGTATTTCTTGAGCACCTGCTATATACTGGGCACTGTAATAGGTACAAGAGATATAGATAAGAATGTGGTAGGGTCACTGTTGTGAAGGAGCACACAGGCTAAAGCTGGAAGAGGATTGATGAGTACTACTAGGTTGTTAAGAAAGTCATGACATGTTTTTCTATGACAAAATGCATCATGACTTTCCTGACAATCTAATAGATTCAGCATAAAACTACGTCAAGTGTTGTGGCCAAGGTGTGCATAAGATGCAACGGGGCCCAGAAGAGGACTTAGTCCTGTGGGGCAGATAGACTAGTATCACCAATGACTCCTGCCCTCTAAACGTGCTAGAAGTTATGGGGCTAATAAAGATGTAGACCAGCTCACAAGCTAGTTGGACAGAAGATCTATAAACACCCCAAAATTTAAATAATAAATATTTTAAAAGAGTTCTAAAGGGTGATATAATAAAATGAGCTTGATTTACAAGATAAAACCTTGAAATTTTTTTAGACAGGATCGTGCTATGTTGCTCAGGTCATCCTGGAGCTTGGGATCCTCCGATCTCAGCTTTCTGAGTTATGGGGGCTCCAGGCACACACCATCCAGCTCAGTCTTTAGGTTGACCTGGGGACTGCACCTGGGCCTCCCATGTGGCCCCATCCAGCTTTCTTTAGCCTGTGGACCACAGCCTCTTAGCAATACATGCTATCATGTCTAGCCCCAAAATGTCCTTCTATAAGGAGCTTCTAGCTCACAGACAATGGGATTAGACTGACCCACAGTAGACATTTAAAGTTTGGAGTTTCAGCTGCTTCTTTCCAGCAGGTGCTAAGGTGAGTAATGTGATTTGAAATAAGGGGGATGGACTGGGACCAGCAGTTAGCGTAATGGCTATGTCACTGGACTCCCATGTAGTCAACCGCGGTTCGCATCCTGGACCCTGTGGCTTAAAACTCACTCTGGGTGCGTGTGCGTGCATGCCCAAGATCCAGAGAGAAGAATGGAGGAGAGGGGATTGTGGCATGGCCATCCTCCCTGGAGGGGGGCATTTCTCCCTTTCTATCTCTCTGTCTCTGTCTGTCTGTCTGGCGAGTGCATGTGTCCTATAGCAAAAACCTCTCAAAAAAAAATAAGGGGGATGGACTGAGGAAGGGTTCTTAGTGGAGGGGTTTTGAGCAGGCTTCAGGAAGCTGAGAGAATATGAAGGCATGTTTTTATCCAATGATGACTTACCACAGATAATATGTTAGCCAGGGCAGCCCCCAGGTAGGCTGCAAACAGTGCTAGAAAAGAACAAAGAAATAGACCAGTAACTATTCAACAGTGCCTCAAACTTGTCTATGTATTCTCTCTCTACATTTTATGCCACAAATGCTATCTCTCAGATTTAAAAAATATTGAGTCATGTTTCCATTGCTTGGCAGCCTTAGAAGTATTAAATTCTATGCAAATGCCGGCACAGCTAAGACAGCAGATGAACTTTGTTAAAAAGGGCCAGAATTTAGCTGTTACAGTTCTCCTGGGTCCCACCACCTTGCATTCCAGTAAAGGAACATTTAACAGCATAAACCATAAATGAAAATTTTACTATACAGCAAAGGCAAGTGAATCCCAGAGCTCCCTACTGAAATATTTCATCACAGGTTATTAACATAATATGGGTTTCAAGGGAGGAGCAGCATTCTATAAGCCTGAGGAACACCAAATATGTCTGCTACCTTGTCTTCTAGGCTCCGCAGAATGCATGACCAGGCTGGCCACTGGGAAGAGCCAAGAGGTAAGAAGCTATTAAAATGGGCCAGCATAATTGGGCTTTGCTTCTAGACCCTAAATTTCTGAGATCATCCCAATTGTCCCTAGGATATTAACAACAGCTAACCTTCATTAGAGAGTTACCACATGCCTAGCTGAAGCAATCCTGACTGTACAGCGCGTTTCTACAGCGTAAGCACTATTATGGCATTATTACTATTGCTTCACAAATGAGAAAATTGAGGCTCAGCGAGGTTAGCTAATGCGATAGTTCTGCCTGTCTTTCAGCTGGAGAAGTCTCTATTTATTTTAAAGGTGGCATAGTAGAGGAGATTAAAGAGTGAGTTTGGGCCAAATGATGGCACAGTGGTAAGTTAACTGGACTCGTATGGAAGAGTCCCGGGTTCATGTCTCGAGACCTCTCTCTTATGCCAGACACAGACACATGTACCCATGATCCAAGTTGGCTGAGGCTAGGAGTCGACCACAGTATGAAGACCTGTTGAAAGTGTCTCTGTCTCTTTCTCTTTCATAGGAGAAATAAACTTAAAAAAATCAAAAAACCAAAAAACAAAACTCCAAAAAGCAACCGAGAACTATGAAGCAAGCTGTAGAACAGCAACAGCCTCGTGGATCATTCCAGGCAGTTTATTTCTCTGCGACAGAAGAGGAGGCAATGGTTGCTTTTGTGTTCACTGAATCCTCACTGAATATGTTTATTACCTAGAGATAATAGAAGGCAGTTCTTACTAGGCACTCCCTAGGTATTAGGCATTGGTCTCATCATGTTAGATGATCCCATTTGATCCCAACAACAGCTCTGTAAGGTGGGTCCTGTTAGTACTGGCATAGAGAGTTCAGGTGACTACAGGGCTGACACTGGCAGAACTTCAATCACCTGGTTCCAGGCCTGGGCTCCTAATCACTGTGCTCTGAAGCCTTCCAGAACTGAGGTGAGACAGCAGGGCATGCCGACCACCATCAAGGCGCCAGAATATAGGGGAGCCATAAGGCCCAAGTGGGATGTTGGGCTTGGTTTATGAAGAGCGGAAAACCTCGACTCCAACTGACTTCTCTGGATCCAGAGCCTCAGTATTTATCTGTGCTCGCCAAGTTTATTTTATTAAATCTCATTTGTTACTTATGTGCTCTTGCTTGTATGTGATCTTAGGGCTTGTGGAGTGGGGAGAGAAGGGAGAGACTAGAAGGATGGAAAGGAAACAAGACATGCAGCCTATTGGGCTGGAGGGAGGACTGTCTGTCCCAGGGGACATGTGGAGCAGGCTGTGGTGCAAGGAAACTTCCATAGGGAATGCCTGGCTGCCCCACCTGTCTGGTCTATTACTGGCTTATGATCATGGGAATGGGCCTAACTGGTCCCAGCCTGGGTTATTCCAGCTGCAGGGAGAGCACTGGCTTTAAGAAGTTGTGTGTGGGACCAGCAGTTGGCATAATGCCTATGTCGCTGGACTCCCATGTAGTTGACGTGGTTCGAGTCCCGGACCCTGTGTCTTAAACTCACGCTGGGTGCATGTGTGTGCGTGTCCAAGATCCCGAGAGGACAATGGAGGAGAAGGGATTGTGGTGTGGCCATCCCCTCCTGGGGAGTGATTTCTCGCTTTCTATCTCTCTGTCTCTCTCTGTCTTTCTGGTGAGGGCATGTACCCTATAGCAAAAACCTCTCCTGATAAAAAAAAAAAGAAAAAAAAGAAGCAGCAGCAGATTTTTCTTTTTTTGGGGGGGAGGGTTGCCATAGGGTGCATGCAAACCTGTAACTTCTACAAACTGGACTTTGGGCCATTTATTTAGCTTTCTTTAGCTTCACTTCTCCATCACTGCAGTAGGAATAATGGTGGCACCCACGCACATTACAGGGTTGTGAGAATTCAATGAGGTGACATGGATCAAGGTTTCATACTCTTGGCACAGTGGCATTTTGGGTTGTGTAGTGCTTTATTATAGGGCTGTCTTCTGCGCTATAGGATGTTTAACTGCATCCCTGGTTTCTATCCACTAGATGCCAGTAGCGTCCCTTCTTCTCCTCTCAATGTGACAAAAACATCATCATATATGGCCCAATGTCCCGGCGGAAGGGCAAAATCTCTTCTGGTTGAGAATTGCCAGGATAACTTCTGACATAAGTTGGTCATTGAACGTGAACATTCCTTAATAAATAAGCAGAACTTGGGGTTGGTAGCTGGGATTTCCTGTAATGTCATTTCCCATTATCCCAGATGTCTTTGGCTTCTCAGACACAAGTTACAGTCCCGGGCTTTGTCACTGCTCCTCCCCTCAGGCCACTACTGCTCTGTTCTGGTGGAGTTTGGGGACCGCTGAGAACAGGAAGGCATAGACCAGGCACCACCATAGCCCTGGATCCTTCTAAAATCTTCAGGACTCCTTAACTTTCTATTTCTAGTGCTCATTCCTTTTTTTCCCCCAAGAGGATAAGGTCAAACCAATAAATGACAACTGATTTTAAAGATACCTGAAAATTAATTTTTTTTTTTTTTGTCATTGGGACATTTTTATGGAAGGAGAGCCAGGCCTGGGTCTGAGTTTCAGGTCATGGAACAACTGCTGGCCTATTAAAAAAATATTAAAGTTAATTCAAATTAAAATATTCGTGTGACATTTATTTCAAAAGGGGTTGTTCTGTCTGATGAAAGGGCTATCCAGACCACTGCCTCCTGGTTACCTTCCAAGGAGGCTGTACACGCAAGTCAGCTGACCTGGTATTCCAGATTATCTGGGATGGCTCCCACTTAGAACATTCTGCTCATTGAACTCGTAAAAAAAACTTGTAGGTACCATAGCCTGCTTTCTCATTTTGGTCTGAAAGTACATTCCTGGATGCTTCTAGGTCTTCCTCTAATCTGTAGGAGGGTTGGGTTTACCTCTTCCTGCAGGCGAGCCCACTTACCTCCCTGAGCCTCAGACACCACAGCTACAGAATGGAGCTTTAGTTTCATCTTCTTATAATGATTTAATCAAGTAATGTGAAAATATTTTGGTAAAAAATCAATAAATACCAGATTTGATTGTGTGGTCTATTTATAGTTTCAAGGATCCAGCCAAGGAGGGCTTAATTTCTTAACTAGTGCCTTCTCATGTTCCCTGGGGTCACTGAGCCCATCTGCAACTCTTTACAGGTGATGTGACTCAGTTTCCTTGACAACTGATGGGTACTACTTGAGTCATCAGAGACATCTGGGACATAGAGATGCTTTGGAGGGACAGAGAGGAGAGAGAGCTTCAGTTTGGAGCAAGGAGGACCTAGGTTCACAGTCCAGACTTGCTTTAACTTGTGCTTGAGTCATTTAATTTCTTTGATAAGATTGGGACCGATGGGAGATGAGAGAGGTGAGTTTTGGGGTACAAAATTTAAGGCAGCTTCTACTCTCAGCAACATGGAGATAGGTCAGGGTCATCACTACTTAACACTGAGAGTGGGCACCTTCTTGAATTTTGCTTCCTAGGTGCCTCACTTATTTCACTGGAGTTCTAGCCCTGCTCTTTGACAAAGTTTTTTAAAGTGAGAATAACAATACCAACCTTGAAGAGTTGGTGTTGAAGGTAAAAATAAGGTACCTCTCTAGGAGCCGGTGTTATGGGAATGCTACCTTTTATTTGGTCAATACAACAACTATGATTTCTTTTTTAAACTGACATATAATTGTATATATTTGTGGGGTATAATGTGATTTTTTTCAGTACCAGAATACAATGATTAGTGATAAAATCATGGTAATTAGTATATCTGTCATCTTGACTTTTGTCAATATTTTGTGTTGGAAATATTCAAAATCTTTTGTAGTTACTCTGAGATAGACAATATATATTCACCTTGCTATGTTTTGTAACACTTGAAATTGTTCCTCTTATCTATCTACATTTTTGTTTTTGGAAATCAGCATTAGTTACTCTTGAACTCACTCCTTCTAGTAGGTCATGTTTTAAAAACCTTTTTATTTATTTATTTTCTTTGGAGAGGTTTTTGCTATAGGGCGTGTGCCCTTGCCAGAAAGACAGAGAGAAACAGAGAGACAGAAAGTGAGAAATCACCCCACAGGGGGATGGCCATGTCACAATCTCTTCTCCTCCATTCTCCTCTCAGGATCTTGGGCACGCAAGCACATGCGCCCGGCGTAAATGTAAGCTACTGGGTCCAGGACTCAATCTGTGGTCAGCTACATGGGAATACAGTGACATAGCCATTACCTCAACTGTTGGTCCCATAGTCATTTTTTTTTTACTTGAATTTCTTCATGTAAGTAAGAACATGTTGTATTTCTCTTTCTGTGCCTGGCTTACTTCATTTAATATAATATCCTCCAGACTTGTCCATTTTGCATCACATGACAGGATTTCATTCTTTTTAATGGCTGAATAGTATTCCATTGTATGCATATATGTGTGTAGATAGATAGCTACACACACACACACACACACACACACACACACACACAGACCATATTTTCTTTATCTGTTTCTCTGTTGATGGACTCTTGGGTTGATTCCATATCTTGGCTATCATAACTCTTGCTGCAGATGTCTTTGGACATACTAATTCTCTTTCCTTTGAATGTATACCTGCTAGTATTTCTGAAGTAACTACAGTGTACTGGCCTTAGGTTGAGAATTTTAGGGTAGCAGAAAATAATTTTAAAGGGAAGAAAGAAACAAGTAGCTTTGCTCCTCACATCTAATTTAGAATTTGTTTTCTGCATCTTTGTGGTGTCTATCATAAAAATGCAAAAAAACCCCAAATTATCTTTTTTTTTTTTTTAGAGGTTTTTGCTATAGGGCGTGTGTGCTCACCAGACAGACAGAGAGAGACAGAGAGACAGAAAGCAGGAAATCACCCCCCGGGGGGTGGCCATGCCGCAATCCCTTCTCCTCCATTCTCCTCTCGGGATCTTGGGCACGCACGCACACGCGCCGGGCGTGAGTTTAAGCCACCGGGTCCGGGACTCAAACCGCGGTCGACTACGTGGGAGTCCAGCGACATAGCCATTACGCTAACTGCTGGTCCCAATTATCTTAATATGTATGGCCGTATCCAATCCAGAACATCTTTTCTAGGAAAGAATATTGGGAATATTTTCCCTAGAGGACTTGTGTACTTGTGAGAAAGAGAGAGAAGTCTTCCTTGCAGGGATAGACACGAGCATTATTAGAAGTCAAAAGGGAATTCTGTGGGTAGTACTTACCGCAGGCAACGGCGAGGAGGTGCGTCTGCCAGGTGATGACATAGAACATGCCTCCTATCGCTATGCACGCAAGAGTGCTGTTGAAGCCGCACAGCCCGAAGTAGATGGACTCAAAGGGGGTCGCGATAGTGAGTGCTGGGAGAGAAGGCGGTGTTGGTGTTGAGTTCAAGGTCTGACGGTGCTCACTTGCCAACCCTGAAACCTACTACAGGCTTCAAAGTACAGAACTAGTTATCCTCTCAGGTTTTTATAAAGGACTTCTGATTTTATTCAGTTAAAAAAAAAAACCCTAAGAAAAATGAATGGCCACAAAGCCACAAGAATATATCAGCAGTCAAGCTTGTGTGGGTGGAATAGACCCTTTGAGTAAGGACTCTGAAGTCTTTAACAGGCCAGAAAATGTCCTTTCCTTACCAAAGGCAAAAACTGAACTTCTCCTTCTTCACTGATATCTTAATGTTCTCTAATGGAAAATAAACCTTTCTTATTATCATTGGAGATAAAGTTTAAGAAGTAAATATGTCTAGAAGAAACCTCTCCCAAACTTTAAATGCACACTAAGGTATAAATGACTAACATATCTTTCTTGAGAGTAGTTTTGCTCAGGGGAGCATGAGAGTACAGTGCTAAAAGCAGGGAAACAGGGTATAATAAAGAGAGGGAAAGTTCACAGAAATCAGCAAGTGGGGTGTTAAAGACACACATCACCATTTTCTTCGCAGACAGCCCAAGGCACTGTCACTTTTTTTTTTTTATCTTTTCTTATTTTTTACATTTAATCCTTGTACATCTTTGGAGCATACAAAATGATTTTCCCAACATGAATACAATAAACACTGCATATTAGTCCAGTCAAAGATATTACCATACACATCTTCCTTAACATATAATTTTACACTTTTGTGTCAAATGTTTTACTTTTTTTCCCTGTTGCTTCCCTCTCTCCTGCCACCTCCCCCCATTGCCCATCCTCCTCCCACACTGTCTCTAGTATCCATAGTTGCTATCCATGCTTTTCTACTTTTCAATCTCTCACTTTCTGCCACAGAGTGCTGACATTTGGTATATATTAAGTGGGGACATACAATGCCTCTCTTGCTTCACTTAGCATTACATCTTTCATATTTATCCACTTTCTATCAAATGCTGGGGTCTCATTTTCTTTTTTTATGACTGAGTAGTAGTCCATTGTCTACATGTGCTACCATTAACAAAAATAAACTCAAAATAGATCAAAGATCTAAACTTCAAACTTCAAACTATTAGATTACTGGTGGAAAACACGGGAAACACTAGTAGGCAAAGACTTCTTAAGTAAGGCACTAGCATTCTTATAGCCCATTAACAAGAAAAAGTGAGGACACAGACCTGCTAACATCCCCATAATGGATCCAATTGCTGCATGCAAGCAAATAAGAGGTGAAGATATGAACAGAGCTATGAGGAAAATGCCTCCAGTCCAGGGGTTATCGCAGCCGTACACTTGGCCAATTCCAACAGGGATGGCTCTCAAAAGCTGTAGGTATGACAGGATCACATGCTTATTAAGTAGGCAAAAGAAACAGCTTGAACCTTAGCTGCAAAAGATTAGGCACCAAACCCTCCACACCAACATTTTATAATACATTTCCAAGATATTTCTCTTCAAATATGTTAACTCTCAAAGAAACAAAAGCTTTATTATCTTAATCTTGAGCGCTTAGAACACTAAGTGGTTAGGATATTGAGCTTCCTTTATTTAGAATGATTGTAAGGCATTTCTCTCAGTGATGAGAAAATAAAAACCTTTCAAGTTAGGGTGTTATTCATTAGAGAAGTAACATATATCTGATCAAAGTTGGGGTTGAAAGCCTCTTATGGCGTAGTGCAGCCGGTTAACCGCACAATCCAAATCCCAGTCTCAGTGGCTTGAGAAACAGGCTGGAAGCATGGATGTGTGTGTGTCCAAAATTGTAACAGGGTGGAGAAATGGAGGAAAAGGGATTGTGGCACAGCCATGACCTATTGCGTTGTTTTTTTTTTTTTTTCCTGACTCTCTGTCTCTCTGGCAGATGGCATGTGCTCTCCGGCAAATTAAAGAAAAACAAACAAAAACCTCTTTGTGATATACTGTTTTTAAAGCCACAGATACAATAAGAAGGCTAAATATTATAGGGGGAAATGGTCCTCTGTGTTTCCAGAAACGATATATCTGGGTGTGGTCAAGTTAGTCTGGTCTGGGTGAGCGATTGAATCAGTGTCCACAGAAAGGGACTGGGAAAGGTGGAGAAGGAACATCTGCTCTTCTGTTAGATAAGCCTGAGGCACACCCTGCTTGGCTCAGTCCTCCCTGTGTCTTGGCTGGTGGGGTCTCTGTGAATATCAAAGCATTTGAGAAAGTCTGATGCCTTGTGGGCACTTGCCCATGTGCCAGAGGACCTATGGACTAGGCTTCTCCAGGGACTGAGACTGGGTCCTGTGCTTTGGAGTGTTTGGCCAAAGGCACATGAGCTGGGGAAAGTACTGGAAGGAGGAGCTCTGGGACAGGTTGAGATGTGCCAGGGTTCACCTCACCCTGTGGGCAGTGAGCTGAGGAGATACAGAGTCCTGGGGCGAGTGAATGTGTGTTATGGTAAGGCAGTTCTCTCAGCCCAGGGCCTCTGAGAGGTATCTGCCTCCTGAGGGTGCAGGGAGTGGAGGTCCTGCAGCTCAAGGGCTCTCACACCACAGTGAGTTACAGAGATAGGAGGATGGCCTAGCAGGCTAGCCCTCTGGGTTCAGCTGCCCATTATTCCAAGACAGAGAACAGAATGGGAGCTCCAGAATCACCACACGAAGGGAAGGAGAGTTTTACACAAGGGCAGTGGCACTGGGCAGTTTCATTCCCAATAGTCACATCCTTGAGGGGCCTCGCCAATGGCTATGAAAACAAAGGAACCAGTGAAGACTCAGAACTGTTGAAAGTTTGATCCTCTCTCTGACATGCACCACTGGTTTCCCAGAACTCGAGGCTCTAATTGTGATGGCCAACAAGACAGAACATACGAATCACCACAACCGTTCAAGTGGCATTTCTTAAAGAACAACCACCAAAAGTTGTATTTTTCTTTCCGGCCTGCAACTTAGGGGTTCTGAAGTGTTTGTACAGGATTCTCCAGGTCAGTTTTCCAGTTTCAGAAAATTCCTACTGTCTTTTCAATGGAAAATACTGCAAGAAAAATGGAAAATATCTTAAACTTGAATCTGCTGACATCACCCTCCCATAGCACATCAATTAGAGTTTGGCCTCCCAGAGACATTCACTGGGAAGCCTAGAATGGGAAGCCTTAGGAGCTGAACTGACAACGCAGTGCCTTTTTTCGACTCCAGCCTGTAAAGGTCCTCACACATCCACAATCAGCAGAGATGGGGCTGCCACAAATAAATCTCTTCCTCAATGATGATGCCTCTTAGTGCAAATGCAAGGCTCTTCCTCCTATTCTGTGTGGCTACCTGCTATGGAATGCCAAGAGAAACCAGGCACTGTTATTTTTGAGACTATGGTCTTTCAACAAACTTAAGTGGCCTCGTGGTTAGATGACGAATTGCCAATAATGACTTTCAGAGTGAGCGCCTGACGTGGGCCTGTTAGTTTAATGGAAAGTGAGAGGGCCCAGTTACCTAAGGCAGAGAATGGGCACATTTCTCCATGCCGATTTCATGCTTTGGGTGTAGCTTCTTATTCATTATCTTGGCCAGACATCCAGAGGCTAGCATCATATGCAGAATACTTGTAAAAAAAATTACAACTTTAAAAGCTCTGTTATGTATGTTTCTTAGGGGAGACACACTTGTACTTTGAAATGGGGGCAAGCCTCAGATGGTGAATGGAATACACTCCAGAGGAGGGAGCAGTGACTTGTTAAGCTACTAGATGGTAACATGATGTATAAATTTTTAATAATGCACTGTAATTGAATTTATGAAAATATACAGCAGAGCTGCATTACAATGAAAGCATCAAAAAGACCTTTTTAAAAAGAAAAGGGGATCAGCAGTTAGTGTAATGGCTATGTCTCTGGACTCCCATGTAGTCGACCACGGTTTGAGTCCCGGACCTGGTGGCTTAAACTCACGCTGGGCGCGTGTGCGTGCGTGCCCAAGATCCCAAGAGGAGAATGGAGAAGGGATTGCGGCGTGGCCATTCCCCCTGGGGGTGATTTCTCGCTTTCTGTCTCTCTGTCTCTCTCTGTCTGTCTGGCGAGCACACGCGCCCTATAGCAAAAACCTCTAAAAAAAAAACCAAAACAAAAAACCCGAAAAAACAAAAGCAAAGAACCAGGGACCTGGAAGTCAGGAGGCTGGAGTTCTAGTCCCAGCTTTGCTCCTCACTAATTCACTGTGTGACCTCAGGCAAGTGCTATTATAGGGCGGGACCAGATATAGCCCTTTTAGCTCTTAGCAAGAGAAAAGAATGGTAGCTCATGCACTGTGTACATGCATAGAGTGCCTTGTGGTGTATAATTATTAATGATTATTCCTCATAGACATTTCTGATGTGTAAAACAAGTAAATGCTACTCTGTCATCAAAATTGGACGGACAGTGCCCTTCCTCTTTCCATAATACCTACCAAAGGCACCTGGACCTCTGACCAGGTGATGTTGGGCACGGAGGACACAGGCTGAAGGCGTATCGTGGGAAAGAAGAGGTTGTAGTGGCCTGTAGCTGCCAAGTACAAGGTCACTGCGATGTTGAAGGGCAATGTGAAGACTGGGAGGTCCCACTTGCTGAAGATGGTGCCCAGGGCACTGGAGAGGATTGGGCTGATGGGGAGAAGCATGAGAGAGGCTGGTCAGGCGGCTGCATGGCTCTGGCACTAGACTGTGCAGCAGGGAGGGATACCTGAGCCTTTCCAAAGAAAGCAGCCTGCTGGGCACCTTCCTTTGAGCCTGAATGTCCTCAGTGGGTTTCCTCTCAGGCCTTCTTCTTGCTCCAGGCCCAAAGAGAGGAAGACTTGCCCAGACTCAACCACAGAAGGAAGGCTTTCTGGGAAAAGTTTTAAGCAGGGAGTCTCAAAATATCGTTGAAGAGTCCTATAGTTTTAGGCCAGTCTTATAGCCTAATGGTTAGGGAAGTTGGAGCCTGCATGGTTAACTGCTATTTGAATCCTGGCCCAAGTGGCTTAAAAATCATGCTGGGCATGCATGTGTATGTGCTTCAAAATCTGACAGGATGGAAAAATGGAGAGTGGATTGTGACATGATCATGCCCCACTGGGGAGAGAGGGCACTTTTCCCCTACATTGTTCGCTGTCTTTCTGTTTCTCTCTGGTGAGTGCACATACCCCCTGGCAATTAAAAAAACTGACTACCATCCCAGGCATAGATGGTAGCCAATGAGATACTGTATACAGAAGACCTAGCATGGTGCTGTTACAGCAAAACATAAGTAATGATTTCCAGAGGATATGTCTAACGTGCAAGCTAACTAAAGCCTATTTTAAATAACTGCTATGTTAAAATCAATTGAGACAGATAGTCATTGGGTTGGGATGAAAATGTTGTTTGCCGTTATAATCCATGTTTCTTATGTTAACAACTGATTACTGCAGACTGAGTAATGGAGATTTATTTAGCTCACAATTCTGGAGGCCCAGAATGAAGGGGCCACATCTGGTGAGGGTTTTCATTTTTGGTGGAGACTCTCTGCGGAGTTTTGAGGTGGCTCAGAGCATTATATAGTGAGAGGGCAAAACTTGTGTGCCTTTGTGTTTCTGCTTTGGTCTCACTCCCTCACTATAAACCAACTCTGGTGACCTTATCTCATTCTAGTCATCTGCAAAGGCTCCGCCTCCTAATCTCATAGTCAGATTAAGTTTCTATCCTCTTAATACCATCACAAACAAATTTAAACACATTAATTTTTAGGGAACACATTCAAACCATGGCAGTTACTCTTGATCTGAACCCACAATCCGAGATGCAAAACTTACCAAGTCATGGACATAACAATGACGGGAAGCAAAAGCCACCAGTAGTAGTCACCTTTGTCTGAGAACACGGCCATCAGCAGCCCCACCAGAATGCCGTTGTAGCCATGAAGTCCTGCTGCGATGGCTGATCTGGTGGGAGAGAAAGGGGGCTAGTGATGTGGGAACTTTGCCATGGTCTTTTTAGTTTTCCTCCTGAGTTGGATTTTCTTCAACTGAAGCCTGACACACATATCTCCAAAGGACCACCCTTTTGGGAGTGGGGAGGAAAGACATCTACCCTATCAACACTTAGTATTTCTATAGACAATGTATTGCTATGGAAAAGTAATCATGGAAGAGTTGTTTTTATTTGTCAGTGCCCTTATTTTCAGGGGTTTCTGAGCTGGAGGTGGGGAGGGAGGGATTGTCTCCAGAGGGAGTGACCTCTTGGCTTCATGCTTGGACCTGGGCCTCAGGGACTTACCTGTCTTGACTCAGAATGAGCGCTGTCAAGGTGGACACAATAGTGCCCAGGCAGCCTGAGATGGCCCACCAGGGGTTCTGAACAAAGAGGCCGGCGATGATGAGGATGCCGCTGAGAGGGTTATTCACAAACATCACCTGAGATGTGCCCCGCAGGACCCAGTCGAGAAACTGGAACACTGGAGATTTGTCTGTAATGGAACCAGTAAGGAAGTCAGTGAGTGCTCAATGTAGGATGACCTGGGTCAGGTCTGCATGGATGGAAGGTGTGAGGGAATCTGGCATCCAAAGTGGATTTGCAGGGAGCAGCTGCCCCACTCTCACTGGCCATAGAAAAGGGTAAACAAAGAGAGAGTGTTAGACTGTCTAGAAAACTTGAGACCTGTTGTCAGCCAGATGCTGTCTTCAGGTTGTTTACCCAGCAGCAGAGATTAAGTGTCCCAAGCTATCTGTGCCCCCATCCCTTCCAAGAGTTTCCACTAAAAGTCTCTTGCTTCCTAGTAAGCATTAAATGTGTGCCCTGAGTTTTGAGAAGATTGCTGAAGAGACTCTACTAGACTAGTAGACATAGATATTCCACAAGCCAGAATGCTGGCTCCAAAATCCCAGTGCTAAAAATTCCTGTCTGCAGTAGTTGGCTGGGATATTGAGAGACCAGATCTGTTATGTTCAGTAACAAGAGCTCACATGCTTAGATGCATTGGCATTTACACCCCAAGACACTACGTCTGTTACAACAGCAAAACTCCCAGCTTCTCTGAGACTGTAGAAACATCTCAATCTAGCCTGTGAGGAACCCCCATGGCAATGTTTCCCAGGGACATCGGGAGGTGACTTTCCCCCGGTCAGGGTTGAGGCCACTCTCACAGGTGTTACCTTTCAGCCCCTCTCCACACTCCTTCATCTCTCCTGTGATGTAGCTGAGGGCTCTTCTGACGTTTTTACCTCCTGCAGCCATGGAACTCTGAATCCAAGAGGTCTTGGAAACATTTGTTTCCACCTTTATCTCAGAGTTCTCCTCCATGGTGTCCAGATCCTGTCCCGGGATGAGAGGCAGTCAAGAATCTCCCATAGTCTGTGTTTTTCACGTGAGAAGTGACATATGTGATTACTCAGGGATAAGGAATGATGCTAAGATTTAAATTTGGTGCTTAGTTAAATTGCTATTTAATCATCTCCCTGTTACTGTAGATTAGAACATCTTTTGTTTTGTTTGACATGTTACCTCATTTAAAATGGACAACTACCATGAGGTATAAGATGACTTCTTTACACTCATCCTGTGGACAAGGGCTTAGGTTTGCAGAGATCCTCATTTGCCAAGGTCAAGATCAAATGATAGGATTAAGATTTATACAACAGGTTTTGTTTTTAAAGTTGTTATTTTTTCGATGAGCAAGAGTGACAGAGAGAGACAGACAGACATATACACAGGCATCCCCAACTGGATCTTCATGTTGTGATCCAGCTTCAGGCAGTTGGGATCACCAGTACACGTGTGTGCCTATTGTGTACAAGGAGACCCTGGGGCCAGACTTGGGACCTTCCCATATGGCCTCAGCACTACAGAGTGTTGTGCTACTACTAGGCCACTGTGGCTGTCCTAACCATAGACTTTTAGATTAAAAAAAAAAAGTTTATTCTGTTTTTTTCCTTGAGTGAGAGAGACAGAGAGTGGATGAGAGAGAGAGACCGACAGAGAGAAGGAGAGAGAGAGAGACAGAGAAATGGGGTCAGAGATGCTATGATCTACTCCTGGTTTTAACCAGACGCAGATGAAAGGCAAGTATGTATTTAATACTCAGGGAATGTTCTGGACATGAACCAGGGACCTTCCCATATGGAATTGCTTTACAGAGTTTGCATTTTCCCTGTGCATCGCCATCTGGCCTCTAGATTTTTATTCTTCTTTTCTTAGAAAAGCATTCTTTTCACTGTACCATACTTGAGAAGAAATTATTTTCTCTTAGCATGCTTAGTCTTTAGAATTTAACTTTCCATGAATATAAAGGTGTACAATTGAACATGTAAAGATTCTGTTTTTAAAAATTGGCACCAGCTTATTTCCTAAATGCTAGAATGCTGGGTTTAGAGAAAGCCTGACAGTAAATAATTCAAACACAAGGAATACAAAATTTAGCAAAGTAAATGAGAAAACAGATATTTTTATCCCAGGTAATTACATTTCTGAAAACGCGAATTCAAGAAAAGCTAGCCTAAATTAGGGAACATCTTTTACGGATTTCAGCTCCCTAATCTGCATAGACTTTGTGCTTGCAAGGCATGGTCCCTTACCGTGGGCCACTCAATACTCACAAGCAGTTCCACTGTGGGCTTCCGGTATGAATAGGGGAATGGGTCTCTGGCTTGTTTCTCCTGGTGTTCACCTTTTCCAAATACTGGAGTTGGGAGGAAAGAGCATGATCAGTTAGGCCACTTCACCTCTGGCACCTTTGTAGCTAATTGCTTGCAAGGCCCGAGTTAGAATTTTTGGCATCTTCCTTTGCCACTCAAGAAGTGCAGAACCATGGAGTCTTGTAGCTGGAAGGCCCCTTTATCTTTCACTGGCCGTGGACCCATTCAGACCTTCCCATTGGGGAAAAATGTGCATCTTCTTGTGAATAACATTTTACAAGGAATTTATGGAGTTCAAAAACTCCACCAACTTTTAATTAAGAAATCCTGATTTAGCTCAACCTATAATTTTAGATGAGAAAACAGAGCCCAGAGGGACAGTGACTTGTCTGTGATCCATGAATTCAGGGTTTGTTTTCCTCTAAAAATGGAGTTCTTATGGCTGTACTAAGAAGGGAACTTAGATGTTTTTGCAGTCCCTGACTTCCTCCTCAAAAGGAGTCATACAGGATCTGTATTTGAATTTGGCTATGACTCTCCCAATCTGAATGACTTAAGACTTTTTTTTTTGGGGGGGGAGCATGTTTTACTCTGAATTTTAGGCATTTTAGTAACAACTGCTTGTTGGATTAGGACAAGTGGTATCTATGTAGTTCATTGAATCAGATTTGGTATATCCTTGTAATTCTATAAAACCTTTGTAATGTGGTTTTAGAGATGCTTTTTATTATTACAGATCATTTATTTTTAAAGATTGTTTTTTTTTCCCTACGGACAAAGTTCACGATTTTGGACGGTTCAGTATTGATGCTCTGGCTCCCTCTGGTGGTTAAGTGTGAGAATGTCAGGCTGGTCTCGGACCATTTTTCCAGATTGAAAGTGCTGTTCGCTTTCTGCATTCCTGAGTCTTCAGGCTGTCTTAGCACTAGGAGGAAGGCATCAAAGGCTCTATACACATTTGAAGGAGCAGGCACTGCAAACACCGGTGTGTGGTTGGGAAGTTACACCATGCAGGAAAAACAAATGGATTTTGGAAACTTTGAAAGGGAGAACAAGAAGAAGAAAGGATTTGTCCGAACTTGAAGGCCAGTGTGTGTGATACCCTGCCTGACCCGCTGGTTCTGTCTGATGCTTCCCTCTGCTTGCTGGAGCTTCAGCAATTCTTTTTTTTTTTCCCTCCAATCTTGAATGAGCTTCAGAAATTCTGATAACGTCCACATCCGAGACCCTCTGCATGGGGCTCTCTACTATGTCTACCTCCAACTCCAGCCCCCAAATGCTATCATGTGAGGAGGAAGGTAGTTAATGGTCAAAGACAAATTCCTGGGCTAGAAGGATCTTTGAGATATCTTCTTTACCTTCTGCACCTTGCACATTTTTCTATACCCACTCCAGTCCCATTTCTCTGGATTTTTGGTATGAAATGAGGTTTAAACTAGAGGAAGACAGCCACTAGTGCATCTTCTGGGAAGCATGTGATATAAAAAGAGCATTAACCCAGGAATCAGTTTTACCCCTCCTCTCCACTCCACCCCCTCCATGGTGGTCCTCACCAGTTGTGTCGCTCTGGGAAACTGTGCTCTTTTTCTGGCTATTGGAGGTGGAATTAAACTATTCCTCTGTTCTGATTTTGTCCAGGTGGCTCCAACCTTGCAGCTGGTGGGGAGATTCCCCCCAGACTCTCCCTGTTTGCCACAATATGTCCTGAGCTTTGGTAGCCCTCTGGACTCCTCCTTCCCTTTCAACCTTTAAAAGATCCCTCCCCACCATGGTCGTCGTCTTGTTCTCTTGCCATCCCTACCACTGCTGTAAGGGGAACTTCTTTTAATCTCTCACCTCTTGGACCCATGGTTTTGACCTGATTGCATTTAGATTCTCATAGAGAGCTGTACAAGGGCTTGGTGCCCACCTGCACTGCTCCCAAGATGTGTTAAGTCTCTGGGATGATTTGTAGTGATTCAAATGTGCAGCCAAATACGGATGCTCTGGCTGAGCATACATATCAGAAGCCACTGCCTGACTGAGCTCAGTCCCCCCTCAACCCTGGGGGCATCTAGATCCCAGGAACTGGCTTTGGTTAGAGATCTGGTGGAAGAACTGACCCTTGTCAGATGGTAGGAGTCTCCCTACCGCCCTGGGGAGTAGGCGGTGTCATTATCTCTATTTTGTTAGAGACTAGAAAGTTGGGACTCAAGTGTGGTGTGGGGCAAGTGCGCACCTTTGCTCCTTCTCCGAATGGATGACCACTCAATGTGGAACACACTCCTGTGCTTGGGGAGCACAGCCTCCGAGCCCTCCTCAGCCTTTGGGCACGCTGTAGGACGCTGCTCCCTACCACCACCTAGGCAGGGCAAAAGGAGGTGTCAGTGTCAGGTCAGTGTCCCTCCTGGCCCCACCCTGAGAGCCTCCCAGAGCTAGGAAAGTCATGCCCAGAAACTGGAAGTAGAGAGCAGTGAAGCTGCAGCTGGAGTGGTAATTGTATCAGTCTCTGCATGGAACACCCACTTCTCCATTTCTCCCACTCAGAACTCCACTTCCTCTCCCCACAGAAACCTAAGTAATATCTATGATGAGAGAGGAATGAGTCAGTCTGCCTCATTTCCCAACAAGAAGTACTCTAAGACCCACTTAACTGCATCTTGGACCGGTATGAGCAGGAGACTTGGGGCTGCCTCCCTGTTCACTGCTCTTCAGCCAGTGCCTTGTACTCCATCTGGGGAAGGGAGTTCTAAAGTTTCATATTAGAATCCCCTGGGTGCTTTAAAGCAATGTAGGAACCCTACCCAGACTAATTAAAAAAATAATATATTTAATGTTTATGGTGTTTAAAAGAAGGCTCTAAAGTACAGCTTGGGATGAGAACTACTGATGCAGGTACTTGGTACTCAGTATGTGGTCCCTGGTCCAGCAGCCTCAGCATCAGCTAGGAACTTGTTAGAAATGCAGCATCTCAGGACTTCCCCAAGACTGATGGAAATAGAATCTGTATTTCTACAAGATTCTCTGGGTGATTTCTGTGCATATTAAAGTTTCACAAGCACCAATCTATGTGGAGCTAATAGTCCTGAGTCTGTAATCAGCTGTAAGAAACCCTCATGGGCATCTGAAGGCATGGTGATTAAGACAATTGGATCCCACATGGCTGACTGCATGGTTCAAGTCCTAGGCCCAGCAGCTTGAAAAATACACATCAAGGGTGTATGAATCCATGCCCAAAATTCTGAAAGAAGAAATGGAGGAGAAGGGATTGTGATGTATCTCTGGGAGGTGCTTTCTCACTTTCCTTCTCTCTCTTTCTCTTTCTTTCTGGCTAACACACACATTTCTTAGCAGATTTTTTTAAAAAGAGAAAAAAAAAAAAAGGAAAGAAAAGAAAGAAGCAGCTAGATTCCAGCATCCTGTCTATAGGTCAGTGTTGAGCCTTAACTCCTGAAGTTGGACAGTGCCTCTCAACTCAGCACTTTTGAGACACTGGGAATGTCAGCTTGTCCTAGGACACTTCTGAAGACAGAGTTCATACAGGATAAGGACCAGATGATGTGTGGAACTCTGTCTTAGTGCCAGTCCTCAGCACATATCTGGCAGGCTGGAAGAGCACTTCAGTTGGCCCACTGATTTTTGTTCCTAATTTGCCTAGTGTCGGCTACTCCTGCACCCCCTTGCAGAGCTATATTTTGACCTTAGCATCGTAGACTCAGAACTGGATGGAGCTTCAGGATTAGCATTTACCTTCTTTTTGTCCAGATATATCAATGTACCCAAGTAACACAGCTCATTAATCATGCAAAACCAGGAATTGCACCCTGGCCTTTTGATTCCCAACTCACTGCCCTTTCGACCTGATGCTGCCCTGTACTGTGCAGCCCAGACCTGATTCATGCAAGAAAGAAGCTTTCCTTTTAGTCTGGACCTGGTCTTGGATATTGGAGCTATGACCAATCTCATTTACTAATCTGTGTTATTTTTCATATATGTGAAGATGGTACTTCAGTTTAACAAAACAAGACAACATCTACCTGAACTTTCAGAACCATAGAAGGTAGTCATTGGTAGTATAGTCAAGCTTTTTTCACTGAGGAATCAGCTTCAGTGACACAGATAGAGAGAGCTGGTCTTGCTGACAGTCATCTCTGGGTGGGTGAGTTAGTCTGTGCCAGGTAGGGCTGAGCCCATCCATCTGATGAAGCTTGCAGATGGCCTGCAGAATGCCAGGAGCTCAGCCTCCACTCCCAGGAACTCCACGTTTAGCAGCTCAGATTCTGCACCTGCTTAGATCCCAGGCAAGTGGAGCAAGTCCACCTGTTATGTGTTCCTAGAGTTAATGGCCTAGCCACACGAAATAAAACCAAAAAGCACCCTTCTCACATGGCATTGCAATAGTGCTGGCCTCAGACCACTCAGGGAGCACAGTGGTCCCTCAAGATGTGCCAGTCAAGAGCTGATAATGAACACTGGGGACAGAAACCACAAAGAAGATTGGATATAAAATACCAAACTCCCTAAGATGGTGAAAAATGAAGGCAATAGCAGTTTACCACTGGCCTTTGGGACAAATCTCAGGACTTTCATAAGGATAAAGTCAATTTCAAGAATATTAAGAATATTATGAACATGTCATCAAATATTCTAGAAACGTACCATTGGCATGGGGAGAGAAAGGAGGAAACAACCTTGACTGGAACAGAAGTCTCTAATTTCCACATGGTGTTTTGCAAATCATCTAATCTCATCGACAATTTCCTCTTTTGCAGGCATGAAATCCTTCCAGAAAGAAATATACAGATATTGTAGAGTTGATCCTTCAAACCCAACCTAAATGATGACAGATAACTCTTGGGATACCTGGCATTTATTTCTTGTATTGTTAGGAAAATGAGATAATGCTTACAGAATGCTCTGAAAATACTTTTTCAGTGTGCGTGCATCAGGTACATCCTTAGGAAGGATATGTCCTCTGATACATGCAGGACGGCTCCTATCCTTAGATCACACCTGGCATTTTATGTCTACATGTATTGACTCTTAACTTGCTATGAGTAAATTATGTACCCTTGTCTGTCACCTTTATAGGATGGCGAGATTCTTGACAGACACGCTTATACTAGTGTATGTTGGTACTCCCAGCACCTAGCATGAATCTAGTGCACCACAGACCTTCAGAAGTATTTGTTGAATAAATTAATGAAGGATAATTATCCTACACATTTTAATTTCTGAATGATATGGTGAACAAAGTCATTGGTTATTCAGGGCATGAACTATTTTTTGTCTGATGATGTCTCCTATGGTAGATGTTAAATGCTTGATTAATATTGAAATAGAGATGAGAGTTTTTTATAGATTCATAAAAGTTGTAGTTGAGTTGTGTGAGATTTCGGAAGTTGCAGGTTAAGGACTGGTTATTTTAAGTGTTAAATGGATAGAAGAGTGGAAGATTACAGATAGTAATAAAATGGTTGATGGATACCAAACAAGAAGAAGACCCAGAAATCTCGGAAGAGTAGCGAGAAGAATCCAGTTAATCAGAGAGAAGAAAATGGACCATTAAAGATGAAGACCTAGCTCTGCATATTTTGGTACTCAGACATTACATAAGTTCATTCCACCTGGCCACATAGCCCTAAGCTTCATGGAGGTGGGTTAGCAATTTATAGTACAAGAATAAATTTTGTTCACTCATGTTTTAATCACTTTTGTCCCCTTAACTCCTCCTCTTCTCCAATATCAAGCACACATTGAAAATTGCACTTGCATGCCATGGGACAATAAACAGATGATGTTGTTTACAGCCAGAGTGCCTGGGCTCAGGGACTTTGGCCACAACAAACCCTACCTGGCTATTCAGTGGACCGAGGGAGTTGTTCTCAGCACAGCTACATCGTGCTGTGTCACATGGGGTGGGAAGCTCTGTCCTTGATGACCTGTGGGTAAGCCTTAGCAGCTGAGAAACTTCTCACTATGCTTGGCCGGTATAGGAACAGCTGCTCTCTCCTCCTGTAACAAGCCTTATTAAATGTCCCAATGCATGTAGCTTCACACTGGGGAGTGTTAAGGACCATTTCAGGGGCATGGTCCCTGCCCTTGAGGATTGCTACCATCCTGTATTTTAACAGGCAAAAGTTCAGCAAATCTTTCTTCTCACTGAGATGAGTAAGAGCCGTTACGAGCCATAAAGATTTGTCCAGGAATACTTTCTCTGGGGAGTAGGGAATCCCAAAGTACTCATTGCCTCTACTGTCTTCCAGTGTGCAGGAAATGCTAACTGCTCAAATACTAATGGTAAAAAGCAGATTTCACAGATGAGCTGCCCTGTGGAATAAAATTTTGAAGCTGATTACAATTTCTTTGAGGGGATTAAAACAATTCAAGCCATATGAGAGGACTTCAAAAGGTTCATAGAAAAATGGAATTAAAGCACAACTATGAAATGGTTTGAAATCCACATGTAGCTTTTTCACAATACTGTTTCCATGAATTTTTGAAGATCTCTGTGTACATCTTTGGCAAGGGGAAAATGATCTGGTCTATCTCACTGGAAATCAAGCTTTACCCAGACAGGTCTGTGCTCACGCACCTTCTGCCAGTTGCCTTTCTGAGGTTTAGAACAGGTTTTATTCTCTCCTAATGGTGAATCAGTGCTGTCCATATATTACTCGCAATGTCCAATATAGGAAGCATTTAAAAACCACCACTGAGACCCTTTTGTCATCCCTCCCAGCTCTCTGGGGCTCTTTCTCTGCTGACCTGCTATTTGTGGACAGACTTATACACCACAAACCAATTTCACAGATATATGCCAGAATGACTTAATTTTTTTTTTTTTTTTTTTTTTGCAGGACCAGCAGAAGGCGTAATGGTTACATTGTGGACTCCCATGTAGTCGACCGCAGTTTGAGTTCTGGACCTGGCTGCTTAAAGCTCATGTAGGGTGCATGTGAGTACATGCCCAAAATCCTGAGAGGAGAATGGAGGAGAAGGAATTGTGGTGGTGTGGTCATCCTTCCTGGGTGTGTGTGTATGATTTCTTGCTTTCTATCTCTCTCTGGAGAGTACATGTGCCCAATAGAAAAAAAATCTTTCTAAAAAAAATTTGGTAGAGGGCACATGTAGAGGGCACCAGAGAGATTGGGGAAGGTGGTAGTGGTGAGATAGCACCCTCCCATCCCACCAATTGGGAAGGTTGCATTGCAATCCTTTCTCTTCCATTTCTCCTTCTGGGATATTGGGCACATATGCATATGTGCCCGGTGTGTTTTTAAAGTCACTGGATCCAGGACTTGAGCTATACAGTCAGGCATGTGGGGTCCATCTGCCTTAACCACCATTCCACTGGCTGGCACCAGAATGACTTTTTCTTTTTTTTGAAATGACACATCACATATAATTTGATTTTTTTTTTCTTTTCTACAAACAAATTTGGACAAGTGTTTCCCCAAGTGGAAATCAAGCTCTGCACTCTGATTTGTAATTTTCAAGGCTATACTGTGTGTGTGTGTGTGTAGAGAGAGAGAGAGAGAGAGAGAGAGATAAAGAGAGAGATGGATGCTTGTGGGTGGTAAATAGGATAGTGCCTTTTTTTTTTGGAGAGGTTTTTGCTATAGGGCACGTGTGCTCACCAGAAAGACAGAGACAGAGAGACAGAAAGCGAGAAATCACCCCCTGGTGGAGGGGATGGCCACGCAGCAATCCCTTCTCCTCCATTCTCCTCTTGGGACCTTAGGCACGCATGCGCACGTGCCCGGTGTGAGTTTAAGCCACCGGGTCCGAGACTCAAACTGCAGTTGACTACATGGGAGTCCAGCGACATAGCGATTACGCTCACTTCTGGTCCCAGGATAATGCCTTTTATTGTGAAGTTGTGTTTACCTCATATTTTCGAAAAACATTCTATAAACCATCAGAAGAATTGAATGTTAATATTAGAAAAGTCTTTTGAGATTGTCTAGTCCAGCCCTCTCATTTTACAGATTGGGTAACTGAGACCAAGAGAAACTGGCATGACTTGTCCAAAGTCATATAACTACCAATAGAACCAAGAGTACATAATGGTTCATTCCATCCCTTGCCCTGTAGCCTAAGGCTTATTTTTCTAAACTTTTCTCCTCTTTAGAGTTTTGTTTTAACTCTATCAATTCAACTCAGTTTTTGAATATAGTGACTCATTTGCTGTCCTAGAATTAATTTCTCTTTGAATTCTCTTTACTCAAGAAAAACTCAGAAGTCTTCCTGAGACTTCCTAATATACCTGGACTGGGGAGAGGGTTAAAAGATGGATAGGATCAAGAGGAAGGCCAGATCCATGGGACTACCTGAATATAAATTATTTGGCAATCCCAAATTCTTAACTAATTAGCCATTTTTTTTTATTTGTTAAGAAGATGGGATATGACTCACTTAACCCTGAGGTATGTAAGACTCCCCTTGTAGTAAATGTTTCAAACTCCCTTTCTTCTCCTTCCCACACTGCTGACTAGTTGGTCAATGGACTAACCTGGAGTTTGTTTCTTTTGGTATCTTTGACTCTTTTCATGGGGAAGAGATTACTAAGCATCAATGATCCCTCACTTAACCTCATTACCCATAATGATAACCTGGTAAGTGAAGTTAAAGAAGTACTAAGATTGGAGTACCCCTCTGTAACTAGGATAACACTTTTTAATTTTAAATTTGCTATAGGGCACATGTGCTCACTGGAGAAAGACAGATTGTATGTGTGTGTGTGAGACAGAGATAGAGGGAAAGTGAGAAATCACCCTCCCCCTCCCTGGGGAGTTGACCACACCACAATCCCTTTTCCTCCATTCTACTCTTGAGATTTTGGGCATACAGATGAATGTGCCCAGTGTGTTTTTCAAGCTACCAGGCCTGACCTCAAAGTGTAGAGATGGCCATGTGGGTGCCAGCCGCCTTACCCACTATGCCACCCAGGTGGACCCAAATGAGGTAACATTTCTTTCTCTAGAAAGACCTTGCACTTCCCTCCTGCCATTTTCAATCCAGCTGATACCCTCAGGATTGCATGTCTACATTGTAGTCACTCTGATCTTTCTCCTTTCAATCCATTTTGTGTGTCAGCTGCTAGACCATCTCACGGTGACCCTCTATCTCTATAACCTATTTGATTCCCCATTGCCGAGGCTTAATGTTCAGAGACCTCTGCCTTCAGAGTTCAGCTGTCTCACCATATGGCTAACTGTCCATCATCTAGCCTCATTCCTTCCTCCCCGCCCCCCAACACACACCCTGCAATGGCACCCTGGCCTTGTTACTGGTCCTTTGTGCTTCTTCCATTCCTCTTCTTGCCTAAGTTCTATATAGCCTTCAGGTGTGGTTTATGTTCTACTCTCTTCATGAAGCCATCCTTGGCACATTTGGCTGTGTGGGTCTTTCAAGTCGTTGAAGCCCCATTGCATTTGGAGGAGGTACTCTAGATTACATTTTTTTGGGATGTTTGGGTCCTGCACCCCCTTGCAGAGCTATATTTTGACCTTAGCATCGTAGACTCAGAACTGGATGGAGCTTCAGGATTAGCATTTACCTTCTTTTTGTCCAGATATATCAATGTACCCAAGTAACACAGCTCATTAATCATGCAAAACCAGGAATTGCACCCTGGCCTTTTGATTCCCAACTCACTGCCCTTTCGACCTGATGCTGCCCTGTACTGTGCAGCCCAGACCTGATTCATGCAAGAAAGAAGCTTTCCTTTTAGTCTGGACCTGGTCTTGGATATTGGAGCTATGACCAATCTCATTTACTAATCTGTGTTATTTTTCATATATGTGAAGATGGTACTTCAGTTTAACAAAACAAGACAACATCTACCTGAACTTTCAGAACCATAGAAGGTAGTCATTGGTAGTATAGTCAAGCTTTTTTCACTGAGGAATCAGCTTCAGTGACACAGATAGAGAGAGCTGGTCTTGCTGACAGTCATCTCTGGGTGGGTGAGTTAGTCTGTGCCAGGTAGGGCTGAGCCCATCCATCTGATGAAGCTTGCAGATGGCCTGCAGAATGCCAGGAGCTCAGCCTCCACTCCCAGGAACTCCACGTTTAGCAGCTCAGATTCTGCACCTGCTTAGATCCCAGGCAAGTGGAGCAAGTCCACCTGTTATGTGTTCCTAGAGTTAATGGCCTAGCCACACGAAATAAAACCAAAAAGCACCCTTCTCACATGGCATTGCAATAGTGCTGGCCTCAGACCACTCAGGGAGCACAGTGGTCCCTCAAGATGTGCCAGTCAAGAGCTGATAATGAACACTGGGGACAGAAACCACAAAGAAGATTGGATATAAAATACCAAACTCCCTAAGATGGTGAAAAATGAAGGCAATAGCAGTTTACCACTGGCCTTTGGGACAAATCTCAGGACTTTCATAAGGATAAAGTCAATTTCAAGAATATTAAGAATATTATGAACATGTCATCAAATATTCTAGAAACGTACCATTGGCATGGGGAGAGAAAGGAGGAAACAACCTTGACTGGAACAGAAGTCTCTAATTTCCACATGGTGTTTTGCAAATCATCTAATCTCATCGACAATTTCCTCTTTTGCAGGCATGAAATCCTTCCAGAAAGAAATATACAGATATTGTAGAGTTGATCCTTCAAACCCAACCTAAATGATGACAGATAACTCTTGGGATACCTGGCATTTATTTCTTGTATTGTTAGGAAAATGAGATAATGCTTACAGAATGCTCTGAAAATACTTTTTCAGTGTGCGTGCATCAGGTACATCCTTAGGAAGGATATGTCCTCTGATACATGCAGGACGGCTCCTATCCTTAGATCACACCTGGCATTTTATGTCTACATGTATTGACTCTTAACTTGCTATGAGTAAATTATGTACCCTTGTCTGTCACCTTTATAGGATGGCGAGATTCTTGACAGACACGCTTATACTAGTGTATGTTGGTACTCCCAGCACCTAGCATGAATCTAGTGCACCACAGACCTTCAGAAGTATTTGTTGAATAAATTAATGAAGGATAATTATCCTACACATTTTAATTTCTGAATGATATGGTGAACAAAGTCATTGGTTATTCAGGGCATGAACTATTTTTTGTCTGATGATGTCTCCTATGGTAGATGTTAAATGCTTGATTAATATTGAAATAGAGATGAGAGTTTTTTATAGATTCATAAAAGTTGTAGTTGAGTTGTGTGAGATTTCGGAAGTTGCAGGTTAAGGACTGGTTATTTTAAGTGTTAAATGGATAGAAGAGTGGAAGATTACAGATAGTAATAAAATGGTTGATGGATACCAAACAAGAAGAAGACCCAGAAATCTCGGAAGAGTAGCGAGAAGAATCCAGTTAATCAGAGAGAAGAAAATGGACCATTAAAGATGAAGACCTAGCTCTGCATATTTTGGTACTCAGACATTACATAAGTTCATTCCACCTGGCCACATAGCCCTAAGCTTCATGGAGGTGGGTTAGCAATTTATAGTACAAGAATAAATTTTGTTCACTCATGTTTTAATCACTTTTGTCCCCTTAACTCCTCCTCTTCTCCAATATCAAGCACACATTGAAAATTGCACTTGCATGCCATGGGACAATAAACAGATGATGTTGTTTACAGCCAGAGTGCCTGGGCTCAGGGACTTTGGCCACAACAAACCCTACCTGGCTATTCAGTGGACCGAGGGAGTTGTTCTCAGCACAGCTACATCGTGCTGTGTCACATGGGGTGGGAAGCTCTGTCCTTGATGACCTGTGGGTAAGCCTTAGCAGCTGAGAAACTTCTCACTATGCTTGGCCGGTATAGGAACAGCTGCTCTCTCCTCCTGTAACAAGCCTTATTAAATGTCCCAATGCATGTAGCTTCACACTGGGGAGTGTTAAGGACCATTTCAGGGGCATGGTCCCTGCCCTTGAGGATTGCTACCATCCTGTATTTTAACAGGCAAAAGTTCAGCAAATCTTTCTTCTCACTGAGATGAGTAAGAGCCGTTACGAGCCATAAAGATTTGTCCAGGAATACTTTCTCTGGGGAGTAGGGAATCCCAAAGTACTCATTGCCTCTACTGTCTTCCAGTGTGCAGGAAATGCTAACTGCTCAAATACTAATGGTAAAAAGCAGATTTCACAGATGAGCTGCCCTGTGGAATAAAATTTTGAAGCTGATTACAATTTCTTTGAGGGGATTAAAACAATTCAAGCCATATGAGAGGACTTCAAAAGGTTCATAGAAAAATGGAATTAAAGCACAACTATGAAATGGTTTGAAATCCACATGTAGCTTTTTCACAATACTGTTTCCATGAATTTTTGAAGATCTCTGTGTACATCTTTGGCAAGGGGAAAATGATCTGGTCTATCTCACTGGAAATCAAGCTTTACCCAGACAGGTCTGTGCTCACGCACCTTCTGCCAGTTGCCTTTCTGAGGTTTAGAACAGGTTTTATTCTCTCCTAATGGTGAATCAGTGCTGTCCATATATTACTCGCAATGTCCAATATAGGAAGCATTTAAAAACCACCACTGAGACCCTTTTGTCATCCCTCCCAGCTCTCTGGGGCTCTTTCTCTGCTGACCTGCTATTTGTGGACAGACTTATACACCACAAACCAATTTCACAGATATATGCCAGAATGACTTAATTTCCCAAATAAAAGCCAAAAGGACTTAATTTTTTTTTTTTTTTTTTTTTTGCAGGACCAGCAGAAGGCGTAATGGTTACATTGTGGACTCCCATGTAGTCGACCGCAGTTTGAGTTCTGGACCTGGCTGCTTAAAGCTCATGTAGGGTGCATGTGAGTACATGCCCAAAATCCTGAGAGGAGAATGGAGGAGAAGGAATTGTGGTGGTGTGGTCATCCTTCCTGGGTGTGTGTGTATGATTTCTTGCTTTCTATCTCTCTCTGGAGAGTACATGTGCCCAATAGAAAAAAAATCTTTCTAAAAAAAATTTGGTAGAGGGCACATGTAGAGGGCACCAGAGAGATTGGGGAAGGTGGTAGTGGTGAGATAGCACCCTCCCATCCCACCAATTGGGAAGGTTGCATTGCAATCCTTTCTCTTCCATTTCTCCTTCTGGGATATTGGGCACATATGCATATGTGCCCGGTGTGTTTTTAAAGTCACTGGATCCAGGACTTGAGCTATACAGTCAGGCATGTGGGGTCCATCTGCCTTAACCACCATTCCACTGGCTGGCACCAGAATGACTTTTTCTTTTTTTTGAAATGACACATCACATATAATTTGATTTTTTTTTTCTTTTCTACAAACAAATTTGGACAAGTGTTTCCCCAAGTGGAAATCAAGCTCTGCACTCTGATTTGTAATTTTCAAGGCTATACTGTGTGTGTGTGTGTGTAGAGAGAGAGAGAGAGAGAGAGAGAGATAAAGAGAGAGATGGATGCTTGTGGGTGGTAAATAGGATAGTGCCTTTTTTTTTTGGAGAGGTTTTTGCTATAGGGCACGTGTGCTCACCAGAAAGACAGAGACAGAGAGACAGAAAGCGAGAAATCACCCCCTGGTGGAGGGGATGGCCACGCAGCAATCCCTTCTCCTCCATTCTCCTCTTGGGACCTTAGGCACGCATGCGCACGTGCCCGGTGTGAGTTTAAGCCACCGGGTCCGAGACTCAAACTGCAGTTGACTACATGGGAGTCCAGCGACATAGCGATTACGCTCACTTCTGGTCCCAGGATAATGCCTTTTATTGTGAAGTTGTGTTTACCTCATATTTTCGAAAAACATTCTATAAACCATCAGAAGAATTGAATGTTAATATTAGAAAAGTCTTTTGAGATTGTCTAGTCCAGCCCTCTCATTTTACAGATTGGGTAACTGAGACCAAGAGAAACTGGCATGACTTGTCCAAAGTCATATAACTACCAATAGAACCAAGAGTACATAATGGTTCATTCCATCCCTTGCCCTGTAGCCTAAGGCTTATTTTTCTAAACTTTTCTCCTCTTTAGAGTTTTGTTTTAACTCTATCAATTCAACTCAGTTTTTGAATATAGTGACTCATTTGCTGTCCTAGAATTAATTTCTCTTTGAATTCTCTTTACTCAAGAAAAACTCAGAAGTCTTCCTGAGACTTCCTAATATACCTGGACTGGGGAGAGGGTTAAAAGATGGATAGGATCAAGAGGAAGGCCAGATCCATGGGACTACCTGAATATAAATTATTTGGCAATCCCAAATTCTTAACTAATTAGCCATTTTTTTTTATTTGTTAAGAAGATGGGATATGACTCACTTAACCCTGAGGTATGTAAGACTCCCCTTGTAGTAAATGTTTCAAACTCCCTTTCTTCTCCTTCCCACACTGCTGACTAGTTGGTCAATGGACTAACCTGGAGTTTGTTTCTTTTGGTATCTTTGACTCTTTTCATGGGGAAGAGATTACTAAGCATCAATGATCCCTCACTTAACCTCATTACCCATAATGATAACCTGGTAAGTGAAGTTAAAGAAGTACTAAGATTGGAGTACCCCTCTGTAACTAGGATAACACTTTTTAATTTTAAATTTGCTATAGGGCACATGTGCTCACTGGAGAAAGACAGATTGTATGTGTGTGTGTGAGACAGAGATAGAGGGAAAGTGAGAAATCACCCTCCCCCTCCCTGGGGAGTTGACCACACCACAATCCCTTTTCCTCCATTCTACTCTTGAGATTTTGGGCATACAGATGAATGTGCCCAGTGTGTTTTTCAAGCTACCAGGCCTGACCTCAAAGTGTAGAGATGGCCATGTGGGTGCCAGCCGCCTTACCCACTATGCCACCCAGGTGGACCCAAATGAGGTAACATTTCTTTCTCTAGAAAGACCTTGCACTTCCCTCCTGCCATTTTCAATCCAGCTGATACCCTCAGGATTGCATGTCTACATTGTAGTCACTCTGATCTTTCTCCTTTCAATCCATTTTGTGTGTCAGCTGCTAGACCATCTCACGGTGACCCTCTATCTCTATAACCTATTTGATTCCCCATTGCCGAGGCTTAATGTTCAGAGACCTCTGCCTTCAGAGTTCAGCTGTCTCACCATATGGCTAACTGTCCATCATCTAGCCTCATTCCTTCCTCCCCGCCCCCCAACACACACCCTGCAATGGCACCCTGGCCTTGTTACTGGTCCTTTGTGCTTCTTCCATTCCTCTTCTTGCCTAAGTTCTATATAGCCTTCAGGTGTGGTTTATGTTCTACTCTCTTCATGAAGCCATCCTTGGCACATTTGGCTGTGTGGGTCTTTCAAGTCGTTGAAGCCCCATTGCATTTGGAGGAGGTACTCTAGATTACATTTTTTTGGGATGTTTGGGCAACAGTAGAGTTTTACATCGATAGTTATGATGCACATAAAATATTAAATAAATGCTTTTCATTAGAGTGAAACTACTTGAAATGATCAATTCTGGATAACTAAATGAAATATGAGTCCAGATATTGGCAGAAGGAAACTGAGACCCAGAGAGAAGTAGCTAACTAGGGGGTCACACCACTTATTAGGTATAGAGCCAGGTTTTAACCTCCTGGTTTTGATTCTTTATTCCTGCATTGGAGTGTTTTCAAATGATACCAATGACTTTGCAACTTTAATTTAAAAAACTGTACATCCTTTTGAATAACTTCATGTCCCAAAAGCAAATTTACAAAATTTACAAAACAAAACAAAACAACCCACTCGTGCATTATTACATTTGTGACACCCATTGAAATGCCAAAGAAAGTTCTGGGTCATTATATACTAACTTCTCTGTGGCAACGTTTCCATACACCCTTTCTCCATATTCTCTTTTATAACCTTTTCCTTTACCCTCAATTATCTATGGCAGACATAGCTAATGGATCATAGCATTCCTTTCCAATAAGTTTAGATACAGACTCAGAACCTTCTTAACACAATAAGTCAAAAAAAAAAAAGAAAAAAAGAAAAAAGAAAGAGAAGAAAAACCCAATACTAATTAATCAGAACTGGCACTTGAGAGCAAACTTACTTTTTCCCCTTTAACCTTACAGAAGGGTGTGAATGTTGTATATATTTGAGAGAAGGTGTACTTTAAGGCCAAGGTATTGACAGTGGATGGATGTGTGGCCATGGGTACATCCAAGTCTCACATAGCTTTCCATCACAAAGTTCACCAAAGTTCATGTCTTTTGGTGCTAGTTTTTCAGGAGATCATGCACCTTATAGACTGTTCATTCTCTGATCGGATAATTTCAATGACCTAGAATGTTGTTTTTATGGAATGGTTATCTGTCTTCCAGAAATATTCGTTCTTGGTAGCTACACAGAATAAGTCTACAGTAATTTAAGAGGGGCATATCAGAAAGAGGCACCAAGAATATGAGCTGATGAGGAGCTGGGCTAAAATGTTCATGAATCCTGGAATGGTCCAGTTCTGTTGACATGTTTGAACAAGGCGTATAGGACTTGTGGCGAGAGGTCAAGAAACCAGGAACAGGTGCCTTTATCCCAGAAGTGGTAGGTAATAAATGATTCCTGGGAAGAAAGTATTTAGTTCTACCTCATTAGCAGAGGTTGGATCCCAGAACCTCAATTCAATGTGATACAGTCCTAGGAACTATACTGATATCAGAGTTGTGTGTCATAAAATTATGGAGAGAACAACAGATAATATAAAGGCGTATCCAGTGGGCAGGTAAGGTGGGTAAATGGATTTGAGAGCTGACTGATTAGCCTGTTCCATTCCCAGGTAAGCAAGAAAGCTTAGGGTTGTGAATAAGGATGCCTGAACTTTTGGTGTAGGCTCTTTTATAACCTGGACAAGTCTCAGGACAAGCCATGATTTCCTTATTTATGAAACAAGAAGTCTGAACCATAAATATTTAACTGTCCTTTCAGCTTGAAGTTTCCAGGATCTGTATTCTCACTAGTGTTCTTAGTGAGATTCCTGCCCCAGGACAGTCTTCCCCACATGCAGAGAGAAACAGAAAAAGACCAGCCTTTTCTCCCCTCTCCATTTGAAAATCCAAATGGTCCTGTTGGCTGGGGGTGTACATGGTTCATTTCTCTCCCCAAGGATCTCTTACCTGGGCTTCTTTTGATTTCCTGCAGGGGCTGGAAGAATCTAGACCATCAGGACTCAGAAAGAAGCTTCCTTCTGATTAGGTGGTGTTTCTGGTCTTCAGCTCCAGGTACTGTGACTTCTAAACCTGAAGTTCTTTACTTCCCCGAGCCCTCCATCCCATCCCTTTGTTGATTCTCTTTAAATTCATAACTTGCACTTTTAGATGTATGCCTGGTACACGTCCTCCAGTTGAGGAAAAGTAACATGGAGGAGGAGGGAGAAGAAAGACAAAGGCACCTCTGTAGCTTATTCACACTCCCGCTGGCCTTCCTACGAAAAGACTGCGTTCTATATTCCCAGGGGAAGATGAGTTCCAGCTACCATGGTTTCCCCCACCTGATTGGATCAGGCAGATTTTCCTTAAAGGAGCAGGGCTGGAATGGTTGTCTCTATTCTCATTATATACATTCTTCTCATTAAAATTCTAGCTCTAGTATTTGCCTTTAAAGCAATTATCTAGGTGTTGCCTTCTCTTGGGGCCAATCTGCCTTCCAGCCTCTATAATCGTTCTTAATTCTCAGTTCAGGCATCTCAATGGAAATTTCTATAGCCCTATATTAGATGATGTCTTTCTGGTTCTGTGGAAATTTTCAGACCTTTCTTTCTAACTGCTGTCCTGGGGTTTCATGGGGACCCTCTCAGAGAAAGAAGGGTGTGACTTGACCCCTGCCTCTGGAAAGGACTCTGAGGTCTATATATTAGGGAAGCTGGCCCTCTCAAGTCTGGTGAGGCCGTGTGTCTGGTGGACTGGAGTTTGGGGAGGGGGCCCAATTCAAACATGTTTTCTTTGGCTTTGTGAGAGTGATGGGTTGTCATGCATCAACCTCCACATGCATGTATGGCCCCCACCCTCAACATACACTCAGTGGTGGAGTGTGGGGTGGCCTATTCAGGTCAGAAACAAAACCTCACACTGAGGAAATTAGCTACACCTGAGTAGACAATGCCCCTACTGACGTCAAAGGTCCCCTGCCCACTGTGCCAGGTGTTTTGGAACTGCTGAAGAGGGTCCTGATTACAGAGGTTTTCTGAGGAAGTAAAACAAACAAAAGAGGAAGGAGGACCTCAGGAGCTCCACATTCCAGGAGAGGTGAGGAATGGTGTGGGGAGTCTTTCTTTGGCATTGCTAGCTCAGGGCCCCTCTGCTGATGACACCCGACCCTCCTCCTTCCTTGGCCCAACTGCTGGTTGGCCTCTCAGCTCAGTCCTGGATGTTCATTCCTAAGGCTCTGGCCTCTCCTAATGGCTCCTGAGCTTCTTGTGGTGAGTTCACTCCACCTCCCTAAGCATCCAACTGCCCGAGACCTGACAGGGAGGTAGCACCCATAAGTCACATGTGACTAGTTTTACTTTTTTTTTTTTTTTTAGAGATTTTTGCTGTAGGGTACGTGCACTCACCAGACAGACAGAGAGAGACAGAGACAGAGAGCAAGAAATCACCCCCCAGGGGGGATGGCCATGCCGCAATCCCTTCTCCTCCATTCTCCTCTCAGGATCTTGGGCACGCATGCACGCACGCCCGGTGTGAGTTTAAGTCACCAGGTCCAAGACTCGAACTGTGGTCGACTACATGGGAGTCCAGCTACATAGCCATTACACTAACTGCTGGTCCCACATGTGACTAGTTTTTTGTTTTTTGTTTTCTTTTTTATTTTTTGAGAGGTTTTCGCTATAGGGCGCATGCGCTTGCCAGACAGAGACATAGAGACAGAAAGTGAGAAATCACCCCCCCAAGGGGGATGGTCATGCCGCAATCCCTTCTCCTCCATTCTCCTCTCAGGATCTTGGACACGCACCCACACGCGCCCGGCGTGAGTTTTAACCCACCGGGTCCGGGACGCGAACCGTGGTCGACTTCGTGGGAGTCCAGCGACATAGCCATTACGCTAACTACTTGTTCCCCTACATGTGACTAGTTTTAAAAGACAGAAGGTATTCACCCCTGAAGAAGCCATCTAGGAAGTTTACGTGTGTTTCATGAGCTAAATGGAACTGTAGTTCTTAGAAGTGTAGTATCCATTGGGAACCAGCAGTTAGCGTAATGGCTATGTCGCTGAACTCCCACATAGTCGACCGCGGTTCACGTCCCGGACCTGGTGGCTTAAAACTCACGCCGGGCGTGTGCGTGCATGCCCAAGATCCCAAGAAGAGAATGGAGGAGAGGGGATTGCAGCGTGACCATCCCCCTTGGGGGGTGATTTCTCGCTTTCTGTCTCTATGTCTCTCTCTGTCTGTCTGGCGAGCGCATGTGCCCTATAGTGAAAATCTCTCCAAAAAAGAAGTGTAGTATCCATCAGACGTACTAGACAGAGGGTAGGACAATCATGTGGTGTCCTGGAAAGCAGAAGGCAGAGATAGAATCTCATCTTCAGAGGGTCCTATCAAAGACTGGAGCTTAGTAACCAATGGCTTTTCAAGAGATCTATTTAAGCCTTTGAACTTTTTCCTTGGAGGCTTGGCCAATTAGAATTCACTTCATAATGAAGTTTTCCTCATGTTACTCATGGCTCTCCTAACTCCACATTTCCAACCTTCTAGAGGGAAGATACCCACATTAACCATGAGGGCCTAAATGTAGGGAGGTGGATCAGATTCCTCCAGGGGAAGGGCCAGAGTCCACATGGGGCTGGAGGTGCTCCAAAAAGCTGCTTCCTCTGCTTTGTTCTTTTCCAGCAGCCTGTATTACTGTTGAAGGGGTCTGGGGATTCCTAGTGATAAATTCACAGGTTACAAAGGACCTGTCATTCTCCCCTCCACCCTTCCTGGGGCTTTGGAATCTCAGAGTGGAAAGGTTCCCTATGGATTCCTCTGCCTTCCCTGAATGGCTAAAAGCAAGAAAAACCAGGCAGGACTAAAACATCTCACATAATATGTGAATGTATTTAAAGTTACCAAGTGGGATTGTGGTTTATTGAGTAGAAATCATGCCCACACTGACATTCAAGGTCCCTACCTGGTTTTAGATGATCGTTGTCCCCAAGCCCTCACAGACTTAATGTCCAAAAAAAGGGACTCATCCAGGAAGCACGAGCAAACAGGTACACTGATTTGATGTAATCACAAATGAAGGCCAGGAAGACCCAGTTTCTCGATGGGTAGATAGGAAAGAATTGACCATGAAAAGATTTCCCTTAGAGGGGGAAGTAATGAGAAAGATGTCAAGAACAAGACTCACTTAAATGATACTGATTCTCCAGGTGTGTCCACACAAGTAATCATATTGGGCATTTTGGTAAATTGACCGAATATCTAACTGGTCAAGCTCTAGCACAAGTTGTAAAGGCAACAATGGTATATTTTTGATACCTCTAATTGCCTTGTTCTTATCTTTTTTCCACCTCAGTGATATTTCTTCCTAATTTCTCTGTAAGAATTTAGGCTATGCAATCACAGAAAGTTGGAGTTAAGAGAGAAAGGCTGCAGAAGTCTTATCTTCTGGCCCCTTACCCAAAGCAAGTGTCCCTATGAATTATTCAGCCCCTGCTCCTCAATGCCCAAGCTGGGAACTTAGACTCACAGGAGACAGTTTGGCATGTAACTCCATTGTTAAAGAGTATTCCTCTTCACTGATTGAAAGTCTGCCTGACTGTCACTTCGAACTAGTGGCACTTGCTCTATGTCCTGGAGTGATACTTTGTGCATATGTGTTACTTCATACTGCAGATGGCCATGGCCCTAGCTATTTCTCCTCTTCTCCAAACCAAATATAACCATCATCATCACCATTATACCTATGAGACAAGAGGGCTCCAGGTGCTCATTCCCCAGTTGGTCCTTATCTCAACATGTCCACCTTTGCCAAAGGCCCTCTCAAAATGTGCCATTCATGTTTTCTTTGTACTGTCACTTCCTTTTTCAACAAACCTATTCTCATAAACAGCTCCTTCAAGCTAGGATGCAAATGATCGGTCATGCTTACTGTGTTAACTTCCTAGGCGTGTTTATATTTTAACAGGTTCAAAACCTTAAATGGAAGGGATGTCTGAGAACACTTGGATAGTAGGTAGTGGTAAGAAGGGAAAAGAAAAGATACAGAAATGTTTCTAGAACCCTTAAAATTATGTGTGATACATTTCCTAAACAGAAGACCAATGCAATCAGATAATTTATTCAAGATAAAAACTGGTGCTGTCAACTGAAGTGGGCTTAGGCAGTCCGTGGTACCATCTTCATCTTCACCTTCGGTGAGATAACTTGCCTGGCCAGAAAAAGTCCCTATAAAATGAATTCCCTGAAGGCAAGAACCAGTTAGATTCTCTCCCAGTTTATTGTGAAGCCTGGGCCTGAGTAACATATTAATAGTTCCTCATGCAAGATCTTCTGGATGAATGAATGAATGAGACCAGGCAATAAGACAGAGTTTCCCAGCTTGGGAGGGTTGTAAAATGGTCTTGGGAACTAAAACAGGGGCCCATATATGACGGAATAAGGGGAATGTCCTGAAATTTGGGACTATAAATTACCAGAAGCTGTACCTGATTTCTGGGGCAAAAGGAGATAGAGAACAATCAAATAATGTAAACACACATGGGGAATCAGTTTCAGCGCCCATACAAAAGATTCTCTGGAACTTAAAACATAATGTTTGAACTAAAAAATTCAGCATTATTTGTTGAATTGAAATAAAGAAAAATTGCCTTTGGGATCTGAATTAGTGGCCTGGGAGATCAGGGAAAAATATCTTAAAGAAAAGAAAAGAAGATAAGCAAGTGGGAAAGGAAACCGAGGCAGTCTAACTCATGGATGCAGGAGTTCCAGAGAAAGAGAGAAAAGAAAAGATGGAGGAAAAGCAATAATCAAACAAATGTCAGAAGAAAAGTAGTTGAGCAGAAGCAAGATCATTTCACAGGCTGATAGGCAGGATTGATGAGAAAAGACACACTGAGGCATTCATAAAGTTTCTGAATCCCAAAGATAAAAAGAACACTTCATGATTACCTAGAAAGAAAGAATAGGTTATCTACAAAGGACAGAAAATGAGATTGGCATCATATTTTCCATTTTTCAAATTTAGAAGCCAGAAAATGAAGGAATATCTTCAAATAACTAAGGGGAATGCTTGTATCTGAGGACCTCACATCCAGCCAAAATGCCATTCACTTGCCAGGGGAAGAAACTGTGAGTATGACTCATGTTCTCTCACATATTATTTGAAGAAAACACTCAAGAGTACATTATAATTAATCATAAATGAATCACTCAGAGATTGTATAACAGGGGAAGATGAAGAATAAAAGAGTGAAAAAAGGTAATGTGTCTAGTGCAGATAGGAAACTTCAAATGGACAATGATAGAATTGCTGGGAATGAATTAGATGGGCTAAGTAAAGATTCTGGTAAAACAAAGAAACATATTTCAAGGGGAAAATTAAAAATTATAATTTATCTTGGGACCAGCAGTTAGCGTAATGGCTGTGTTGCTGGACTCCCATGTAGTCGACTGTGGTTCGAGTCCCGGACCCGGGGGCTTAAACTCACACCGGGTGCGTGTCCAAGATCCCGAGAGGAGAATGGAGGAGAAGGGATTGAGGCGTGGCCATCCCCCCTGAGGGAGTGATTTCTTGCTTTCTGTCTCTCTGTCTCTCTCTATCTTTCTGGTGAGCGCATGCACCCTATAGCAAAAACCTTTCAAAAAAAAAAAGAATTAAAAATTATAAATTATCTCAGCAAAATTTAGGGATGGGAGATGACTGAAAAAATAAAAGTGTTTTAAGAAATGGGGCATTGGGGAAACAGTGAAAGTTTTATAAAGGCTTTTGTTCCTTGAGGTAGGGAAGGAGGTTTGGAGAAATGGAGTATCTTGTCAGCGTAAACTGTTCGGCACCTTGTATTTATTTAATATAGGGGAATAGCTTTTGATTACAAGTGTTGAGAAAGGGGCAGTAATGACTAGAGAAGTGGAAAACAGCAGACTTCCTAAATTAACACAGGGAAGAAAGACAGATGATAACATGATCGAACCTGCAAAATGAGAAAAAGGAAAAATGTGAAAGCAGCAATGAAAACTAAGCAGTAAAAAATAAAGACGGAGGAAATAAAACACCATATTGGCGGTTATACTAAAAAGAGGTTGAATTAACCTATTAAATGATAAAAACACTAAGATTAGGTTAAAAATAAAACATTGTTAGAGAGGATTAAAGAAGATATATGAACGAATTTATAACATAAAATAACCTGGACTTTTCCAGCCCAGCATTGTAATCAGTAGAGATTGCAAATGAGCAACCACACCAGAGGATTATCTTGAGAAAGTCCTGTTGTCAAATTTCTTAGAAGCAGGACAAAGGAATTAGGAGTCTCTTGTAATGAGAACTACATTCTTGGGTCTCATCTCACCCCAAATTCCTATGTAGTTTAAAAAAATAACACAATTACAATTTGAATAGCTGGCATGTAAATATTTTCTCAAAAATATTTAAAACCGTACTGTTTCTGCTGCTATAGTCACAAACAAAATTATAAGAAATATTTTGAACATTATCTTTAAAATTCAGTATTTTGAAATTTTGAAAGTTGTTTTTTATCTGAAGAACTATGGAGTGTGAGTTAAAATTTTTTGATATGTAAAGTAAATGTTTGTGGAAAAATATAAAAATAAAATAAAAAACATTAAAAAAACGTTGTTACATGTTATTTTTAAGAAATATAGTTACAAGAAAATGATAAAGTCTAAAGAAAAAAGTTAAAAACAAGTGATAAAGACAAAAATAAAAGGATAAAGCAATATCAGAAAAAAGGACAGTATGGTAACCCTAACACCAGATTAGTTGGAATGAAGGTTAAAAGAATTATTTGAGTAGTTAGTAATGTAAAAGATAAAATTTATGAAGAATTAATGATAGTCATAAATTAATAGGTATCAAACAATGTAGTAGTCAAATACATAAGGCAAATGTTTAGAAACGTGAAGAGAAGTTAATAAAACTCTACAATTATAGTTGATTTTTGATAAATTCTTTTCAGAATTAAAACTCAATATACAAAAAAAATAAGAACATAGAGGAGTTGAATGATACAATTAATGACTTCATTTAATATACATTTCATTCAAATAAAAAAATTGCATTTTGTATGTTCAAAATCAATCAGGTACTTGGAAAAAAAGAAAAATTCATATAACTTTAAAACAGAGATTTGACAGGCTGTATCCTTTGTTCATAATATAATAAAACTATATATAAGAAGTTAAAAATACCAAATGATTCCAAGGTGCTAGAAGTTAAGAAATACAGTCTTAAATAATATTCAAATTACCAAATAGAAATAAACCTAAAATTATAAAATATTTAAAAACTAATGAAAGTAGAATTCTTTGTTCCAAAACCTATAGTACACAGTTAAGGCTGTATTCAGGAAAAAATTAATTGCCTCAAATGGCTTTGTTGTTAAAGGAGAAAGACCTGAAATAAACTTTACATCAATTTTAAAACAGGAAAAAAAATCATTTAAATAAACTATAAGAAAATGAGAAAAAATCAATTAAGTAGACAACAAAACAAGAAGAAAGAGCAAATAAAAGAACAGCTTCTTTGAAAAAGTCAATGCAATGGACAACCTCCTTACAAACTTAATTAAGGAAGAGAACAAAAGTACATAAGATTAAAAACGAGAAAGGAGATAAACGACAGAGCAGAGATTGAGCTGATTATATAAAAACACTGAGTAACTACGGCAACAACATTTTAAAACTAAAGAAAGTGGATTATAACTTAGCAAACAGATTCTCAAGGGTCACCCAAGATGAAGTAGAAAGCTTGACTATGCCAATTATTATCAAAGAGATTAGAAAGATGATTCAAGATCTACCATTTTAAAATGCAGCGTAAGAAGGCTGTGCCATGGCTGACAGTAGGATTCATCAGTGTTGTAGGAGAGGAGATGAAAATGGGAGGAAGAGAGGTGAAATCAGAATGAAAGGACATGAGAAGATTGGGGGAAGGGACAATGGGCACAGAGATGAACAAGGGGAAAGTGTTTGAGACACAGCTTGTTCTATAATTCCTTCTTTCCCAAACCCACATATCTTTAATGTTTGCATATTCATGTTCAACATGGACATAATCAGATGTACAACCAAGAGCTGTTGCCAGTAGTTGGGGTTATAGTAGAAAAACAGCAAGTGTATGGGTTCCAAAGCCCTTTTCCTTCTCTTGTGGTGGCCTGTTCTCACACAGTGTCACGCTGATGATGTGAATCTGCAAGTTTAAGGATCCTGCACCTACTCATGCAGCTGGTCAGTGAAATGGGGTTGCTCTGGTGAGGGCAAGACAGGATCATTTCAGGGAACTCTTCATTTTCTATGAGATGACGTGGAGAGTGGGAAGGGAAGTGAGAAAAAGGTAATCTTGTCTAAGTGAGCTGAAGTAATTTTTCAAAACCAATTAATTTTCCCCTTATGGGAATCCAATAAGCATGGTTAAAAGTTCCCATTCAGATTCAGTCTTTGGGTGGAAAGCCTACAAGGCTTAATGAAGAGAGGAGGAGATATTTTAGGACAATGAATGGGGTCTCTGGTTCTTATGATCTCTTATTAGAATACTTTGATAGTCTCCCCTCCATTGTGGGTAACTGAATCTCCCCTGGAAACCTGGGAAAGAAATGGAGCTCCTATTCTCCATTATAGAGGGATTCATGCATCACAGTATGGTGGGACCACTTGACCTTTATACCTGGACCTTCCAATCCTGAGGCTCTTGACTCTTTTGGCCTGGAAATGCCTGCACTGGAGGGTCATTGTTTTTTCTTTCTCCTAATTGTATGCATGAGGGGCATGGAACAGTGAATCTTAACTGCACATCATTGAGTCTGCCAATTCTCTGAAAGAACTTTAGTGCAGGTTGTCCTGATTCTAGTCCTGCTAGTCTTACTTTTCTGGGTGCTCCCTATTTCCCAAGAGTCTCACTGTCATCCAAAATGGAAAGCACCTTTGTAGCTACATCTGTTGCAAAGGACGTGGTAGTGTCCTGTTAGGTCTGCATATTGTCCACTAGCTCCTGACCGTTCTGTGACTAGTCTCTATTAGTGATCTGCAAACTACAGCTCATGGGCCATCTAGCCTGCTGGTGGTTTAATGAGGTTCTACTGGAACACGGCTATGCTCATCATTTACACCTTGTCTATAGCTGCTTTTATGCTAAAACAACAGAGTTGAAACTCTGAAGAGGATGTATTATCTCTAGAAATGAAAAAGTTTTGTTCTTTTTAGTTTTTGCTATAAGATGCATGTGCTCACCAGAGACAGAGCGAAGATTTTATATATATATATAATGCGTACACATGTGCCCAGCATGCTTCTCAAGCCACTGGATCTGGGACTCAAACCATGCAGTCAGCCATGTGGAATCCAGCCACCTTAACCTCTGTCCCATCTGCTGGCCCTAGAAATGAAAATATTTACTTTTTTTCTTTTTTTCAATAAGGCATGTGTGTTCACTGGAGATAGACTAAGAGAGAGACAGTGAGAGGGAAAGTGAGAAATCACACTCCATGGGGGATGGCCATACTGCAATCCCTTCTCCTTCATTCCCCTCCTGGGATTCTGCATGCACACACACCTGGTGTGAGTCTTAAGCCCCCGGATCTGGAGCTCAAATCACTGCTGGTCATGTGGGAGTCAGCGCCTTAACCACCATGGCACCTGCTGGCCCTGATCTATATATATTTAAAGACTATGCAAGCTGTTGGGTTTAGTTGAGAAGTCAAAGTATGAAACTCATAGATAATTGATTATCTTTCTATAATTAGGACTGGCCATTTGTTTTAAGTATCACAGACCTCATAAAGCCTCTAGCACCCATTAGCAAATAGAAAAATAAAAGTTTCTCAAGCTTGTCACACACTGAGCTTAGGTACTTTCTTCAATTAAAATCTCTGTTCAGAATTGCTGGTTTGACCTAAACCAAGAAATGCTTGTCCTCTATAATAATCAAGTTGTATACTCAGTTCTGATTTATTAATTCCTTCCCTCTATGGAATATCATCTTGCGTCTTACTCAGACTATTGAACGTTTAAGTTTCCTTATTTAGAAACTTCCAGCGTCCTAATCATTCCTGTTTTGATTTCAAAATTCTGTCAGTATGACAGAGTTGAGACTTTGAAAAAGAGATGTACCATCTCTTTCTCTTCTGTGTAAAGCTCTACATGCCCATCAGCCACCAGTTCTGCACACCAGAGAACCTTCGTTTCCTAGCTTATGACCCTTGTCTTATACTGACTCTGAGTCTAAGAATCACTCAACAAGATAAGGTTTTACAACATCTATCATTTAGTTAAACATGCTATGAAGATGATCTCTTAATCACTTTCCCAAAAAACTAAAGTTTAGAAGTCAGCAACATATAAATACATTCCTCACTTCTAACTCTGGCAATCTTATTACCAACTTTCTTTAATGTTGCACAATGGATTGTTACGGAGATTTGGGCAGAGAGAGAGAGAGAGAGAAAATCAACTTCAGGGAAAGGGAGTTAACAGGTGTGTTTGGTTCCACACAGGTGTGAAGAGAAGCAAGGAAGGTGAGTACTGTGGCAGATTGGCCTAGAATTGAGAGCACAGGGTGCAGACACCAGTTCTAGACAAGAGCATTTCTGCCTGGAACTTGGCTAATCACCGCTGGGAGATTTCTCTTCCTCGCTGCTCCTCATTGTCAGGTAGTAGATGCGGTTGGCCTCTGGGTAGGTGACTTTGCTGAGTGGGAGCTTGTATATGGCAGGGTTGTTGGTTGTCAGGAGCAGGAAGATGAGGGTGGAGAGGCAGAAGGCCCAAGTGCCTGGTGGCACACCAACCTGCAAATAAAGGCATAGGGGTCTGAAGGATGTTTCTAGGCTCCTCTTTGGGCCGAGGACCAAGGAGGAGAAGAGAGAAAGAGGTGCTAGGGGGTGGGGAGTTTCTCCTGGTGAAAGTATTGGGGTTTCCAGACTCAGAATGTCAGAGATGAAGGAATTTGACATGTTAGTATCTTTTGGCACAGTAAACAATTTTTAATGAGGGAACTAAAATTGGCCTTGGAATGGTCTCCCATTCCAGCCATATGCTCCATTTGCCCATCCATTTTATCTAATGCTAGTCACACTGCCATCTCTTTCTTTCAATGCCCATACCCACTCCCTAGAGGCACCTGTACTCCACTGCCAGTCCTTCTCTGGCAAACCCTAGATAAGCCTTGACAGAGGCATTATATGGAATACCAGTTACTATAACCCACTGAGGATTCTTTCGTGGGATCATGAGTGTCTGGAAGCTGTGGTTGGGGAAGCCTCTTTAGGGGAGCATTCAGGAGAATCCAAACTTACCACTGACATTATGTTGGAGAGGGCTGCTCCCATGTATGCACAGAACAGGGCTGTGGAGGAAAAGGACCATCAGAGTCAGTTTCCCAGAACCTGTCCCTGCTGCTCCCCCAGTCACTGCTGTGACAGAACAGGGATCCCAGACCAAGAGCAGGGGTCCTACCCTCTCTCCTGCAGCTTCAGTGTCTTCACTGTGCCCTGCCATCTGCCATGCTTGCCTGATATTATTAGGTATCTTTTCTGGTAGGTATGGCCCATTTCCCTCCAGGCTCTGCATTCTTCGAGGGCAGAGATTAACATTTATACAAGTTGAATGTTCCTTATCCTAAATGGTTGGGACAAATGTATTTCAGATTATGGAATTTTCTCCCCCAATTTTAAAGTACTTGCATATACACAATGAGATATATTGGAAATGGGACTCAAGTCTAGTCACAAAATTCAGTTACATTTCACATATACCTTATATGTAATATAAATAACCTAAATATAATATTTTTGTATTATAGTTGTTTTCTCTCCCTCTCTCTCTCTCTCTCTCTCTCTCTTTTAGAGAGATTTTTGCTATAGGGCACATGCTCTCACTGGAGAGACAGAGACAGAAAGTGAGAAATCACCCCCTCAGAGGGGATCCATGCTGCAATCTCTTCCCCTCCATTCTCCTCTTGGGATTCTGGGCATGCATACACATGTGCCAGGCATTAATTTGAAGCTGCTGGGTCTAGAACGCAAACTGCAGTCAACCACATGGTAGTTCAGTGCCTTAACCACCATACCACTTGCTGGCCTCTGTATTGTAGTTTTGATTGCAACCTGTCATATGAGGTCAAGTGTGGAATTTTCTACTTGTATTATGTTGGTGCTCAGAAAATTGGATTTTGAAACATTTTGGGTTTTGGGTTTTCAGATTAGGGATGCTCAATTTATATATCTCTTCATTGCCTCTCCATTTCCATGGTAGTCTTACATAGAGTCAGAGGTCAGAAAGCATATTTTGCTGACTTTGGGGGTGAGCTAACACAGGCTAGATGATTATCTGGCAAGAGATAGAATAGTCAGATTATAGAAGCTCTGGCTAAGGTCCCTCTTGTCCCAGATTCTGAGCTGCTTGATGCTGTATGATGCTCACTGAGTCTCATCAGAGCTGAACCCCACTGGTCTCTAAGCCAGTCCCCAGGATCCAGTCAGTTAGGAGGCTTACCCATACCACTGATGCCTCTGGACAAGCTCCTTCTGCCTTGGTGTCTCTGCTCTGTCTTCTTTCCAGAACACATTTCCCTCTCTCTTGGTCTACCCTACTCCTATCCAAAAGTTTTGTGATAAATTCCAGTCTTTCCCTGAAGCCTTCCTAGATGGCTCCAGTCATAGAAATCAGCCACTTCTTTGAAGGTCTATGACAGTTACACTGTGAACCCCAAAGTATTTGGCACTTCTTACTTGACAATTATTTACTGAGCCCACTGTCTCAGTGCCCAGCCTCATTTCGGCTGCTGATGGCGATCCCAAGAACATGGAAGCCATTTATAGTCTCCACACGTAAGTGGGAAAAAACAAGAGAAAAACTGTTCTGGATACTATCCCACCCTTTACTTACCTCTAGTTTTATTAAAGTCCTAGCCTGCTGTTTTCAGAGAAAGTAGTGACTCCAGGAGAGAAAGGTTAGTGGAAAAATGGGACTGGGATTTAACCCTCCCTTCTGCCATGAATGGCTGTGTCTGAGAGGAAATTAATTAAATCCTCTGAGTCTCATTTCTTCATCTGTAAAATGGGGACGGCAATCTATGCCTGGTGGTCTTGGGAGGAGTAGGTGAGCTCATACACAGAGCTCTATAACCTCTATAACACAGAGCATGGTGCTGGGATGCAGATAACAATAAGGAATGTAGCCAGTTTCTCTTAGGACAGTGCCTTCTCTAGTTACTCTATGGAAATGAGCATCTATAACACTATGTTAGCATTTTCTGAATCTTCAGGGCTTCCAGGTAGATCATCTTACTGGATCTTTCCAACAACCTTTGTGGGCGTCACAGCCTTAATAATTACTCATGCAATTACTTTACTTTTGCTAGACCATAGCTTCATAAGGATGTGGTCACTTCTGTATTTTCCATGCTTAAAAGACACTTAGTGGTGCTCTATAAATAGCTGTTGAATGAAGAGTTATAAAGAACAGGAATGCTACCAGTAACACAAGGAACTGCACTTGTGATGTAAACTTTACAACATTGTGTAAGTGTAACAGCATAAGAGGTTCGTGACCCCATTTGATAGAGGAAGGAACTTAAATCCCCAGCTTTTAAGGGCAGCACAGGAATCAGGACCTGAGCCACTGGATCTTCTGCTATGGGTGCCCAGTACTGATTAGTGATCAGCGTGGTCACCTAACCAAGATGGAAAGGACTAGCTAGGATGACTTGGTTATCAGCTTTCCAAACACCTACCGCAGACAAGGGCCAACAGGTGGGTCTGCCAGGTGAGAGCGTAGAACATGCCCCCCACGGCGATGCAGGAGAGGACGCAGTTGTAGCTCCAGAGGCCCATGTAGATCATCTTGAAGGGTGTGGCCACTGTCAGGGCTGTAGACAAGGTGTGGATTTTCTGGCTAGTTCTGGGTCACAGAACAAAGGCCACCCTATGTCTGGGTCAGGACTTGGGTGGCCTCCCTTCCATTTTTCACCCCACACTTAACCCTGCCCATGAGGATCCTTCACAAATGCCATCAGGCCTTAAAAAACCAGTTATGAGTTGGGCACAGTGGTCACCAAACTTCTTCCACAGTCATAAATTTCACACAGGAGTATGGCTACTTCTGGGGTGAGGGGAGGCCAAGGAGGTGGGACTCCAGGCCTCCTCCTGCTCCTGTGGCCAGAGCAAATGCATTTTTAGCAGAAAAGATTATAATGTAAAAAGCTGTTTTAAATGGTTCAGAAAAATTTTGTATCTATGTGGAGGTTTTCAAAAAGTTCATGAAAAAAATGCATCTTATGAAAAAACCATGTATGAACTTCAAAATTTTTTGCACCAACATAAACCTATATTTTGATTCCATTTCTCTATGAACTTTTTGAAGTCTCCTCATACACATAGAGATACATGTAGATAGAGAATGATACAGTAAAGGGATAGGATGTGAACAAAGGTGAATCTGGACAAATAATTTATGTCCTTGTATTATTTTTATGAGTGTGAAATGATTTTCCAATTTAAAAAAATATTAAGTTCTCCTTCCAAAAGCCTTCAGAAAACATTAGAATAAATAAAAAACAGGCTTATACTCTCAGTACCTCCTACCCAATTTCTAACTATTGTCAGAAAGAGCATTTACATATGTAAATGTGTGTGTGTGTAAATATGTGTGCATGTGTATATATATATGTGTGTGTGTGTGTGTGTATGTGTTTAATCACATTTTCTGAATGGCAATCTAATTCTGAGAAAATTTTTCCTTTTAAATTAATCGAAATTTCAATGTGCTGGGCCATTTTCACTCAGCTTGGTCCGTTACTGCTCCCCACCCCCACCCATGTGACCCTTCTCCACCCTCAGCTCCCAGGGCTCAGTGCAGGCTGACTTGGTGTTCAGTCTTCCTGCATCTCTCTACACATTCTAGCACTGCAATTTGTTCCCTTTGAAAACTCAAGAAAGGAAAAAACAAATCCCTATTCCTGACATTGCTTTAAAGCTCTGAAGAGGATAAGCCTAGAATATTTGCTCTGTTGGGGGAGAAATGACCTCAATAAAATTATCCCAAGGACCTCCCTGCAGCCAGGGGTGCTATCCTACCTGCTAATATCCCCACGATTGAGCCAATGGCTGCGTGCAAGCAGATGAGTGGTGAAGAGATGAACAGAGCCACCAGGAACACACCACCTGTCCAGGGATTATCACAGCCATACACCTGGCCGACCCCAATGGGGATGGCTTGTAATAGCTGCAAAGTCAACAGAATCCAGGTCACTGGAGCATAGGTCAATAATACAGAGACCAGGCTGCAGGGCCAGATTTGAGCCATTCCTGCGGAGAGTAATGAGGTAGAACAGGAGGGTGACTGTACCCTCCATTGTGCCAGAGAACATAGGGGGGCATGAACTGGAACAAATAGTTCCTCACTCTACCACTTACCAGGCATCTGAGCATTCTTCATGCAAAGCAAGGGCCCCTAACACAGGGGAGGGACATGGATGCTTCTGAGGAACACATGGCTTCTGCTTTGATAGTAGAGGCTTTGAGAATAGGAGCTCAGGGTGCTAGCAGATCTTTTTAAGACCTTCTAAAATCCTAGAATTATCCTAGGAAAATTAGAAATAAATATTCTAGGCCATTTTGAAAATGACTTGACCAAAAGCTACTTAGTCTGTTAGCAAACAGGCCAGAGCCTCTGAGCTTTACTCCCTACCACCCTTGCTGTCTTTTCATCACACCACTGTTGCCATGTCCTCTGCTGCCCATTCTGTGATATCCTGGGGATTGTCAGCCCCAGGGAAGGAGAAGGAGGCATCTTTTCTATCTGGAGGAGTGCTTAGCACTGTGGAAAGATACTATGTAAAACATCTGGAGGGTGGTGTGAAACTAAAATATCCCTGAGCCTGAGAGTGATTTGGTGATGTTGGAACTGGGTATAACCAATTTGGCAGTGTTGTCAGATAGTCTCCCTTAGGCCACGCTGAATTGTCCATATTTTTGTATACCTTTGAGGGCAAAAAGTAAAGGAGGGAGAACAACAAAGTAGGGAGAGCCTGAAAGTTGAGCTCTAGCGTCCAGGGGACTCTGCATGAACTCTTGTGTGACCCTGGGTGTGCTGCTTCCTCATTTTGAGCTGTGACATCCTCCTCTGTAGCATGAGGCTGGCTTGAAAAACAATCTTCTCGCTCTAAAACTGTATCTCTTCTGTATTACCAGAGTCTAAGACCTCTTTGAGGATGGGGCTCTTTATGGCTGGGTACATAGTAGGTGCTTACGATGTAAATATTGACTAGCTCAGTGGTTCCTAAATTTTGTTGTACATTGGAATCACCTGGGACTAGCAGATGGCGTGATTGTTACGATGTTTAACTTCCGTGTAGTCAATCGTGGTTCAAGTCCAAGACCTGGCAGTTAAAAACCCATGCTGGGCATATGTGTGTGCGTGCCTAAAATTCCAAGAGGAGAATGGAGGAGAAAGGATTGTGCTGTGGCCATTCCCCTATAGGGTGCTTTCTTGCTTTCTGTCTCTGTCTCTTTGTTGAGTACACATGCCCTATAGCAAAAATCTCTCTCAAAACAATAAAAAATGAAAAAAAATACTGATGCCTGGCTCATCTAATACATTTTTATTTGATATGGGGCATGACAAGGGTTTTGGGTGAGTTTTATGTGCAATGGAGTTTGGGGCCCATTGGATTATTTACAGATACTAATCTGCTATTGTAAATATTGGAAGAAACTGTATTTTTCCCTTGAAATGAAATTTCATACTTTTGAACAGCTTGATTTAGTTCTTGAATTAGTATCATTTCTTTGGGCCATCATGTTGGAGGAGTTCCAGAGAGTGCTTAAGCTTTGTCCACCCTTGCCTCTGAATGGCTGGCCTTTTAATAACCAAATACTGTTTGGGATGGAGCCTATAACTTGTGAAAGGAATGGCAGGGTGGGGTCTAGTTTTATTTGTAGGAACTCAGAAAACACTTTGTACAAGATTAGGGAAGCATAAGTGTGGAGAACAAGTTCGAAGTCTATTCAGTACATATACCAGGGCTTGCCAATGTCTGAAGAAGTGATGGAGTGCTGAGGGAGTCAACTTCCACCTTTCCTTCAGGATCACGGGTTTCAAGCCCACACAGTCAAGAATGAGAGGAATGAGGGAACAAATGGTCTTGGAATAGAGCCTGGGTTAAGAATGAAGCGTCCTCCCCTGGGATCCACGTTTTTGCCTGGTGAACTGTGCATGAGGTGGCCTGCCCTCTCCTGCATGCTGCTCTCTGGGCCATAATGGACACCCTGATGTGAAGGGCAGTCAGGTGTGCAGTGGAAATTTACTGAGCACCTGCCTCTTCTGTACTCCTTATAATTCTTGTTTAACAACAAATGGGCTAAACAGAAGGGAAGTCTTTCTACCTGTTGTTTTTAGGAGAGAGAATAAAATGATTCTTTAAAACTCAGATTGTGATGGGGGAAAGAGAAAGAATTGGGCTGTCAGAACTGTATTCACAAAATCTGAAAAAGTGCCTGGCACTGATTAGATGTTTGATAAAGGTTTGTTGAGAAGATTTACGGATGTGGCAGCAAAGGGTGTGTAAATCTGGTTCTCTGCTGAGGCCCGTCATCTGAAAGAGAAGCTTCTAGAAAAACTGACAGGCTGAGTAATCCACAAACTGGTTAGTGAGAAGGTCTGCTACAATCTAGGAGTCCCAGCTCATCACTACTGGGTATCTTACCAAGGGCATTTCAACCTCTGTCCAGGTGATATTGGGCACTGAGGACGCAGGGTCCACCAGTGTTGTAGGAAAGAAGAGGTTGTAGTGGCCTGTAGCTGCCAGGTACAGAGTTACTGCGATGTTGAAGGGCAGTGTGAAGACTGGGAGGTCCCATTTGCTGAAGATGGAATTCAAGGCACTAAAAAGAACTGGGCTGAAAGTGGGAGAAACAAAGGATAAATCACAACTCATTCTTAGACCAACACTGTCCTTTTAACTCTGGTTAGTGTACCATCACTGTTCCTGCTCCTTGGCACAGACATTCCTGATTCTTATAAGACTCTAGGGGTCTATTGATCTGGAATTGGTAATAAATTGGTAATGAAGTTTTTATCTTTGAGAAATACATTTAAAAATATTATAAGTTATTTTGAATAGTACACTTTATAAAATAATTTAACTATTTTCTTATTTCCTAAATCAAATAAACCAGGCAAAATGCAGTCCTTAGAAAATGTAATGTATTGCTTTTAGACCATTAAGATGTATAATGGTTATTGTCCTGGGTTGTGGTAATGTTTTAGGAGTCAGACAGTCTCCAAATGAGGCTGTTATGGCTTGAAGGTAACATGTAGGCTTAGATTCAACAAAAATACTCTGAGCTTTTCTGGGTATTGCCAAGTAAATATGGAAGTACAATATGACCCTATGTCTTCCTGGGCTCTTCAATATGGCCCTATGTCTTCCTGGGCTCTTCCTTGAAAAAAGCATGGATTTTGGAGACAGAGCTGTGTGCAAATCCTTATTCACTCCTATACCTACAAGCTGAGCAAACAACCTTAGTTCATTAATCTCCTTAGTGTCAATTTGTTCTGAAAGAGACAAGTCACCCTGATACCCCACATCTCTCAAACTTAGTAAGCTGCTGGACAAAACATGAAATTGTACAATCTGGTTGAATGATCTATCTTTAATTAATGACCATAAATCTCTAATAGTCACTTAGGACTACCCAAAAACCCTTTTACACGTCCCTAGCAAATTAACTCCCTACTTTGCTGAGGCAACTATTTCACATTTTCACCTTTCTCCTCAAATAGTTACTGTCTGCTTCCCTTTAGGCTCAGCCAACCACCTAGCTTTACTTCATTAAGAAAATGGAAGTGACTAGATGAGCAATGTTTTATCTTCCCAACCATAAAATCCACACGATGTCTGCTTTGTTCTCACATATTCTGCCTCTCTGCCTTTTCCATATAGTAGAAGTGTCCTTCATCAGGCCAGTTCTTATATTTCAGATCCAATCCATCTCAAGGACTTCACTCCTGCAGTTCTCTCCTCTCTTTCTCATGCAGCTTCAATTTCCTTCTTTTCTCTGGGACATTCTCATCAGTACAGAAGTTACTCTAGTATCTTCTAAAAGTCCTCCCCCTTCAACCCGATGTCCCCTTTAGCTTTGCCCCATTCACAGTAAGACTCACCAAATGGGTTAGCTATCTTTGCTATACCCAGACTTTATGCTCCTTATTTTTCCTGAACCTCTTCCAATCAGGTGTGTGTCCTCATTATGCCATTGACTTGTCCAATTTACCAATGATATGTATCTTATCAAATCCATGATCATTCCCTGTCTCCTTCATTTGACAGTGGGACCCTCCTGTGTTGAAAACTTTTTGTCTAGGTTATCATGACATTGGACTTTGTTTTCTTCTTGCCTGCTCTTTCTTAAGTCTCCTTTGATGTTTTTTTTCTTTTCTTTTTTGGATGCAAGCATTTAGCCCTATGAATGAAATGCCTTCTATATGCTTCTGCCTTGCAAATTTTGATCATAGCACTAAATTTCAGATATTTATATCCAATGATCTTCTCAACATCTTTACTTAGAAGCTAAAGTATAGTATATTCAAGTAGGAATTTTGATTTAGATTAATTTCTCACCATCAACCTGTTTTAGTCTTAGTCTTCTAAGGTGCTTGGCAAAGTATAGCAGTATAGTGAATCTGTTTTTCCTTTTTCTCCCTTGTACTTCATAGCCTCACAGCAAACCCTTTGCTTTTCTCTTCCTTAAAATATACCTCAATCCCAGTTCCTTCTTGCCACATTCATAGATATCACTCTACTTCAAATCACTCTCATCTCTCTGTGGGTTATAACAATGCTACAGCAGATGCCTGACTAAGCTGCCACATCCACTCTTACTTCATCCATTGTCCACATTGGAAGCAGAGCAATTTGTGAAATTTAAGCTATATTCCAACAACCCATTGCTTAAAATCTTTTCACTGCTTCCCATCACTGCTATGACAAGAATCAGAAGGCCTGCTGGATGTTCAGAGCATACAGGGCCCAACCCTGGTTTACTCTCAGCCCTCACCTCTTGCCGCTCCTCCATTATTCACTGGGCCTCAGCCTCTATGGTCTTGTCTCTGTTTCTGGAGCACGACATGCTTCCTAAGTTAGGCCTTTGCATGTGCTACTTCTTCTGCTTGTGACATCCTTCTAGAGCTCCAGATGGCAGATGCTGTCTTATAATTTAGGTGGCAGCTCAAATGTTCCCTCTACAAAGTGGCGTTCCCTGACCACCTATGTCTGGAATCTGTCTCTGTCCCACTTACTCTGTTTTGCTTTCTTCATAGCAGTTATTATATCTTAAAATGACTATTTTTGTTAACTAGTTTCTGAGTTTATTTCTATCTTTGCCAATAAGAGGTAAAGGTCTAAGAGGATAGAGGCTTTTCCTTGCTCACAATTATCCCCAGCATCTAAGATCATCTCTGCATTCAGCAGATAGCCCCAGGCACTCAACAAATATTTGTTTATTGGATAAATCTGGAAAAGAATGCAACTAACATCTACCCTATGGATTGCATTTCAAGAACTACAGGAATGGATTAATGAGTATACTGGAGTAGTAGCACAACACTCAGCCCAGACAGGGTGTGAGAGTGCTTTGACTTTTAAATTGGGAAGTGGGAGCAAAGGGAACAGAAGGCTGATGCAACTAGTTCAACATGGCTGAGGGAGGGGAGGGGCCTGTGCTGAGGGGCTTGATCAAATGTATGCAAATGAAGAGAAGTTCTCCTCCTCACAAGGGGTACATGGTAGGCCTCAAGACAAATCCTCACAGAAATGACAGCCTTGGCTTTATGTCCCGATGGATTAAGGAAGAAAAAACAAAACCCTAAAAAGAAAAATAAATTGCCCAGAATGCTTAATGTAGTAATTTATTTGCAAGCACTACTAAAAAGTAATGAAATAGTACTTAAGCTAAATTAAACTAACTGGTTTTAGTAACTCCACACTTTGAAACCAAACACAGACATTTATTTCTTAGAGATGTTAAAAATAAATTACCATGTCTGATATATCGCCAAGAACCAGCATAAATCAAAGTCTGAGAGTTGAGAGTAAGGTGGTGTATATATGTGAAGTCAGGGGCTGGAGGACAAAGGTTCACCATATAGCTGGTACCTTGCTGAGACCTTGGACACTCTATAGATCCGCTGTAAATTTAAAAGAACTGAGGGTTGTATGCGTAAATGGCTAGCACGCCCTGCATTCAATGAATATTTGTTCTCAGCTCCCTTTCATCTTGCCTTTTTTTATTCTAGCTGCAACATGAGGTGATTGTACAGCAAGATATCAGCTCATACTTCTAGTGCAAAGGTTTTGTGCTTCACCCGTAAATGTGCTGTCAGCTTTTAGATCTTGGTAGGCACATAATAGATGATCTCCTATAATCTAGAGTGTAACAGTGCAGACTTTGGGTTCAGAACACCAACATCAAAAAAAATGTTATGAACTATTACTTAATCTCTGCATTCCTTAGCCTTTTCCCTTCTATAAATTAGGGACAATATTAACCCTTCCTTGTTTACCACTGTGCCTACCTTGTAGGAACTCACTCAATAAATGGGAGCCTTTATTGTTAAGTCTATCATTCTGGGCTATCCAAGTGGTATGGTGGTTAAGGCAGCTGGATCCCACCTGTCTGATTGTGAGGTTCAAATCCCAGACCTGGCCCCTTAAACAAACACGCTGAGTGTGTATGTGTGTGCATGACCAAAATCCTGAGGAGAAGGAATTGTAACAAAGTCATTCTTACTGGGGGTGATTTCTCACTTTCTCTCTGTCTCTGGTGAGCACAAATACTCTATAGCAAAAAAAAAAAAAAAAAAAAAAGCCTATCATTCAAGGAAGACTATCAACACAATAGAAAGCATGTAGTCATTTGCTGCTTTAAAGGGTCCTGTTAGTTCATAGCCCTGACTATTCCCTTGTGTTGCAATCGAACTCCTGAGCTTTACGTTGTCTTACCAGGCAACCCATGTGGCTAGGAAGACACGCACCTCACGTCTGTGCATGTCCTATATTTGTCTAGTATAAAAGATAAGCACCTCAAACGTGTGGGTCTGTGAGCAGAAAGAAGAAAACTTCTCACCAGGCCATGGCTGTGAAGGTCACAGGCAGCAGAAGCCACCAGTAGTAGTCTGTCTTCTCAGAGAACACGGCTATCAGCAATCCCACCAACATCCCATTGTACCCGTGGATTCCTGAAGTGATGGCAGACCTGGGGTTGAAGGAAATTACTTTTTGTTTAAATTTGGTGATGCTTACTGGGGCTCTCTCTCCTGGTACTCAGAGAGAGAGTTGCTTGATTTAGATGATTCCTTTAGTTATTAATCATAAAAAAATTCAGCTCACTCAATGAATATTGGGTAGGCACATAGCACCAGAATCCTACTAGATGACAACACACACACACACACACACACACACACACACACACTCTTCACTCTTCATAACTCTGTTTTATCTGTGGCTAAGCTCTCCTATGCTACTCAGGGAGAATCCCAGACTGCTAGGTATAAAAGGAGCCTAACAGAATTCGTTTTAGGTATGAGAAGGAATTGTGTGGGGAGAGGAAGACAGAGCAAATGTTCTGAGTGCTTTATGCACAATGCTGTGTGACTGGAGTTGGGCGCTTCCTCTCTCTGCAAGTCTGCAACAGAGTAGATGCACTGAGGCAGCTCTGGTCCATTTGCCCCTTCTCCATGTCTCAGTGAAAAGGGACCCAGAGGAGGAGTAGACTTCAAGTTCAGTCTATTGTCTTTTTCTGTTTCAGGAAAAGCCTGTGTGTACCTAGACTTACCCTGGTTCTAATAAACATTCTCCTTGACCTATCCAATGAAGGGAGTGGGCTGCCCAGTCCTTGCTGGAAATTGAGCCTCATGCTCTGTGGTTTGTCCCGCACTTGCCTCAGTTCCATGAGGGCTGGAACTAGTTTGTGCATTCAGTGCTGCTCCTGTCCCCCCATCCCAGTTCCCATCAATGTCCACAAGGTCTGGTTCAGAGGGTGCTCAGCTGGGATTTGTTGAATGAATGTGAATGTGTGTTAAATATTCTTACCTGGCAGAGGATTCTGGAAACTCATGGCTCCCTAAGATGGAGAAAGGGAACTTTACTTAGAGGAGGGCTCTTGCCCAGTGGAGGCCATGACATAAACCTGGAAGGGGGAGCAGCTTTCACCTCTATAGTGACCAGGAGTTCTACTGACCAAGATAGGGAGAGAATGTGAAAATGGCAGAGGGCAGAAGAGTATCTAGATAGTCTCCAGCAAGGACAGCTGTGTATACAGGCACTTTGTTGTGGATGCTTGTACAGATGAACACCATGATTGATAGAGTTTAAGACAAAGACATATAGAAAAACTCAGTCCCTCAGCCTGCCTTCCAAAGCTTCCCTGATGGAAACCACACTACCTAGTACTCATTAGGTAGGTCTGGTCTACACCCTCCCTCTTTCCCCCTTGTAAGACTAAAGTATGTGAAGTGACTCTTTGAATGATTTGGCAAGTTTCCCAGTAGTCTGTGGTCAGGAGCAAAATCAGAGAATCAGATTGTCTGAGCAGGAAGGGGACTTGGGTTCATCTGTATTGAATCACAGATCTCACAGAGGAGGAAAATGGACCAACAGGGAAAGTGCTTTACTGAGGTCACTTAGCTAAGGAGGCAGTAGGCTGGATAGTGTTCCCACTGGGTAAGTTTCAGCAAATAGTGGTGAATCAGTAAGATAGGAGTTGAGCCTGTCAGGGGGCCAATTCTATGTCACCTTCCCAGTAGGGAAGTTGGAACAAGGGATAGAGGATCCACTGGATGAAACACAGAGATTTTGACTGGAGCCCATTTTTATCTCATCCATCAGACCTACACTCAAAATAATGCAGCCTTTCATCCATCCAGCCTTGAGTGGCCTCTCAGCTTACTAGAATGGAAGTGATCATCAAGGCTACCTTAAAGATGATTGAGAAGCTTCCCACCTGAGCTGAGGAGTCACGAATTTGCCTTGGTGGAATGTGAAATATCAGATGGGCAACATTGGTTATTACACAATCAGTTTCAATCACTTCGGCTCTGGGCTCGCTAAGGGGCTTTCTGGCCATGTTGTTCATGCGGGTGTCACTATGGAACAGCATAATCTCTAGCCTGGAAGATGCAGATCATGTGTTAGAATCCTGCTACTCACTGGCCATAGCAGCTAGGGCAAGCTCCCTCCACTCCCACTCTCCTTTCCTTCACCTGCAAATGTGACTATATTGCTTTCACTGCCTGCTCTGTGGAATGGTGGTAAGAATCACATGTATGAGACACAGTGAGAGAAGCCTACTGTAAAAAATACACTTTATATTTTGGCATAGCTCTCTCTCTCTCTCTCTCTCTCACACACACACACACACACACACATACACATAAGCATACACAAACACCCACACCTACACACTCCATATAGAAAAACTAATTTTCACGAAATATTTACTGTACTATACATGGATTACTCAGACCAGTTTTACTTTATTCTATTGTTTTAATGTTTTAAAATGCTGTTGATAATTAATACATGATCTGCAATGGGCTGGTGATCCTAAAATTGAAAACACTAGGATATGGGATAATCTGGTATTTCTCAAATCTGACATTTAGAAGCACCTTATAAAAACTTCCACTTCCCAGATCCACTGACTCAGAATAGCAGCAAGAGGAAAGGGGAATGGGAGGGGCCCAAACTGTATTTCTTAACAATCACCCCAGGTGATTTTGACCATGGGAAAAGTTTAGGAGCCATTAGAATAATATAGCACAAAGTCTAGGAAAGGGTTAAGTTCTATAAAATGCTAGTTGTTACTGTTACCTGATTTTGCATCTGCTAGTACCTGGACCTCATCAGAGCTGGTTCCTCTTCCAGTGTCTGCTTCTATGCCTCTTGTTGCTCCTGTTTACTCTCCCTTCTAGATGACCCCCCCCCACTGTCCTTCTCCCTTTTCTTGTCTTTGCTGCCATCTCCTATATTTGATGTTTCCATCTCAAGGCTGCCTTCTCTGATCTTTCCAAACCTTGGTGATGTTTGTCTTCTCTGTACTCTATTATATACTGTCTTGGATTATTCCAAGACATTTACTGCTTATTAATCTTGTCTCTAAATAGACTGCAGGCTCTGAGATAAGAACAGCCTAGGTGTTCCCTTGCACCTCCCTCAGAGGGGGAGTGTTTCCAGGAGGTTGTAGAATCACATGGAGCCTGATGCTGTCACTTTCTGTGAGTAGGAGGTTTCATTCTGTAAAGATCTCTATGACTTGCTCAAAGTTGATCCTTGGGAGACTTTGGTGGTAGAATAAGGTTGGTTGACTACTCAGGTAAACTACTTATCCTGCTTCTGGTTATACAGAAGGACCCACCTGTCCTGACTCAAGGCGAGGGCAGTTAAGGTGGAGACCACTGCCCCCAGGCCCCCAGTAATCGTCCACCAAGGATTCTGGATCAAGAGCCCTATGAAGATGATGAGCCCACTAAGAGGGTTGTTGACGAACATCACTTGAGCAGCTCCCCTCAGGATCCAGTCTGTGAACTGAAAGGCCAAGGGCTTATCTGCAGGAGATAGACAGAGCCATTAGCAGGTCCAGCCTGTGTCACCCCACTGGACTACTGGTTGGCATAGCAACCAAGATTAACATAGGAGCCATGACATTTCTCCACATTTAACTTGGCTGGAGGGGAGGGAGGATTAAATACTCCATTGGAGGATGGGGTAGGAAGAAGTTGGCGCCCAGCCCATCTCTGAGTGGCCCAGAAATCAGTCTGCAGTAGGTGGTAGTTTTTGCCATACAGACTGAGACATCATGCTGAGACCAATTTAACACTGTTCCAGCCATTGGCTTGGTTGGCAAGGAAGCCCATGAGCATTCCAAGGGGCAATTTATTGGTCCAAAAAAAAGGAGTGGGGAGGGAAGAAAACTTTTTTGTGTGTAGTGTTGTATGACTCAGTTAAGGGCTGGTATCTGAGCAGTGAAAAAAGTAGCCTGAAGAAAGGAAACTGGGAAAGAAATTGTTTTAACCCAGCTGTGAAAATCATTATTGAGCCTGGGCCCAGAGGAAGCCAGGTGTAGAAGAGGGGACATATATTCTGCCTCGTTCTGTTCTCTGGTTTGGTTTCCAGGACAACCTGTGCAGGTGGGGGGCCAAGTGGGAGTAGGGAGATCTGGTGTTTGTTGAGGCATTTAGTTCAGGAAGAATTTAAAAAGAAAAAAAAATCCTGGAACTCTGGGGAGGGTGATGCCAATATATTCTTGGCATGTAGCAGGCTCATAACAAATGGCTGTGGAACAAGTAAAGAAATGACCATTCAGCTTGTTTACAAATGGCTTGTATGTGGTTAATGTGGTCATCCTATATTCCATATAGAAATGAGCAATTGGCAAAGAGCTAAAATCAGTGAAATGCATTTAATTCTGGTACTGTGGGAATTCCAAGTTAGTGTGGTATATTATGCCCCAAGAAGTCAACTCAGGACTGGAGCTGCCTGCCTCTCACCCCCGACTGTGCAAGCCCTTGCTGTAAGTGAGAGAGAGAGTATCTTCCTCAGTTCAAATAAAAGGGAGCATTATCTTCCTGACCTGGTGGGACTGTCTTTTCCCCAGACATTTGCCTACCTTTCAGCCAGCTCCTGCATTCCTTCATCTCGCCTGTAAGGTAGCCCACAGCTTGGAAGAGGCTGATCCCCCTCTGGCCTTCAGATCCCCGATGGCCCACCTCACTTTCCCTCCTTTTACTCCTTTCATTGGGTTTTTCCATCTTCACAATGTGGCTATCTTCACCAGGTGACCGTAGATCCTTTCAGAGAAAGTCATAACAAGACATCATATAATACATGATATCGTTTATTGAGAGCAGGGGCATATGAAGATAGAGGAAGTGGTTGGTTTTTTTTTTTGATAAAGAATTATGAAACAAAAGATGAAACACATGTCCATTGTCTAATGCTGTCCAGAGTGCCTCAAGCTAGCCTGCTCTTCTTCATTGTGGGGCTTATTAACATTTTGTGCCATGGATCTCTTCGGGCAGTTTGATGAAGCCTATGTACTTTCCCCCCCTAGATTAATGTTTGCAAATAGGTAAAATAAAATGAATATGATTCTAAGGAAAAATAATTATACTGAAATGCGGTTAACCACATTATTAAAAATTATGATATGCATGTATGTGTGGCAGATCTAATACCTATTATAACTACAAAGAAATAATGAGTGAATGTATGGGACCTCTTTACCCCAATTTAGGACAATTCTTTTTTTTTTTTAGGTATTAATAGATATTCAAAATGCACTTTTTAATTTCAAAAATTTTAGTTTTAATAGGTCAGTATCAAAAAAATTTAAGAGAAATTTGCTTAAAACTTAAAGCCAGGAAAATGGTTAGGATTCAGCTCAAATAGTAGGCAGATGAAGCTATCAACAGTTCAAGAGAAGACAAAAATCCTTAAATATGGAAACAAAAACATTGAAGAAAATCAGTAATGTTTTAGTCTAAAGTAAAAATATTCTATTTCACTAGTTTAGACTCATGTAATTAACCTCTCTTCTATTGAATTTACAGTGTTACTGTGGTCTGATCTTTCCATTTAAACTCTGCAAGTTAACATTCAACTCCAGACTTGATCCTAGTCTACAACTGATTACCTATGTCAAAATTTAAATGTTTCGAGGATGTCAGTGACAATGGTAAAGACTTCTAAAAATTTTTCCTCCATACAAGCAATAAGAACACTGGAAAAAATTATGCCTGAGATGGTGGATAACATTTAGGGAAAGCAATAGGCTAATGCAAAAATTTAAAATAAAGATTGGGGAATGAGATGTCCAAAGGGGTTTATAATGCATGGGCATATTCCTGCGAATCAAGAAGGTCTCACTCATGCATAAGGATGTGCACATGTCCAGGATGGTGTGCATGCTCAGGAAAGACTTGGGAAGTCCCTAAGCTCTCACTTCTCTCTGACTTCAAGTGTTTATCCAAGCAGGAATTAGAAGCTAAGGTTGGGCTGAAAACTGCCTGGCTGAGTGTTAAGGTGTGTCCCAACATGCACACAGATAACTCTCAGCAAAGAGTGGGAGGTATATTAATTTAGGCCTCTAAGGAAGTTATTAGCTGAGCACTTATCTAACTGATCAGAGAAGTTGATGGCTATAAATGGCAAAGAACAAAAATTGGACTTAATTAGAATTAAAAACCTTGCGCTTCAAAGAACACTGCCAGGAAAGTGAAAAAGTCAGCCTACAGAGTGGGATAAATTATTTTCAAATAATAAATCTGATAAAGGTCTAGTATCAAGAATATATAAAGAATTATCACAATTCAAAAATAAAAAGGCAAAATAACCCAATTAAAAATGGGCAAAGGATTTAAATAGACATTTCTTCAAAGAAGATATTCAAGTGGCCAAAAAGCACGTAAAAAAATGCTCAATGTTGGGACCAGGAGTTAGTGTAATGGCTATGTCACTGGACTCCCACATAGTTGACCACAGTTCAAGTCCTGGACCTGGTGGCTTAAACTCACGTCAGACACATGTGTGTGTGTGCCCAAGATCCCGAGAGGAGAATGGAGGAGGAGGATTGTGGCGTGGCCATCCCCTCCGGGGGGGGGGGGGCGGGGTTTTGTGATTTCTCGTTTTCTGTCTCTCTCTGTCTTTCTGGCAAGCGCATGTGCCCTATATCAAAAACCTCTTCAAAATTGAAAAAAATAACAATGCTCAATGTTATTTATCATTATAAATTAAAATCACAACTCACAAAGCTAATTGAAATCACAATGATGCCAGTTCACATCCAGCTAGGGTATAATAACAATAAAAAGGACATAAAATATCAAGTTTTGGTGAGTATTTCGAGAAATTGGAAACTCATGCACTGTTGGTGAGAATGGATACTGATGCAATTCTTTGGAAAGCAGTTTGGTGGTTCCTTAAAATGTTATAAATAGTTATTGTAAGACCTAGAAATTGTATAGCAAGCACATACCTAAGATAAATAGAAACATACATCCACACAAAAACCTATAAATGGATGCTTACAGCCACAATATTTAAAATAGTTCCCAAATGGAAACAATGGAAATGTCTATCAACTAATGAATGGTTAAACAACATGTGGTATATCCATTCAAACAAATATTATTCTGCATAAAAAGGAATAAGGTGTTGATTCATATTATAACATGGATGAGCCTGAAAACAGTACACTAAATGAAAGAGGTCAGTCACAAATGGCCAAATATTATGATTCCACATACCTGAAATGTTCAGAATAGGCAAATCCATAAGGACAGAAAGTAGATTGGATATTACTAGGGCCTTTGGAGAAAAGTCAATGAAATGTGTACTTTAAGGGTGAATTTAATTATACATAAATTATCTCATTTAAATAATCCCTTAGCAGTCTTGTGCCCTTCTCTACTATATCAGGAGTCAGTCTACCTCTGTGCCACTCAGTTCAAAGAGTAAGAGTGGCTTGCATTTTTACAAAGGTCTTCCTTTTGGGGACAATAGGGTAGTTCAGGGAAGCATGTTTAAGGGGAAAGATTTTGGAAACTAATTGGAAGATTGTGTGTATGTGTTCTCTACTTGTTTTATAAACCATGTTTCATGCAGAGCCACATTTTTCTATCTAAGGCTAACTAGAACCCATTGTGGGTATAACCATGAGTGATTAGGGGCAGAATCTCCCAGGGTGTTGGCACTTCCTTAGAATATAAAAATGTCATTGTAAACCTGGAAAATCAGGATAATTTACCCCTTTTCCCTCACCCACTTGTGAGAAGAACATTTCTCACCTTTTCTTCAGGCATTTCCAGGAGAGGAAGAGCTGGGTGTGTATCCTGGGGGCTTGAAGGCCAGCTTGGGCTGGTAAACTCTGCCTCATAGAGTTTGTATCTGCTGGAAGGAGGCTCTGGCAGAAGAGGGCTGCTGTGGGTGTCAGACATCTCCTTCAGGGGGCGGTTGCTCATCTATCACGCAGTGAGAGGGAAAAGTAAAGAACAGTTTAGTTACTCAACTAATGTCCACCAACTAATGAATGGTTAAACATGTGGTATATCCATTCAAACAAATATTATTCTGCATAAAAAGGTGTTGATTCATACTATGATGTGGGTCCCATAGGGACTTAAACTGAGAACTCAGGAGGCATGAGGTCTGTCCTGGAAAGTGGGCAGTGACATAGGTAGGACCTACTGTTCCTAAAGCTTGTGCTGCCACAGAGGCCTGAAGCCATTTCTTTGCCCATGTGACCTTTACATTTCTTTACCCTCCCATTCTTTAAAGTCCATTTTTGCTGTGAAGATTTTCTTAACCATCTAGTTAGAATAGATGTCTCTTCCTTTTTCTGCACACACACACACACACACACACAGATCTTTATCTCTACATCTATCTATTTACTTTTCATATTGCCCATTGTACCATATTACTGTGATAGTTAGTTGTACATATATTCTTCCTTTGAAACATACACTTAGATCCAGTACTGATAAGAGTCTAAGAGAAATTCATTTTCTAAATATCTATGAAAATTGTATTACTGAGAAGTATTTCATGTTGGGTAGTCTTTTTACAAACAAAATGAGAAATAGTGACTAACTGTTTAAAAAAATAATTGGAATGATAATAGTAATAATAATCAGGAAAAATTATTAAAAACTATTAGATGATGAAATGGGGATTTTAATGTCTCCATATTGACTGATACGCATGGTATATCTTCTGGAAAAAGAAATGTAATTCACTGTAAAGTTACATGTGATTCAATGTAATATAAACAAGATCATGATGATAATAAATAAATAAATAATTAGAATAAAAAAACTTGTGTTGCTTATAATTGACTTCCGGTCCCTCTGACCTTGGTGCCCTTTCCAGCCCTTTTTTCCTTTTCCTTCCCCAGGAGAAGTCTGAAGCTCTGGGATATCCTACTAGAAGCTCTGTGCTTCCAACCCGAAGGCTTTTCCTCCTCATATGGGGCTCCTTTTCCTTTCACCACTAGGCTAGTGGGGCTTATACCATGACTTATTTTTAGAATGTCCTTTGCCCAAGTTTCTCAGTTTTCTGGTTTGATCAGGCTAACTCTTGGTAGGGTACTTCTCTTCATCTCATTCAGTCATTGTAGCCTCCTCCAACTCAGTTGTGGCTTTATTTCCTTCATTGTTTTTTGAGAGGTGATTTGGGTCTGTATGTAGTCTTCTCTCAATATAATCTAGAGTTTTCTCCATTGCTCCATGCTGCCTCACCTGAGTTGTAGGACAATCTTTCTCAGGTGATGATTGCAGATCTCCAATATGGGTGCCACCATAGTGGACACAGCTAAAGGATTGCAGAAATTTTTCCCAAAGGTGAAGAAGTCTCCTTTCTGTCTATATATTAGTGATGCTTCCCTAGGCTATTGCTTCTCTGAGTGGAATTCTTGCTCCCCAAAGTTGCTTCCAGATCACTGCTCACCTTGCTTGTGCAAAACCCCTCTTCTTGGAGGCTTATATCATCTGAGTGTACCATCATTTCTAATTTCTCATAGCTGTGGTACTGGCTTTCTGGTCAATCTCTCATCCCATGAACACCCACCAGTCATCTTCATCTCCACTCGAGTAATTTTAATCAATCTTGATGTCCAGGCAGACAACTAATCATCCCATTGTCTGGATTCTCAGAAATCTTCCTCTCATTTCCAGGGACTCTTTCCACCTCTTCTTTTCAGTCACTAATTTCCAGTCACAGGTATGGCATACTACTACCTCTTACATCACACACATTACGGTATCTCAAAAGTCAGATCTCTTCTCTGGTCACTGCCTTTTGTACTTCTAGCTCACTTTCCCAAGAGCCCCCTTGTTGACTATATGGAGACTTTTAATCTATTAGCTTCACTGGCCATATCTTCCCCTTTCACCTTGACCAACTTAGATTTCATGGCTCGTCATTTTACTTCTTTAAATCCCTTCCTACTTTCTCCCTCCATTATGCTTGTGGGTGAAACCCCAGCCAGGATAAACCCCACTCCCTATCTTTCCATGCTTTCATGAACAACTGAACATGGCTAGAGAACAACTGTGTAAACTGGGTAGATTACTTTCCCTTTAAATTTATTTATGCCATTCTCAGATGAACACTTGGTGCTCCCTTTTCTCTCTTTAGCACACCTCAGTCTGGTTACCACTAATACCTTTGCTGGGATCTCTAAGACCTCTGTGTTGGCAAATTCAAACATGTTTCAGTCCTCATCTCACTAGACTTCAGTGATATTACATGAGTTAATTATCACACCTTGACACACTTTCTAGCCTTACATCTCTTTCCTTGGCTGGCTCCTGTTTGTGTAAGTATGAGCATACTGCAGAAGTCTTTCTGGACCATCTCCTCTTCATCAGTGCACCTACCAATGGCTTTATAGTCCATCTATATGTCTATGACTCTCCAAACATAGTTTTATCCCAGTTTGAGCACTGACTTCATAGACTCAGTTGTCTACATTTGTCCATAGATGTTGTAGAAGTAGTTTAAAGTTAATGCATGGAAACAACTCAAAAGGGTGCCTTCCCAAGTTCTGTCCTCATTCAGAAGTCCCAAAAAAAAGTCCTCTCCTGATTCCAAGCTGCCCAGGAGTCAGATTTAATACTCCCTCTCGTTCACTCTCAAATCCAGTAATTCCCTTTTTAAAATATACCTTTATGTTCATGGTCACTGTTAGCTACCATCACCTCTTCCCACTTCGCCAATAACTTTCATTTGGACATTCCCCTTCTTTTCTCACATGAGGTGGGTCTTCAAAAAGTTTGTGGGAAAATAGAACAAGTTTATTCTGGTGCAAAAAAAAAAAAGTTGAAATTCATGTATAGCATTTTTTTTTTTTTGAGAGATTTTCACTGTAGGGCGCGTGCGCTCACCAGACAGATAGAGATGTAGAGACAGAAAGCGAGAAATCACCCCCCAGGGGGGATGGTCACGCCGCAATCCCTTCTCCTCCATTCTCCTCTCGGGATTTTGGGCACGCACGCACACGCACCCGGCATGAGTTTTAAGCCACCGGGTCTGGGACACGAACCGCGGTCGACTACGTGGGAGTCCAGCGACATAGCCATTACGCTAACTGCTGGTTCCCTAGCTTTTTCATAATATGCATTTTACATGCAGTTTTTGGCGACCCCTCATACATCTCCTCCAAGGACAGAGATGTCATATTAGTGTTCAAATTCACTCAAATCAGTTTCCTGCCTAGAACTCTAAAATAGTTTTAGATGAAGAAACATGCCTTTAACATGACAGGCAAGGCTCCGTATCGCTGAGCTCCACCATGCTTTAGAATGTGCTGTGCTTCTCATGCCCCATGACTCTGGGCTCCACACTGGCCTCCTTTCGGTGCCTGGGACTCTGGCACACTTTTCACCATAGGGCCTCTGCAAAGGTTGGCACATCAGCCCAGAAATTCTCTCCCAACTCTTTACTTGGTTAACCTCTGCTTTCCCTCAGGCTTTGTCTCAATGTCACTTGTAAGAGAAGGCTTCCAAGAGGTGCCCCTCTCCTCCATGTTCTGCTCTCAAATTATTTCATGGGGCCCAGTACTTTTCCTTATAGTGGATTTGCATAATTTGTTTGTATAGTTTCTATATCTCAACTAGAACTTGAGATTTGTTGGCAGAGAGAATTCCTCTGTTCTGTTCACTGCTATATCCTCAGCTCCTACACAGTCCCTACCTAGTATTTAGTAAAGGTTCAATAAATAAAAAGTGTATGAAGGAAAGAAGGAGGGAAGGCGGAAAAGAGGGAAGGAGAAAAGGAAGGAAGGAAGAAAGGAAATGGAAAAGGAAACAGCAAAGCAAGGCTACAGGTGACAGCTTCAGTGGGAATACTTCCTCGTAGAATTTTTCAGGTCATCTTGGGTCTCAGGCATCTCCAATGGTTAAGAAGAGTGTGAGACCAACCTGATGCCCTGAATTTTCAGGTAGCAGACCCCTTTTTATGTCTGACACCTGTCCACACTCCCAGAGGAGATCTTAAACTGTAGTTAATTTTCACATGGTTCTGCAGGACATTGTGCAGATCTAATCAACACTTACACTGCAGTAGCTCTGGAATTGGGGGCCTTTTCCTCTATTCTGACTCTGTCATTGGGCTTCAGGGAGGGTGTGTAGGGGGAATGCTGGAAAGATTTAGGAGACAATGAAACCCACCAAACCTGAGAACCTGTTCCTCTCCAATACGCTCTCTCCCTCTAGTGGGTAAAAGGTGATATAGCATCCCTGGCCCATAGGTAAAAAATCTCCCTCTAAGGCAACCGTATGAAAAACAAGTGGGGAGCACTCAGATATCTAGACACATGATCTGTGTGACACCATATATCTGGATGAACTAGAAATGTTCTAGGAAGAGTTCACGTTAAATTAAGTGACTGTGAAATTCATTAAAACTCCAACTGAAAAATGTTATAATGAAAGTTTTTTTCTGAACATATTTCATTGCATCTATGATGTTATCAGCTGTAAGAGATATTATTATTTTCTGTATCACCGAGAAAAACAGAAAATGCTTCACTCATACTTACAAGATGCATCTTTATTTTACAAGTGTTGGAATATGAAAACTGTATATCATATAATCAAGGGAAAATTGGGGTTCTTAAAGTGACTGGGCTCAGATATACATGTTGGAGTTGAAAATGGATACATTGAAGAATTATCTTCTAGTTACAAGGCTTTAAAATTTTTTATTTCTTAGTGGAAAAAAAATGTGCGTATTATGGCCCTTTCAAGAAGAGGGATGCTACTTTGTTAATTTCAGGATTTACACCAAACAGCAGGCAACCTGACACATAATAATCCCTGATAAATGTTTAATGAATAAGGAAATAATGACTGATTGCACAAGGGAAGCACTCTCTAGAGGACTCTCCACAAAGCAGTTTTTCTCCACTTTTGTCTCCTTCCTATATGCAGGCTATACTCCCATTCACAGAGAGAAACCAAGGCCTAGAAAAGCAAAAAAACAAAGTTTCTCATATGTAAGCTTTCTGTACTTCCCAAAGCTTACCTCATTATGATGTGTATAGGGAGCAGAGACCCAGAAAACTAGCAGCTTGCTGCAGAGTTGCAGTTAGGCCCAATCCCCTACCCTGAGCTCTTTGGTTACTTCACCTGCCTTGCCTTTGCCCTGCTGGGGCATGCAGAGCCAGGATTGCTGGCCTTTGAGGCTGCGTCCAGGCCCTCAGCCCAGAGTACTGTTTCACAAGCCACATATCCTCGGCAGGAACAATGTGCTCACATCTCCTCCAGGGAACATAGTATTCCTTTGCCATGGAATTTTTATCCCTTTGAACTGGGGAAATTTTGACTTTGAGGTAGGGGTGAGATGGGTAGCAAAAATGACCTTGTAAGGAGAAGGCTGTGTGGGCAGAGCTCAGGTTGCCTGCAGATGCTGGCTTGCCGGGCTTCACCTTGTTTTCTACCATCAGAGGCTCCCCTCGGCTTTCGCGTCTGCCTCTTTGGAGGGCAACATAGGATTCTTAGGACAATAAAATTGCTGACTTGGTTCCTGGCACATAGTAGGTGCCTAATGACTTCAGTTTCCCCTCCTATGCTCCCAAATGAAAAGGAAAGATGGCCTGAGCAGTCAGCTGAGGTACAAGCTCGCTGGTCTGAAACAGGATGCCTTTCAAAAGTTTTCATGAGGCGTCGCCACTTGTTAGAACTGGATATGAAATCCCTGCCCAAGCCACGTCCTGTCTGAAGGCCTCAGAGCTGTTCCCAGCCCAGCCCAGCCCAGCCAGTCCATTAAACCTGTTTCCAAGAACACATAACGATCTGCTTGGCAGCTCTCACTCTCCTTGGCTGCCCACCTCTCTTCTCCCTCAGAAATAGACAGGAGGGGCTGTTTGGACCAGCCCCACAGCTCTCCAAAAAGCCAGACCTTGAATGTTTTGGCAAAGGGCTTCCCATTAGATGGTTCCTCTGTCTTCTTTGTAAGAACTCTCTTTGTTGAGTACCTGCTGTGTGCCTGTGGGCTTCTCTGGAAGTAAAAAAACTGAAAGGCCCAGGACTGGCAGAGGGTAAGCCTGGGTAGAGACACCAGACTCAGTGTTCATGTAGGGACTCAGCTGAGCAGGCAAGAGAGAATGGCACACTCTAAAGACAGGGCTCAGAAAACAAATACATGATTTGGGTCAGGCAATGCCAGCACGGTGCCTGCTGGAGCATGGGGAGGGGTGGAACAAAGACAAAACCAGGGGATGAGAAGGCAGACTGAGAGGAATTTTTGGTGCCTATGTTTGGACCCCAATTCTTTTTCAAAGCATGAAAAATGTGGCTCCTAAGCTACGGACACTCTAAAGACAGGGCTCAGAAAACAAATACATGATTTGGGTCAGGCAATGCCAGCACGGTGCCTGCTGGAGCATGGGGAGGGGTGGAACAAAGACAAAACCAGGGGATGAGAAGGCAGACTGAGAGGAATTTTTGGTGCCTATGTTTGGACCCCAATTCTTTTTCAAAGCATGAAAAATGTGGCTCCTAAGCTACGGTACTTATTTTTAAAATATTTTATTTATTTATTATTATCATAATCTTTTTTATATTACATTGAATCACATACATCTTTACAGTGTATTACACTTTTCTTTTTTTGGAGGTTTTTTTTTTTTTAGAGGTTTTTGCTATAGGGCGTGTGCGCTCACCAGACAGACAGAGACAGAGAGACAGAAAGCGAGAAATCACCCTCCAGTGGGGATGGCCACGCTGCAATCCCTTCTCCTCCATTCTCCTCTTGGGATCTTGGGCATGCAAGCACATGCGCCCGGTGTCAGTTTTAAGCCACCGGGTTTGGGATGTGAACCGCGGTCGACTACGTGGGAGTTCAGCAACATAGCCATTACGCTAACTGCTGGTCCCACACACTTCTTTCTTCAGCATGATTACCATGCATGTCAGTCAAGACAAAGACATTACTATCCACATCATCATCATCAAATAGCTTTTCATCTTTTTTTCCAGATTATTATTATTTATTCTTATTTTTTAAAATAAGTTCAATCATTATATATAATTCAGCTTGTATAAAGAATTTACCCTTTTGCTATGTAAAGTAAATGTTTGTGGAAAAATGTAAAAATAAATAAATGAAAGAAAAAAAAGAATTTACCCAACATGAAATACTTCTCAGACCAGTCCAGCAGAGAACACATGTATACATGTTATCATCAACAGGTAATAAACCATTTCTGTGTCCCACTAATGTAATGCCTCTTTATTCGTTCTTTTGCTATCCTTTTCTATACTATTCCCTTCCCCCCATTCTACATTGTCTTCAGCATCCATAACTATTTTCACTGCTTTTATGCCTACCAATATTTCTATCTCTACCAAAAAGTGCAGAAAGTCAGTATATATTAAATGGATACATACAATATCTTTCTTTCATAGCTTAGCTTGCTTCACTCAGCGATAGATCCTCCATATTTGATCACTTTCTATCAAATGCCAGGGTCTTGTTTTCATGGCCGAGTAGTATTCCATAGAGTATATGTGCCACACTTTTTCTATCCATTCATCTGTTTGTGAACATTTGGGTTGGTTCCACATCTTAGCAATTATAAATAATGATGCAATCAACATTGATGTGCAAGCACTTTTCCGACTGAGCATTCTCCTGTCCTTTGGGTAGATACCCAGAAGTGGAATTGCTGGATCAAATGGTAGTTCTATTTGTAGATCTTTGAGGAACCTCTATATCGTTTTCCCCAGTGGCTGAACCAGTTTACATTCTTACCAATAGTGTAGGAGAGTTCCCCCTTCACCACATTCCCCCAACACTTACCACTTTTTGTATTTTTAATCTTCATCAGTATGATGAAGATTAGGTGGTATCTCATTATAGTTAGGTGGTATCTCATTGTAGTTTTAATCTGCATATCCCTTATTATGAGGGACGCTAAGCATTTCCTCAAATGCTCTTTGGCGGTTGGTATGTCTTCCCTAGAGAGAATTTTGTTCAGCTCATCTTCCCATCTTCCACCCCCTCCTCTCCAAGTAAGCCGCTTGAATTTCCTGTGTATTCTGGTTATTAGTCCCTTGTCTGAAGCATATTTTACAAAAATACTCTCCCATTCTGAGGGCTGTTGACTTACACTAATCACTGTGTTCTTTGCTGTCCAGAAACTTCTTAATGTGATATAGTCCCACTTGTCTATCCTAGGGATTATTTAAATCTTTGCCTACCCCAATGTTTCCCAGAGTTTCCCCAGTGTTTTCCACCCGTAGTTTTATAGTTTGAGGTCTTAGGCTCAGATCTTTGATCCATTTTGAGCTAATTTTTGTTAATGGTGAAAGATGGAGATTCAGCCTCATCTTTCTGCAGGTAGATACTGAGTTTTTCCAGCATCATTCGCTAAAGAGTTTTTCCTTTTCCCACTGGATTGACTGGCGTCCCGTGTCAAAAATCTGTTGGCTGTAAGTTTTGGGGTTTATTTCTGGGGTCTCTATTCCATTCTATTGGTCCACCTGTCTTTTTGTGCCAATACCATGCTGTTTTGATTATCACAACTTTATAATACATCTTAGGGTCAGGGACTGATATGCCACCCACTCCACTTCTGCACAGGACTGCTTTGGCAATACAAGGTCTTTTATGATTCCAGATAAATTCTATGATTGTCTTTTCTAGATCCGTGAAGAATGTCTAGCATTTTGATTGAAATAGCATTAAATATGTAGATTAATGTGGGTAGAATTGCCATCCTGATCATGTTAATTGCTCCAACCCAGGAGCATGGGATGTCTTTCCACATTTTTTAAATGTCATTTTTAGTATCTTTTTATTTATTTATTTTTAAAGATTTTCATAGTTTTCTTTGTAAAGGTCTTTGACTTCTTCAGTTAAGTTTATCTCTAGGTATATTATATATTTTGTGGCTATGGTTAAAGAGATTCCTTTCTTTAGCTCTACTTTGTTCTTATATAGAAATGCTTTTTTAAAATTAAAAAACAATTTATGGTGAAAAAGTGTGTATTTAGAATTAACCAGCTGGACTCAGTTTAGATGATCTCAATTTTGTTGGCAACATCCAAAGCATCATAATCAGGAGCCAGTCACACATATGCCTTCTTCTTTCCATCAGGCCTGATTAGAGTGCTGACCTTGGTCACATCAATATCATAGAGCTTCTTCACAGCTTGCTTGTTTGATCTGGTGCTTGTTGGCTTTGACATCCACAATGAACACAAGTCTGTTGTTGTCTTCTATCTCCTTCATGGTCAAACTTGTTTCTCCTGGGGGTGCTCCTCAGAGGATATTTGGGCTGCCTCTGCAGCTGAAGACTCTTGGGCCTTTGGAAGGTGGGTGATGTATGGATTATTATTTTTTAAAATGTGGCTGTGGATGCCTTTCAGCACTGCCTTCTTGGCCTTCAAAGCCTTTGCTTTAGCTTCAGCTTTGGGAGGGGCAGGAATTTACTTCTTCACTTTCGGCGCCATCTTGGTGAAAAGGCTACTGCACTTATTTTGAAATTCTTCTGAGAGAGACCAGCAGATGGCATAATAGTTATGTTACTGGATTCCCTTGAAGTTGACCATGGTTCAAGTCCTGGACTTGAAAATCATACTGTGCGAGTATGCATGCATGCCCAAGATATGGAGAGGAGAATGGAAAACAAGGGATTGTGGCATAATCATCCCCCCTGAAGGGTGATTTCTTGCTTCCTATCTCTCTGTCTCTCTGGTGAATGCATGTGCCCTATAGCAAAAGTCTCTCTCTCTCTAAAAAAAGAAATTCTTCTGACATTTTTCTCCAAAGACCATCCATTCCTGGAAATGGAATGCTGGGCCTAATGGGCAGGGGCTGTGGCCTCTGTGGCTGGCTCTTGATACCATGGTGGGAAGATCTTGGCTAGGAGGAGCTGCTGGAGTTGTTGGTATGAATTAGTGCAGTTAAAGCTCTCTCTCCCCTCATGATTAATTTCGTTAAAGATCTTGAAATTGTTGCAAGAATAGTCCCATATATTTCTACAAGCATAGTGTGGGAAAGGATGTACTGCTCCCTCTCTCAAACAGGGACCCATTCTCTGGTTCCTCTGACAAATGGGTGTCTCCTGGGGTCTCACAACCCCATGAGGTAGACTGTTCTCATTATGACAATCTTGATTCCTAGAATCCCTTGTATCTGTGGAGTTGACACCAACTCCTTGAGGTTTTTATCCCTTGCAGGTTCCAGTTCTATTCATTGTGTCTGCATGGGATATATGATCTCCATTCCCTCCCAAGAGCACTTCAGAGATTGATCTTAAGCCTTCTTTCCTCTAGGGCAGCCCTCTTGATTTTCCTTTGGTCTGGCTCACTTGACAAGGCTCCCAGACTCTGCCATCTTACTAGTAGAATCACAGTGACATCATCACTCTGAGGCACCTTGCTGAGTCAGGCTAGGGCCTGGGGCTCTGGAGGAGCTGTGATGAACCATGAGCCAGTGGATGCTGCTGAAACGGAGAAATCAGGTGTGTGGGGCTAGGTGGATGTTTGGTTAGGCTGCTGGGGGATCACACCCCAGGGAGAGCAGAGAGGGGATTAAGCCAGGAGAGGCGTAATCCTTGGTCAGGTGGCACATAAACAGGCCAGTAGCTAGGCTTAGGTGAGAGGGGCCTTTCCCAGGGCTTGGTTGTATGAAGCTGGCTAAATGCTGCCATTATTAGGGTGGCTCAGAGCTTTCTTAGGCAGCTCCAGCTAATAGAGCTGATCTGGGCTGAGAGGAGGCTGACTCACTGGGGCCAGAGCATCAGGCTGCAGGGTGTAGGAGCCAGAGGCAGCACAGCCTACTCTCAGCTATCTGTAGACTGGGGTTAGAGATGGGCCTGGGGCTGCATCTTTCTGGGTTCTCCTGCAGGGCCAGGGCTAGGGCACTGTAGCTGAGAATTAACCAGGTACTTGCAGAAAATCTGTAGCCCTCAACAGAAAGGCTATGAGGAACCTGCTGAGATTGTGGTGAGAGGTGTGAATAAGAGACCAGTTCCTTGCTACTTGAATTGGGCACATATACCCTTACTGCTAAGGAATAAAGGGGATTTTGTTTTTGTTAACTAAACATAAGGATCAGAAATGGGCTCAGGTGTTAGGGAGATGGGCAAGAAGCTTAAATAATATACTGCAAGGCCTAGGAAGTTTAACTCACCCTGTTGTAATGTTGTAGGGGCACTATGTTCTGACATTCTGACAAGCTGAGTTACTTCTCTTGCCAGCTCACAGAGCCTATGCCATGCTTGCTCTTTTTTTTTTTTTTTTTTTTAGAGGTCTTTGCTAAAAGGTTTTTTTTTTTTTTTTTTTTTTTAGAGGTCTTTGCTATAAGGTGCGTATACTTGCCAGAAAGACAGAGAGACAGAAGCGAGAAATCACCCCGCGGGGGGGTGGGGGGGAAGGTCATGCCACAATCCCTTCTTCTCCATTCTCCTCTCAGGATCTTGGGCACATACGCACATGTGCCCAGCATGAGTTTAAGCCACTGGGTCCACTACTCAAACCGCAGTCAACTACATGGGAGTCCAGTGACATAGCCATTATGCCAACTGCTGGTCCCAATTCTTGCTCTTTTCCACTGACTTTAGACAGTCTTCTCTGGTGATTCCAGGCAGGGAGAGAGGCATATCTCAGAGAGACACCAATAAATGGAGGCTGGGAGCTCTTCATCTCTATCATAGTGAGTTCTCGGCTCTCTGTCATTACCATTTATGTTCATACCTCATTTCTTTCTTTCTTTCTTTTTTTTTTTTTTTTTTTTGGAGAGGTTTTTGCTATAGTGTGTGTGCGCTCACCAGAAAGACAGAGGCAGAGAGACAGAAAGCAAGAAATCACTCCCACCCTAGGGGGGATGGTCACACTGCAATCCTTTCTCTTCCCGATCTTGGGCACGCACGCACATGCGCCCAGCGTGAGTTTTAAGCCACCGGGTCCAGAATGAGAACCGTGGTCGACTACGTGGGAGTCTAGCGACATAGCCATTACGCTGTTGGTCCCTGAAAATATTGTTTAATACCAATTTATCTGTTGGTATTTTTTCAGGACTATTTCTCATGCATCTCAACTTATATTTGAGATAACTTTAAAAAGTCCAGGAAGACTTACACCCCTAAACATGCCTTGTTCCCTTCTGCCAGCCTTGCTTGGAATTTTGTCAGTAGTTGATTCATCCCTTGATTGAAACCTCTTATACTCTGCAGCACAAATTTATAAAGTGATTACACTCCTAAGAGAAGTGATGCATCAGTTGCCTCACAGGAAAGCATGTGCCAGTTATTTTTCTCCAGAGAAAGAGTTGTGGTAATAGAATACATTACAAAAACCTAAGGCCTGTACATCCCCAGGGGGGATGGCCATGCTACAATCCCTTCTCCTCCATTCTCCTCTTGGGATCTTGGGTACGCACGCACACACGCCTGGTGTGAGTTTTAAATCACTGGGCCCGGGACGCGAATGGAGGTCGACTATGTGGGAGTCCAGCGACATAGCTATTATGCTAACTGCTGGTCCCAATTCCCTGTTTTTCTTGAGTGCAGCTTCTTGCACACAGTAGGTGCTCAATAAATATTTGATGAATGAAACATTCACTGGAGTTCAGAGACTATGAACTCTATAAATTCTGTACTATTTGAATGATCATTCATAAACATTTCATGCATTACAAAGCACTTTCCTGCCTCTAGCTACAATTGTTTTCTCAAATAATTCCATCATGGGAGGGAAAATGTAGATGGTATCATTTTTCTCGTTGGACAGAAAAGTGAAGCTACCTGCCTGAAGTCACACAGCAAGCTAATGCAAAAACTAGAACTGACTCAGCCTCCAAATGCCAAAAACCTGTTTTTTTTCTGCAGCGGTATAACCAACTGCTTTGCTGTGGGTTGTCCTTGAGGATGTCTCTCTTCTCTCATGCAGTCACCACAGGCTGGCAGGTCCTGATTCTCCCTGGAGATTGGCTTTTGTAGATGATGTCTGTGGTCTGTGGATTCAATGTACATGGTGCACATCTCTTTCCAGGCACCAAACCAGGCAAGCTGGGTCTGCCCCAGTGCAAGCTGTGGTGGTGTGTAAGCTTTTCCTTCTCTTCCACAGGGACACAGTTCTGCACTTGACCTCCTCAAGGGCTTAGTATGGCATGTCTTTTAGGCCCTTGAGCCACCCCCGCCTTTTCAACAAAATCTTGATGCTTTTTCCTGCACAGATGTTATTTTCTAAAAGCAACACTGATTTGGAGTGGGGAGGAAGGGCTGTCTTGGGAAGGTGTGGAAATTGGGACATATCCCACCAGATGCTGTCCCAGAGGCCTCTTATTTAGGTAAAACTCAGAGGCAGATGATTATGGAAGGTGGGAGAAGGGCAACTTGAAGACAGAAGGGAGGTGTTTAGAAAGGAATGGGGAGTGTTGTGTTAAATCTAGATTTTTCTTTTTCTCTTTTATTTCTTTTTCTTCTCTTTCTCTTCTTTCTTTCCCTTCCTTCTTTCCTTCCTTGAGAGAGAAAGAAAGATGGTCACTATCAAATTTTCTAAAAGCAACACTGATTTGGAGTGGGGAGGAAGGGCTGTCTTGGGAAGGTGTGGAAATTGGGACATATCCCACCAGATGCTGTCCCAGAGGCCTCTTATTTAGGTAAAACTCAGAGGCAGATGATTATGGAAGGTGGGAGAAGGGCAACTTGAAGACAGAAGGGAGGTGTTTAGAAAGGAATGGGGAGTGTTGTGTTAAATCTAGATTTTTCTTTTTCTCTTTTATTTCTTTTTCTTCTCTTTCTCTTCTTTCTTTCCCTTCCTTCTTTCCTTCCTTGAGAGAGAAAGAAAAATGGTCACTATCAACAGGGTCTCTTTCCTTGGTCCTCCTCCTGCCTTCCCAGCCAGCTAGGATCATAGACACATGCGCCTGGTGTGTATAGGTTGACCTGGAATCTGAGCTCTTATTTTCCTCATGGTGGGGAGGTACATTACAACTGCACCACAGTGCTTGGTCCATCAGGTCTTTCTTAAACACCAACACAGGGGTTACTGGGGCTGTGTTCTCCAGCACAGCATCCTGGTGTGCTCTGAGCCTTTACATGGTCCTTCTCAGCAAGATATAATGTGCTTGTACTTTGGACTCATCACAGACATGCCTTTCCTCAAAATGGGCCTCATTTTACATATTTTCTACACATGAGGATCCTGAGCTCTCCCTTTTAGCCTGACTTGGTGGAAAACTGGGCAGTGAGTAGTGGGTGATATTGTCATTTTGCTGATGTCTTTGGGTGCTGGTAGAGGCCAGGGTTAGAGCAAATCAGACCTGGAGATAAAAGAAGATCATCAGTGGACTGTGTGTAGTCAAACCATCAGAACCAGCCTGGAAATCCAGAGTTATGGAGTCCCATGGGCCCGTTAACAAGAGTTGAAACCTAACGTAAGAGAGGTGTTCCTTTCAGATCATCCGCAGTCTTGTTTTTAGAGCACTTTTCCCTTCTGCTTGATATGAACAGTTCTTGTTTTAAGTCCTGAAGGCAGAGATCTTCATCCTTGACAGTATAAAGGCATCTTCATCCAGGTAACTTTAAAAATTGTTGATGCCTATACTTAGAAGATTCAAGGTTTCCACAAATAAAAAACTTCTTGAAGTAATAAATGAATAAAGTGTCAGGATACAAAATCAATATCCAAAAATCTATAGCATTTCTATACACAAACAAGTTGGATGAGGTAGATCTAAAGAAAGAAATCCCTTTTACCATAGCCACAAAATGTATAAATGTATACCTAGGGGAAACCTAACTAAGGAAGTCAAAGGCCTTTACAAAGAAAACTATGAAAATCTTAGAAAAGATATTGAAAATGATATAAAAAAGTGGAAGGACATCCCATGTTCCTGGATTGGAGGAATTAACAAGATCAGGATGGCAATTTTACCCAAATTAATCTACATATTTAATGCAATTCCAATAAAAATGCCAGAGACATTCTTCACAGATCTAGAAAAGACAATCATAGAATTTGTCATGAATCATAAAAGATCTCGTATTGTCAAAGCAATCCTGTGCAAGAAAAGTGGAATGGGCAGCAATTCACTTCTTGACCCCAAAGTATACTATAAAGTTGTGATAATCAAAACAGCATAGTACTGGCACAAAAACAGACAGGTAGACCAATGGAATAGAATAGAGACCCCAGAAATAAAACCCAAAACTTACAGCCAACAGATTTTTGATAAAATCTGTGGGAAAAGGAAAATCTCTTTAGAAAATGGTGCTGGAAAAACTGGGCATTCACCTGCAGAAAAATGAACCTAAATTCCCATCTTTCACCATTAACAAAAATCAACTCAAAATGGATCAAAGATCTAAACCTAAGACCTCAAACTATAAAACTAATGGTGGAAAACACTGGGGAAACTCTGGGAGACATTGGGGTAGGCAAAGACTTCTTAAATAAGACTCCCAAAACATGGGCAATAATCCCTAAAATACACAAATTGTATTGTTTTCCAGCCACTGTGGAAAACAATATGGGAGTTCCTCAAAGATCTACAAATCGAACTACCATTTGATCTAGAAATTCCACTTTTGGGTATCTACCCAAAGGACAGGAGAATACTCAGTGAGAAAACCACTTGAACATCAATGTTTATTGTGGCATTATTCATGATTGCTAAGACATGGAACCAACTCAAATGTCCATGAACAGATGAACTGATAGAAAAAGTGTGGCACTTATACTCTATGGAATACTACTCAGCCATAAAAAAACCCAACAAGATCCTGGTATTTGATAGAAAGTGGTCAAATATGGAAGATTTATTGCTGGGTGAAGCAAGCCAGGGTATGAAAGAAACATACTGTATGTATCTGCTTAATATAACTATCCACACTCAATGGTAGAGATTGAAATATTGGAGGACAGAAAAGGAGTGAAAATATTTATGGACACTGAAGACAGTGTGAAACAGGGGTCAAGAGAGAAAGGAAGAGTGTGGAGAAGGGAAGAATATATAGAAGGAAAGCAGGAGAAAAAATAGAGAAGCATGATATTTGTGGGACCCAGAAATGATTTATTACCTGTTGATAATAACACGTATAGTATTCTCAACTGGACTGGTCTGAGAAGTATTTCATGTTGGGTAAATTCTTTTTACAAGCCAAATGACATATAGCAATTGAATGTTAAAAAAAAGAATAATAATAAAAAAATTAATCTGAAAAACAAAAACAAAAACAAAACAAAACAAAATTGTTGATGCCTGGGTCCCTGCCCAAGAGATTCTGACTTAGTTGGTCTGGGCTGCAGTGGAGACTCTGAAAGTTTTAAAGGCTGTCCAGGTGATGCTCATGCAATCAAGACTGAAAACCCTGGACCTGGGCCTTTGTCTCTACATCCCTGTTACCCACATTTTACTCCTTTGTTACTCCAGGTGAGGGCTGAGGATCAGCTTCACCTGGGAACTTATTAGAAATGCAGGCTTGGGCCAGCAGGGGGCATGGTGGGTAGGGCAGCTGGATCCCACATGGTTGACTCTGAGAATTGAGTCCTGGACATACAGTTGAAAAAAAAAATGCCAATACATGTGCATGTCTAAAATCTTGAGAGGAGAAGTGATTGAGATATGCTCCCTCCCTCCCACCCCCAGTGTGGAGGGGTGATTTCTCACTTTCCCCTCTCTGTATCTCTCTCCAGGGAGTACACATGCCCTTTAGATAAACCTAAAAGAAACTAAAAAAACACAAACAAAAACAAGAAACAGGCTTTCATCCCCACCTCCTACCTCCCACTTCCAGAAGCCTATTCTACATTTGAAGAAGACCTCAGGAGATATTTGTGCTCAGATTGGCCTGAGATGCACCAGAACCTAGGGTATAGCTGGGCAGTGTCTTGATGAAAGGTGATCTGTGAGTATGAAAGGTACAATAGGTACTAGATGGTGGAAAAGGATAGAAACAGTTTTCATTTATTTTAGTATTTTTGGTTAGTGGTCAAACGTTTAGGAAAGAAGCTAAACCAGATTAGATTTAGCTACTGCAAAAACAAAACAAAAGCTAGATTTATGACTTTAATTAAACACCATGTGTGTCTTCTATCTCCAGATGAACAAAGGTGGTAAACACCCCAGCCTTTTTCAGCATATGTCTTGGTCTGTGGAAACTAAATCTCCATTTCCTATGCAACCTGCTAGGAAGCTAGTGCACAATTTCAGAAATAAAAATGTTTCACTTATTGAAATGGAGGCTTGTTCTGTTATCAAAATATCTAGACAGATATCACCTTTGCCTTGTAAACCCTTACAAGACCCTAGAAAGGAGAAATAGGTAGGTTGTTAATTTGCCCAACAATCAAAGAGGACAGGAGCATGGGCCCTTTTGACACATGTTGGAGGTGAATTAAAGTTAGGCAACTTCAGTTATGGCGCCCTCCTGCAGTTTTGGTATAAACTTTAGTGGGGAGTGCTGGGGTTTGGAGTTATGGATGCTGGAACCGAGAACACTGGCAACACTGTAAGTAGTCACATGCTCAGTCTGTATGACACCAATGAGGAGGGAACTGGGAAAGCCCCACCTGGCCTGGAAAGGGACATTTTGTGGAGGCAGTGAGAAGAGAAATAGAGTGGAATTGGCAGAAGGAAAGAGAAAAGTGGAAGAATCAGGAAATTATAGAAGGACACAAAAAAAGAGGAAAGAAAAATCAGGAGAACTGAGATAAAAGAGAAGAGGGCAGAGAAAATGAAGCCACAGGGCAGAGGTTGGAGGGCTGGTGGGAAAGGATATGCTGAGAAAGGGACAAAACAAGAATGAAGAGGAAATGGGGGTGAGGAGACAGATGGGTGCTCCTGAGTCATTTGTCTCTATTCTGAAGGGAACAATAGCCTTTCAACTGCCAAAGACTCCTTGGTGGTAGTCCTCCTTCCTTTCCTCTATGAATAATGTAAAGGATGGAACTGAAATCTTCCCTGAGAAGAAGCACGGGGGCTCTCTTTTCCACTGTTCTGTGGTCTTTGGTGAACCGGCTGGACTTTGAAGTAGACAGTCCCTGGACCATTTACCCAAGAAGGAAAACCAGAAGGGACTTGGCATGGAGATGGGAAAGTAAGAATTTTTGCTTTATTCTATGCTTTCTCCTCCCTCATGGCTAATCAAATTTACAAATGAGCTTTCTTCAGATTCTTAAAGCAGTCACTCCGGGTTGCATTAGTTGAGTATTAAGGAATGCATGCATTTTGGAAGTGGCTGAAGACACTTGCCAAGATGCTTGTCATCTGACCCCTCTGAAGTTGGACTGAGGTAACGGGACTGATAAGTTGGCTATTTTTAAACAGCCAAGACTCTGAAAAGATGGAATTTGTCTGGACACCAGTGGAAAATAAATTGAGCTTATGAAATTGCTGACGATGTGTGTGCTAAAAGAAGGGTGAGTGTTGATGAGCGAAACCCATTGGGACGGTCAGAGGGGTGGAACAAAAAGCACAGATTTGGGAGTGCAGCCAATTTCCAACTCTGCCCCTTTCTCTGGCGCCATATTGGGCACAGATTCCTCCTCATCAGAGAAGACAGGACGGTAAGGACTACCTCATAAGGCAACATGCAGAGGCTTAGCATTCTGCCTGGTATGTAGGGTCAACAAGTGTCAGTTCTGTCTCCCTCCTCCCATCTTTTCTGGAGTTGTTCACAACTCTAAAGACTATGATTACTGGGGATTTTTATAAGATTGGATTTGCTGAAGTAAATATTTAGGAAGGTTAATCTCCCTAAAGCATTGATTTCTCTACAGCAGATCTTGTGTTGGGCATTCATTCAAAAGTGTTTATTGAGCACATGTATCAATCACAGGAGATTTATCACAAATAAGAGCAAACTCTTTTTGTTCTAATGGAAGCCAGAAAGTAACTGTAAATTCCCAGGGGTGGGCTGTAGTGATTCTCCCTGGAAATGGAGGTAGAGGATGGAAGTGGAGGGGCATATTTTGGTTGCCTCTTAAATATCACTAATATTTACCAGGTAAAAACCAGAGATGCTAAATATCCTGTACTATGCAGTGTGAGTCTTGTATGGCAGGATATCACCCCATTCAAAATGTCCATTGAGAAAGCCTAACAAACCATGGATAGATAAACATGAAAACCCCAAACTTGCCTAATGGTAAAAAGATTTTTAATATAATTGGTTTCTTAAGCTCAGCCTTCAAAAGAGTTTTGATCTGGGTGTTAAAGGGTCCTGTTTTCTTTTTTGCAGATTTTACCATCACAACCCTCTTTTCTTTTCTTTTTTTTTGGAGAGATTTTCACTGTAGGGCGCGAGTGCTCGCCAGAGAGACAGAGAGAGACATAGAGACAGAAAGCGAGAAATCACCCCCCAGGGGGGATGGTCACGCCGCAATCCCTTCTCCTCCATTCTCCTCTCGGGATCTTGGGCATGCACGCACACGCGCCCGGCGTGAGTTTTTTTTTAAGCCACCGGGTCCGGGACACGAACCGCGGTCGACTACGTGGGAGTCCAGCGACATAGCCATTACGCTAACTGCTGGTTCCCACAACCCTCTTTTCTTGAGGATTCTCTTTCCACATAATGACTCTGTTGCTTTTTCAGTCATATTCCTAATTCCTTTTTTTGCACAAAGTGGACGCAGCCAACTGTGAGCTAAAGGGAAGTGGGAGTTGATCAGGATTCCAGAAGGTGCAGAACTCATTGATCAGTGATTTGCCTTCTACAAGGGGTCCAACTTTGGCTAGGGGTGTGGTTAGGGGGCCACAGATTTGGGAGAAGATAAATGGCTCATTTGGAGACAGGGATCCATTGTTTTGGCTTCATTAACTCCATACCTTATCCCGTCAGGACAAAAAGCAGGTGAAGCAACTCCTCTGAACACTGGTGCCCCATTTATAACCTCTTTAAGGGCATTTGAGGCCTTAGAAATGGGAGACATGCAGTAAAAATGAGATGACAATATACTGCACCAAATAATCATATTCTTTAGTATCATTATTATGTTCATAAAATTCTATATACTCACTCTGAACATTTCAAGTACCAAAGAGTACAGTACAAAGAGGATAGTGAAAATATTGCTGTTTCCCAAATGCAGAAATGGCCATCATAAACACTGGGAGCTGTCCTTCCAGACATCTCAGTGTGCAATCAGAAGGAAAAAGAAATGAGCAGACAGAAATAATTTTCTAGGAGCAAGATCAGGCCATGTGAGCTATCTCTTAAATATAAATATATTATATTAAATTTGACATGAATTTATCAAAAGAAAAATCAATTAAAGTGAAACTAAAGTTGCTAAATGCTAGATAAACGTTTATTCATTGCAAGAAATATTTTTAGATTTTATAACCTTTTGTGACTAGGAAAATGGAAAAACTATTTTGAAAAAATATGAGAACTTAGGAACCAGCAGGTGACGTGGTAGTTAAAGGCACTGGACTCCCACGGTTCAAGTCCAGAGCTTGGTGGCTTGCTTTCTCACTTTCTCTCTCTCTCTTTCTCTGTCTGTCTGACCAAACTGAATAATAGTAATAATAATAATAAACAAAGTTAAATAAATAAATTAAAAAAAATTTAAAATGTGAGAACTTAGTGTCATTAAAAAAAATTCCAGGTTTTATATTTAGGCAGTACCAATTACCTTCTAAGAAAAATGAGAAAACTGATTTTATTTTTATCAACTTTTATGAATTTATTATTCATTATTTATTTACCAATAATTGTATTTATTGATAAATAATATTTTATAAATAATTAAACAATTAGTATTATCCATTAATAATTTATTAATTTAATGAGTAATGATTTAAAATTAAAATTAAAAAAATTAAATTAAATTACAAATTGAAATTAATATAATCATTTGATAAATTATTTACAAATTAATTTGTATACTATTAATTAATCAATGGTACTTATTGATATATTAATATTTATTTATAACTAATTATTATTAATAGTATTTGTAATAAATAGTACTAATAGTGTTAATTAACAGTATTAATGGCATCAATTTATATACTATTAATTAATTAATATTGTAACATCCTATAATTATAATTCAGAATAATTACATATATATGTTTTATAAATATAGAGCAAGTGAGTGAAAGTTTATGTCTACATGTATGTATCTTCTGTGTATAAAGGAATTCAGTGACCATCATTAGTTATTTTATTATAGCTCATGCATACCTAAGTTCTTTATTTTATTTCATTTTGTAGACGGCAACATTTTATCACATCACACATTCACGTTAATACATAATCCATATACGTATGCTTGAAAGAAGGTCCATAGATGCTGTGCCCCTTGAGTTGGTCCATGTTTGGGCATGCTTACATGTTACATAAAGAAAAAAGTTATTCATTTTTCAGGTATTTTCTGAGTGTTTCATGAATGTACTCCAGAGTTAAACTGTTGGCAGAGATAAAAGTATCTCCAAGGATACTGTTGCTTTAAGATATTCAAAATCGCTACCAAATATTATAGTAACCAAGAGAGCAAATATTGGGCTACCACCTCCAAGGTGGTCCTCAAAGATCCTCACCTCCTGGTATTCACAGAGCTGACCTGTGTAACCAACAGAATATTGCAGAAGTGATGGCTTGTGACTTCAGAAGCTAAGTCGAGAAGCACATTTCCCCTTCAGTTTTGCACTCTTGGGTCATTTGCTCTGGGAGAAACTGCTGCCCTATAAGGGCAGCCTTAGGGATTTCCTCGTGGAGACAAACTGAAATCTCTTGCCAACAACTATCATCAACTTGCCAGTCATGTAAGGAAGCCACTTTGAGAGTGGATCCTCCAGCCCTAGTCAGATCTTCAAATGACCTTTGCCCTGGTTGATGACAGCTTGACTGCAATCTCATTAAAGACCTTAAGCCAAGATGACCCAGCTCTGCTGTTCCTGAATACTTAGCTAAAACCTCAGAGAAGGATTCTCTTCAAGGATCTGATTAGTTCATCTCAGTGGGAATTTAGAAAGT
>NW_006159585.1:5553665-5557669 GCF_000334495.1 Tupaia belangeri chinensis | reverse complement strand
GTGGGGGTTTTGAAAGATGTGGTTTTATATATATATATATATATATATATATATAAAGGGTTTTTGGGAAAGGGAAGTAATATTTATTGAGTACCTGCTATGTGGTTGGTACCATTTCCAATGATATCTTATTTAATCCACCTAGCAACCATGCAGAATAGTGTAGAGGACACTTGTCTCCTAGCTTGAAGGCAGTCTACTGTCAGATGGGATGACAGACCATGTAAGAAAGAACTGGTGGCTCAGACTTTTACAAAAAATGAGTTTCCTATTAGTTGAATTGTAGGACAGAAATGTCTCTTGGGGAAAAAAACTCTGACTGAGGATCAGTTTTGAATCAATCCCATTAATTGAGAAACATATATACCCAGCTCTATGGGTTTCCTTTGGAACATCTCCAAGAAATATTAACTGACATTGCTTTCAAGGAGGTTGAATGCTGAGGCAATATTTAAATGCGTGAAAAAAATCAGGAAGCAAATAAGAAAATATTCAGACAGTTAGAGTACCCTATCATATAATTATTTGTGTGTTCTCAGCAAGGACCTCTCATCTACAAGACTTATAACCTTGAAGGATGCGTAATTCATGGTCCCTATATCTGGAGCACTGAAGAATGATTAGATACATAAAAAGGACATAACATGTCTTATGTAGAAAGTTCCTGTGGTGGAAGCTATAGATTGGCTTGCTCAATCCTTCTTTTGTGGCACCTTTGTATCCTCAAGGGACCAGACAACTAAAAGTTAAATTTCTTAATAGCCTTCATAGGTACAATTTTAGAAGAAAATCAGGCTTTTGTCAATTATAGGCACTGAGGCAAAATTTAGAAGGTGAAAAGGAAGCAGAAGACTCCTTCCTGATCTTTCTGTTGTTTTTCAATGAAAGTAGTCATGGATATATGACATTTTCTTTCATCTCAGTGGTAAGCCACCAGCTCTGTTGAGTTTAAGAGGCAGTAACTATAGTGGAATCATGAATCTGACTTCCTGATTCCTGATATGCAGTGATGGGTCTACACTCCGTAATTTCAGTGGTGCCCTTGAGGTAATAGCCCTTATGGTATACAAGGTTTGTACCAGGAGTCATTTCTGGTCCATCTCTAGAGCTTCCTCTTGTATCCTGCCTCAAATTTTATAATTTCCTAAATCCCCAAATTAAGTATTTTTCTGCTTAAAATATCTGTACAGGCATTTTCTCCTATGCTACACCCTGACTGATAGATGTCATAAGAAAGGAACCCAAGAATGTTATGTGAGATTAGGGCATGGAGAAGAGGGAAGGAATAATTACAGAGGAATAAATGGAGAAGGGAACTTTCTGGCAGAAAGAAGGATTTCAAATAGTGATTCTTGGTAGGAGTGATTAAAAGAGTCTGTTTCTCTTCCCCCCTAAGTTGGGGCTTCCCCATCCATCCCTTTCTTCCTTCAACTGAATGGGTAACTATTTTTATTAAGTCTTGGACTTGAATTAATAGTTAATTGGGGTTTCTGTCTGTTGTGACTGGGAAATGCGCTATTTTTTTTCACTTTAAATTTATTTATTTTTTACCTTAATTCACTATACATCATTACGGTATACAAATGAATTTTCCATCCAAAATACACTGTATATTGGCTCAATCAAGCACATCAACATACATGTTATCAGCAAATAATTTTCCATTTCTTATGTCTTGTATACTTTTTTTTTTTTTTGCCATCCTAGATTCCCTATCCCTCACCCTCTGCCATGTCCCACCCTCCCCCCCACATTGTCTCTGGTATCCATGGTTGCTTTCTATGCCTTGGCCTCCCCCACCCCATTTAATTGATTTGCTAATGAACTTAATTAGTCTAAATATTTCCAATAGCAAGGGCAGCTGATATATATCTATACATGAACCCAAGTCTGACTTTAGGCATAAACCTCAGTGAGTAGAATGAACATACTATAAAGTAGTACCTAGCTGGGGCTATATAGCTTACTGCAGTCATCAAATATGCATTTTTTAAAATTCCTATAAGAACAGTTTTACTGTTTTTTTTTTTTTTCTCCTGAAAAATTTTTTTTAATTACTTAACATTCATTCCCTGAGCATCATCACAACATACTAAATGTGGCTTCCCATCTAGAATAAACTGCATAGTGGCTTAATCATGCATTATTGTTATCATCAATAATATTCCATTTCTACTTTCATATGTATGTATATGTATATATATGTTTTTTACCCCATGTTTGACCCTCTGCCCTTTCCCACTCTCTTATTACACTATCTCTGCTATATACAGTTGTCTTCAATTCCTTTTCCCCCAACATTTTGTTGATCACACAATATCATAAGTAATCTACTTTCAATAGCAAGTTCAGCTGGTAATTTCAAGAAAAGCAGTTTTGACCTCGTAACAATAGGAAATGTGCTATTTTAATGTGGGATTCAATACCCAGAAACAGATTCTCATGGATCATCCTCATGGATCCTGCAAAGATAAAAGCATCTGAAAAAGCCAGTACCCTTCCTTTCCTGTGGTCTTCCTTCATCACCCTGTTGGAGACTGTGGGCGGCTGCCCCATGCCTGGCTTCTGATCACCACCTCCCCAGGGGAGAATAAAATGGAGGGACCAGGTGTTCTCTGACATGAAGAATCAGAGGAAAAATCAGTGTGTTAGGAATGAGGAGACCTAGTATCTAAATTTAGCTCTGCTGTTTTCCAGCTGTTTAACCTTGGGCAAGTTTAATTAATAACCAAATCTTCAATATTTTGTGGATCTGCTCACTTCTCTCTAGTTTAAAGGCTACAACCTAAAGTCAGAGCATTCTCGTTTCTCCTGTTATAACTTATGTTGTCCGTGTATCCTCCATGTCTATCATCTTCGTGCATCTAGAGTAATCTTGTAAAGATACAAATTAGATCATATAATCTCTCTTTTAAGATTCACTAACACTTCCTGGTACCCCACAGGATGTCAAAACTTCTGAGCAGGACAAGTCTTATTTGTCTCAGTGGGTTTCTCCACCTTCTTCTCCAGGAGGGGGCTGCATTAAGGTGAACTAAAACCAGTAGTCCTGGGACCAGCAGATGGTGTAATGGTTATGTTGTTGTACTCTCATGTAATTGACCGCAGTTCGAGTCCTGGACCCAGCAGCTTGAAACTCATGCCAGGTGCATGTGCATGCATGCCCAAAATCCTGAGAGGAAAATGGAAGAAAAAGGATTGTAGCATGGCCAACCCCCCTGGGGGAGATGATTTCTCATTTTCTCTCTCTCTATCTCTCTGGTGAGCATACACGCCCTATAGCAAAAATCTCTTAAAAAAAAAAAAAGGTATGTATTACGTACCATTATGGTGCTGCTAGACTGGGTATGATAGCTTGCAATGTTGCAGAAGTGAATTACCTCCTGACATTAGGATCAATTGGATCACACACTGATTCCATCATTTAGAACCCAGAAAGAAATGCCCTTTTTGTACCTTAGCCACTCTGAAGTAATTTCTTTACCTCAGCCATCAGAACTCAGTCAATAAACCATCGGGGTTGACAAAATGTCATGGTATAGGCAACAGAAGAAAGCTGGAAAAGTGAATTGTAGGTAGTGAGTGACTAGTAATAATCAGCTTATTCTTATTTTAAAAATATCTGTGATGAGAAAAATTGACTAGTGGAAACTTTGAATTGGAAAAACGTAAACCATTTAATTCTGTATGAATACTCTCAAAGTATGTTGTCTATCTCTAAGCAGGATGGTTCTTCAGATATCTGCTGATGCTTAGACCCTCGTTAGTTGCATAGTATGTGAAATTATACTTTAGTTATTCATTCCTTGGGTTAAGCATAGACCTCTCCAAGTCCTTTTTGGAAAGATAAGCACTCCAGGAAAGATTTAGTATAGCATGTTAATGACCCCCTAGTATGACTTGTTCTATTAAAGGAATATGTTGGGAAAGCTCTGGTAAGGTGTTAGGGTTCTTAGTATCCTGGGAGGGGGGTGCATGAAGAGATGATGGATGCTAATGGCTGG
>NW_006159585.1:5530821-5553634 GCF_000334495.1 Tupaia belangeri chinensis | reverse complement strand
GAAAGAGTAAAGGCAAAGGGAGGAGAGTGACAAAGGTCAGCTTTGATGGTTTCAGTTCTGACAAAGAAAACTTAATGTTAACCCTCTAATTGAAGTTAAAAATAGACTATAGACTATAATAACCACCAAATTTACCATACACTTTTTGACTTAGATAGGAACTACATCTTTCAAAATTAATTCAGTATAACACAACATTCAAGGGCCCAATAAATTCAGTGAACCCTCCGTTTTCAGTGACTCTGTCACTGCTTGTTGATTGTCATTGGGCAATCCATGACATAGGTCAGATCTCTCTGGGAAATCACAACCATTTTCTTATCAATTATGAACAAACAAGAGACAGGCAAGGTGAATTTCTAGAAAGAATAGAAAAATGTTCTTCAAAGTACAAAATTGCTGTGATTACCCATTGTACATTTTGCAGGACCCTATTTCTCATTGTTATTGTGGATGATTGAACAGTGGCCATTCTGATGGAATCTTCTTGATGATTCATTTCTGATATTCACCTCTCTGCTAGTTCAGTGAGCTGACACATCTGTTTAATACCACCCCCTCCCAACAACTGATTGATTCAGTAGATTCAGTGAAGAAAAACAATCAATGTTGTTTGACAAAATGTACTTTTTGGATAGAATTTTTCAGTCAGTTGCTAACGAAATTGATGGGCTATTTTTAATCTTCACTTTTTATTTCTGTTTTTGAAAATAACAAGTTAGCTAACTAAAAAGACCAGGTGTCTAATCGACTTGGCTGGTTGTGCTGACAGATATTTGATATGACATCATTTGACTAAACTGATGGAATTTGAATGAGTTCAGTCAAAATGTTTGAATCCATCAGTGGGGAATGTCAACCAATTTTTGCTCTGGAGAAAGCACTCAAGTGTTTTCACTTTACAATGAGGAAGCACAAACATTTTGGACTCAAGATACAAGGAAAGAATTATTTGAAAGAACTGGGGTGAATTTTTGTGTCTTTTGAACTCTTGTACAAAAGACCTGCGTCTCTCAAGAAAAGACCAACTGGGGTGCCCTATCATGGCTGCATGTTTTAAGAATGGGAAAAATAGAAGTAGCAGAAAGGAATCTAGAGGTAAATGTGGGGTGGGGGTAGAGAGGCAGTAATCGTGCTGGTTATTAGTGATTACTCCTGGATGGGTTTTGGGATGTGAGCAATAGAATTAAATGAATTTCTTTGGAAAGTTCTGCTTCACAAAGTAAGAGATACAAATGCTACATTATGTGTTTAAAAGACCTCCAATGTTATTTATATTACACTGTAGACTTTACACTAATCCACCCATGGGTTAAGGTCAGAATCAGCCCATAGAAAAGCCACATAGTAGGCTCAGTGGGTTTTTAGGTTTCCCAAATCTTGCCACCCTTCCATGCCTCAGAGTCCTTTTCAATTTTCCTCCAACTTTCATCAGGGTATCTGATGGCCTTGTTTGCTCCTTCTCCAGGGCAACTATCCTCTGATTTCCCTAAGGAAAGACTTAGAGGGAATCACTAGCCCTCTCTAAGGTCAAACAGAAGAAGCTCAAGAGTGATTGTCAGGAGAGATTACATTTTTATTAGGGACTGACATTAGTTGAACACTTGCTATGAACCAGGCATTAAGGTAAATACCTTTTACTTGTTATCTTATTTAATATTCCTAACTACAAACCATGGATGGCTCAACTGTTACCTTTTGAGATTTCATGAAATAAACTTCCTTGGCTAGAGTTTAGAGCTGAGTCATCTACGGGTCCTTAGGTGCCTGTGAGGGTCCTTGTACTCCTGGGAACATGACGTTAAATAGTAAACAAAAATACCATGTGGGCTAGCCCCATAGTGTAATAGTTAAAATACTGTGAAGCTGGATCCCATATGGTCAACCAGGGTTCAAGTTCTGGCCCTAGTGAGTTGAAAAATACTCTGGTGGTGCATACACTTGCAGAATGGAGAATTGGAGGAAAAAGAACTATGATGTGACCAGGCCTTGTGTGTGGGGGGTGAGCTTTCTCTCTCTCTAAAAAGAGAAAAAGAAAAAGAAAAAGAAGAAGAAATGGAGAATGCAGCCTAGAATAAAAAGTAACTTGAAAAACAAGCACCATGAAAGAGAGAGAGAGAGAGAAAGGGAGAGAGAGAACCATCCACAAAAGAGAAAGTGTTTATGTTTTAGTATGTTTAGCTGTATTTAATTTCCTTTGCTTTTTGAATAAGGTCCTCACGTTCTCATTTTGCACTGAGCCCCACAAATACTATAGCTGGTCTTATGTCTGCCTCACAGGCTGTCCTGCAGATCAGATAAATAAGTACCTGAAAAGTGATCAGAGCAGTGCCTGATGCACAGGCAGTGCTCAGTGCCCTTCTCAGCCTGTCCCAGTTGGAGGAGCAAAGGGCTGTGTTACGTCCCCTTTGCTCTGGAGTGGGAGGCCACATGCATGCATGATCTGTGGGAGGAAAGATCCTCCAGCTATTAGGTCTGGAACAAAACAGAGATTTCTCTGCCATCTTCCTAAGTCCTCCCTTCTTCTTTAAATCTGGTCAAAAATTGAGAGATAACTACTCTTGAGACAGAGCAGGTCCAGGGCAGGACTGCATCAAACATTTTGCTTTAGGTTAAGCTCAAGGGGTATTGTCATGTGGCTGCATTCACAGTGACTCAACTCTTTGCCAGCACAATAATGAATTCAAGAATGAGCTTCTGAAATAAACCGTTGATAGGGTGGGGGGTTGGGGAGGCAGTAATTGTGCTGGTTATTAGCGATTACTCCTGGATGGGGGTTAGGGGTGTGAGCAATAGAGTGAAATGAATTTCCTTTGAAAGTTTCACTGCACAAAGTAAGAGATATAAATGCTACATTATGTGTTTAAAATACCTCCAGGGTTTGGTTTATAGACTTGTTTATATTTATATATTTATTTGAATGTTTATGACTTTCTCGCTGTCATTCTCACATTGGTATCTCTATACTCATTATGGTTTTATGGCCGCTCTTTGGAAACCAGTGGCTGCACACACCAGCATAAGATTTGATGAGAGAAGGAGTTCTAGGAAAGGAAAACAAGCTTAATGTTATAGTTGGGGGAAGGAGCTTTCCCTTGGGGTGAGAAAGTTCAAAATGAAGCAAAAGGTCTGCATTCTTTAGTTGGAATCTTGGGGAGTTGTTGCTGGAAGGCAGTTGACCGATTGTCCAGCCCCGAGGCTCCCGGGAAAGGTGAGGAGGTAGAGGTCTGGGGTGGTGGAAAGACCAGCCAGAGAGCTCACAGAGAACGGCTGGAAATTTAGGATGAAGACCAGGTTTCCCGATGCTCATTTCTCACCCACATGTACTTTTCCTCCTGTACACCGGGCCGACTTCCAGCCACAGTGGGCACAGCGCCTAGAGTTTCTGATACTTTTAGGGGCCTATGAAAATGCTTTAAGTTCTATTAAACTCAGCAGAAAAAAGTGCACGTAATCTAGTTTGCATTATATTTGTTTTGATATCAACACAGTCATAAAGTATATTTTTTAATATATTTTTATGGAGAAAGGGACCCACAGAAGCAAAGTACCTTGGGGTCCCTGTAAGTCACAACATAACCCTGCTGGTACAGACCACCTCAGAGAGCTGTGGGGAGCTGCTGGGCCAGCCCCCTGAGCACCTCTCTCTGCAACATGGAGTGTACATTCTCTTCTCATCCCCACTCCTTCTAAGCTCCTATCTCTCAGATGTCTTTTTATCACTCTATACAGAGAGATTTCAAACAGGAACAGTAGGCTCAGGGTAATTTTTATTATGGGTGGAACATGGCAGGGATAACCTATGTGGGCAAATGCACACTAACAGCAGAGACCTGGCTGACTCATTTATTTATTTATTTTTGAAAGTTTGTTTGTTTATTTATTTATTTCAGAAAGAGAGAAATGGGCACACCACAGTCTACTTTCAGTTTTAGCTGGCCTGGATAATGGCACATACACCTGGCATATTCAGGCAGGTCCTAGGACATGAAGCCGGGACTTTATGGATGTGGGTCCAGTTGTGTTACCGCTGTGCTTGCACTTTTTATTCAATTTTGATCAGAAGGCCCTTGAGGTTGTTCTGAGTCTCAGGGCCTCCATGGTATATGTGACAATTTCTGTGTAAATATGTAGATGGCCCACTTATAGAAAGTTCCGATTCATGGGGCCAGCAGATGGTGTAGCAGTTACGTCACTGGACTCCCACTGGGTAACCATGGTTTGAGTCCCAGACCTAGTAGCTCCAAACTTACACCGGGTACATGTGTGCATGCCCAAGATCCCGGGAGGAGAATGGAAGAGAAGGGATTGTGGCATGGCCATTCCCTCTGGGGGGTAATTTCTCACTTTCCATTTCTCTGTCTCTGTCTCTCTAGTGAGCACATGTGCCCTACAGCAAAAATCCCCCTCCCCTCCAAAAAGAAAGTTCTAGTTAGTAAAATGTAAGTTAGGTTAAGCACCTCAGACTGAGTATGTATTGATTGGTCTGCAACCCCCAAACCTAATCATCCCACAAGGCTCCCTGGTGTCAGTAAAAGGGATTTTTACTTGTGTAGTTGCTCAGACCTGTCTTTGACTCATACCCTCGTCCCAGTGAACAAGCAATTCCTATTAGCTCTTCCACTAATTATACCTAGAATTGACTTTTCCATAGCCTTTATTGCTAGGTGTCTGAAGCCTAAGAATTCCCTCTCTCCTGGATTATGTGAGCATCCTCCGTCTCCTTCTGTGTCTACCTTCACCCCATTCTCCACACAGCAGCCCAAGTGTCCTTGAATATTAGCACAAGTCCTTCCCCTCCAGTGATTTCCTGGCCACTCAGACACAAGCCAGAGTACTTCTATGGCTCCTGGTCTCCACAACCTGGCTTCCTTCAACTTCTCTTCTGATGACATCTCTCACCCCTGTATGGAGCACGTTAAACCCACTCCTGCTCCAGGACCTTTGCATGTGCCATTCCCTCGGCTTAGAATACCCTCTTCCTGGCTAGTCCTGTGACTCCTCCTTGAAAGGCATTCTCAAGCCTCTCTCTCAACTAAAGCACTGCACTGTCCCCCAACTTGCTGTCCCTTTTACCTATACTGGAAGGATGATCCCTTTCTCTCTTTTCCTTCCCTGTCAGTTTGAGAACTGGACTGAGCAATAATAGTGCCATGATCATTTACAATATAAAAGTGATGACTTGAGGTTGTGGAACCTGCTGCAGGAATGGGAAAGGCCCAGGCTGTCTGTAGCACAGAGGGTGAAGTGACGGGTAAGGGGCAGGTTGGACCCTGTTCTGAAGAGTGTGCAAGTCACCCTCAGAGCTATTGCCTTCCCTGATAGTCTTTCATATGTCCACTGGGATGGAAGCTCCCAAAGGCAGGAACCATGTTGTATTCACTGCTGTATATCTAGGGCCTATAACAAATTACATGTTCAAATAATATTTGTTTATGGGAACATGGTTGAATATTGAATTGATAACAATGCTTATAAAGGTATCTATTCTTTAAAAATGTCTGAACATCTGTCTACCTAGGTTTTTCATTTTCATCATAGATTCAAATTCTGCTGGTCTCAAGTAGGACCTTGTCTCCTTTTGTCTCCCTCATTGCTTCATGGATATTTTCCCGAAATATCCCAGTAAGTGATCCCCTTTTCTCATCCTCATGTTGTACGCGGAATATATTTCTGAGATGTGATGTAGGCCTTTCTTCCTGGGTTGAAATCCCTCAGAGGCTTCCCCACTTTTAAGGTGACTTGCACAGTCTTCAGAACAGGGTCCAGCCTGCCCCTCACCTGTCACCTCACCCTCTGTGCTACAGCCAGCCTGGGCTTTTCCCACTTCTGAAGCAGGCTCCACTGTCTCCAGTCATCATTTTTATACCATAAATGATCATGACACTATTATTGCTCAGTCCAGTTCTTAAACTGACAGGGAAGGTAAAGAGAGAAAGGAATAATCCCTCCAGTGCATTTTGGATGGAATTATGGAAAAGAACAAAGTGAAGAGGACTGTTGGAAAAGCTGGAGAGAGAATGGGGGAGTGGGATCATTTTCCTGGCAAATATTCTGTCCATTAATTCAACCAACACTTGTGGGCCGCACATTAGGAGCCAGACAGATACTGGGCTGAGGCGAGGCTGGAATGCCCAGCCTCTAGTGGTGGTTTGATAGCAGGCAGGTAGGACAGAAGACGCACAGGGTGCTGAAGGGCTCTGGACTGGTTTTCAATGGCCGTAAGAGAGAGTGAGTCAAAGACACAGGTGAAAGGCAGCCTGGAGGCTTGGCACTATGCAGGCATGGCTGGTACCAGGGACTCTAAAAACACAAAACAGTGGTAGCAAAGAGGGAAAGGTGGGCAGGGTCAGAAGGCCGGTTAGACACCATTTGAGGGGGGCAAATTGACTAAGAAGGCTGTGGGCAATTGTTGAATGTCCTTAGTGTAGAAAGGTTGGCCTAGGCTTATAGAATAGGAATACACTCTCTTGTCAAAATTTGGAGGCAGGGAGGCCAGGTGGCAGTTCATTTTCACAACTCATTTGAGAAATGATAGTAGACAACAAGAAAACACATAATCATTCTTTCTTGGAGACCTGTTTGATGTTTGGATGGGATTGGCTAACAGACCACTCAAAGACCCTTCCTCGGAATTGGAGCTATCTGTGATATGATGTTGAGGAAGAGAGGTTTCAGAGGCAGTAGGAGTGTCTGACAGCAGAGGAGCCTCATGGCAGGAGGGCAGAGCCCCTGTGGTGGTGATTTTATGCATTCTCTTGGCAAGGCTACAGCACCCAGTTAATTAATTGACCATGAACGCAGGTGTTGGTGTGAAGAGACTTTATAGATGTAATTAAGACTCATAGTCAGTTGACTTTAAGATAGGGAAATTATCCTCAATGGTTTGGTTGGGCCCACTTCCATAAATGGAAAGGTCTTGAAAGAACTGAAAATTCCCTAAGAAAAAAGAAACTGCTTGTGGACAGCAGCTTTAGCCTAAGTTCCACATCAGCCTTCTTGATGGGCTGTCTGATGAATCCGGATTTGCCTAGCTAACCCCACACTTGCACAAGCCAGTTCCTTGCAATAAATCTCATACATATATATTTATATATTCATCACCTACTAGTTCTGCTTTTTCAGTTGAACCCTGACATCGAAATGAGAGAGTGTGCTTCCTTTATCAGGAGACATGTGGATAGCAGGCAGCAAAGTTGATCAGTCTGGGAAATGGAAGGATGTACCTGCCCACTTTGTGTGGGTGGGTCAACACATGCATATCAGTAGAACTGATGCTTGCTTCTCAGAGAGACCCAGTTCATCAGAGCCCAACAGGCTTTACTTTGTAAGTGACACCTTTCTCTTGTCCAACTTCTGGACAGTTCTCTCTGGGTTTCCTACATCACAAGAAATGCTCACTCTGGCTGTCATCTCTTCCCTTTTAATTCTAATACATTTCTGCTTCCCAATAAGGATTTGAAATATATCTGCTGCGTTTGAATGAAGGTCCTACTCTATCTGCACATGCCTCCATTAACCAAAATCAAGCTCAGGAGTCCTGGGGGTGAGATTAATTTTGTTCTCGGTAGCGGTGCCAGTTTCTACTGCTTCCAGTAGTATTTCAAACTTATCAAGTGCACTTGGCAAGCTTGGCATTTCCACATGGTTTACCCACATTAATTAATTTAGCCTTATGCCACTATGGCGAGACAGGAGAGGGCAATTGGGCTGCATAGGCGAGTTTAAAAGAGAGATAGAGTGAAGAGTTTCCTTGTGAACAGAGAGCCAGGAGGGTCTTTATGGAACAGATGCTTTCATCCTGCCCATAATGGATATTTTTTTTTTCTTGGATGAAATCTCACCAGTCAGCAGGAAGGGCTCCAGAAGCCTGAGCAGTAGGGGTTTCATGATCTTATTTCTGCACTGTGCCTTCATGATTGTCATGGTGGAGAGGGGCAAAACCTTTCTTGATGACTATACTGGGGGCAGCTGGCTCAGTCTGATGTTGGCTCCAACCATCAGAGATTGAGTCAAGCAAATTGAACAAGGACGTTCAAGGCTTCAGAGTGTGTGGAGGGGAGGGAGGCTGGGAAGAAGGGAAGAGGGTAGAGGCTGCCACATGACAGGCAATGTGTGAGAGTCTTTCTTGATCCTGATCCTCATAGCAACCCAGTTAGGAAATTATTACTAATTATTTTCTGCAAAAAGGAAATGGAGGCTCTGCCTGGTGTTATAGTCTTTGCTGTTATCTGCACACATGGTAGGGAGAATTCAACTGCAAAGCTTAAATGAGACCTTGAAGCCTTGTGGGAGGTTTATGGTTTTAGTCTCAACCATGTGACTTTGAGTACAGTCATGCACCATGTAGCGATGTTTCAGTCAATGACAAGCACATGTACAAAGGTGGTCCCATAAGGTTATAATGGAGCTGAACATGTCTACACCTAGTGTCACAACAGCCATTGTAATGTAGTGCACTGCATTACTCGTGTTTGTAGTGAGGCACCAGCCTCATTGCTAGTTGTATAGCACATATAATCATGTACAATGTAATACTCAATAACAAATGACTATCATACTGGTTTATTTATTTACCATGTTATACTTTCTATAGTTATTTCAAAGTGTACTGCTTCACACATATATGTCAAAAGTTGACTGTAAAACAGCATGCAGCAGCAGCCTTACACAGCTCTTGTTTACTGAGTCTCTCAATTGCATCATTTTCTCTTGTGTTTGATTTAATCTTGTGTTTTGTTTATCATGGTCCTTCCAGTAGAACAAGATGCCAAGGTGGAAGGTAGTTGTACCGATGACCCTGACCTTGTGTAGACCTAGACCAGTGCGTGTGTTCATGTCTTAGTTATTATTTAAAAAGTTTAACGAGTAAAAAAATAAAGTTGTTTAAAATTAAGTTTATAGAATAAGGACATAAAAAAGATATTTTTGTACTACTGTATAATGTATTTGTATTTTAAGCTAAGTGTGAGTATAAAAGAATCAAAAAGTAAAAAAAAAATTAAAATATAAGGTAAAAAAGCTACAGAAAGTTCAAGTTAACTGGTTCTTTTTTTTTTTTTTTGGAGAGGTTTTCGCTATAGGGCATGTGCGCTTGCCAGACAGACAGAGAGAGACATAGAGACAGAAAGCGAGAAATCACCCCGCAGGGGGGATGGTCACACTGCAATCCCTTCTCCTTCATTCTCCTCTTGGGATCTTGGGCACGCATGCACACACGCCTGGCGTGAGTTTTAAGCCACCGGGTCTGGGACGCGAACCATGGTCGACTAGGTGGGAGTCCAGCAACATAGCCATTACTCTAACTGCTGGTTCCCAAGTTAACTGGTTCTTGAGAAAAGAAAAAAACCTTTTGATAAATTCAGTGTAGCTAAGTGTACAGTGTTTATAAAGTCTACAGCAGAGTACAGTAAGGTACCAGGGCTTCACATTCACTTACCACTCACTTACTGACTCACCCAGAGCAACTTGTAGTCCTGCTCCATTCATGGAAAATGCTCTATATGGGTATATCACTTTTTTTTTTTAAAAATCTTTGATTTTATTTTTATTTGTATCCTTACTGTACCTTCTCTATGTTTACATACACAAATTCTTACCATGGTGTTAGTTGCCTATAGTATTTATCACAGTAGCATGCTGAACAGTTTTGTGGCCTAGGAGCGATATGCCTTACTGTATGTAGCCCTGAGGTACAGTAGGTTCTCCATCTAGGTGTGTGTTAGTATACTCTAAGATGTTCCCACAATGATGGATTTCTCTGACCATGCATCCTCATTATGAAGTGAAGCATGACTATAGTTCACTGTGTGTCTCAGTTCAGATAATGGTTAAATAAAAAGATAGTATAGTGCAGTGGCAAAACGATGGGGTTTAAAGTCAGACTGCACTACATTATGTTCTAGAACCTTTTATGCTTCAGCTTTGTTATTATTATTTTAAAATTTCATTTGTTAGAGGGTTTTTTAAATTTCATGTTCTTCTATATATCCAATCACATTATTTAGCTTACAAAATGAATATTCCAATGTGTGCACATTTCTCTCTAGTCCAATTGATAATGCTATAAAATTAACCTACAAAATGGGGATAGATAATACCTATCTTATAGGGTTATTGATGAAATGAGATATTGTATGTAAAGTGCTTAGCACCATGATAACCACACTAGTAAGTGCTAAATAAGTTTAGTTATTACTAATTCCTCATGAGGACATTGTGAAGATCATCTTTTAAAGCTAATTTTTAATGATTCTGTTTTCTGCATAACATTATGTTTAGTACCCTAAGAGTCACGCAAACGCATTGAAAAGGTGTAAAGCATATCCTCATTTTTATAATGCAAAGACATAGTTTAAAAAGGCAGTGGCACAAGTTAGGTAAAAATCTCAAAGAGGTGATTAAGTGAGATGTAAATATTTTGGGGTGGTTAATGCAGGAAAGTTTCATAGAACAGTGGAAGTCTGGACAGGGTTTAGAAAGAGGGAATATTACTTTCTGGAGAAAGAAGCAGTTATTTTGGGAGTAGGGCAAAGTCTCACAGAGATAGGAAGAAGTCGTGTGTGCAGGGAATGGGGAGAGATGCCCGACAAAGATAGTGGTGCCTGTTGGATCCTGTTCTGACCAGGATGTCATCGCTGCATGAGGTCGTCAAGTCAAGGCAGTCATGAGCTATGAGTCCATGTGTGGGAGTCGCACTTTTGTAATGAGACTTAGGTTGTAGAGTTCTGGCTTGTTTCCTAGAATTTCAGCATTAAGAGCTAGAAGGCATCTGGCTCGCCCTCCAGTCTATCAGACTAAGAACTATTACCACAAATTTTACAAGGAAGGCATAAATAAGGTGCCAAGAGTCATGATGGGCCTAGTGTCCTGGGTGTTTAGAAGGCTGTCCTGATGCCTTTTGTTAGCAGAGGCAGTACCTGCTCCAGGAGTGAGAGAGGGGAAGAGAGTAATTGAGGATGGAGGGAGGGGCAAGCAGGACTTTGCAATCCTAAAAATGAAATGAGGAACAAAGTTTGGCAGATGATCCAGGGAGCTCTTGCAGAAAACATGCAGTGTCATTTTCTGCCTGGAGAAGGCCGTGGGTTGTTCCAATTCGGCTTCCTCCACCACGTGCTCTGGTTCCCAGAACCTTCTATCACATGTCCTAGCATTCTGTGATGTGTCTTCTGAGACCCTAATGGCTATGGGGCATCCCCTAACACGTCATGCTTGCTCCCTCTAGCCTGTTATCCTGTGCTTGAGTGGTCCTACCAGGGCCCTCTCAAACCCTCCACTCCAGCAGCGAGTAATCTGTGCTGTTTGAGTTAACCTTTAATGGCTTCTAAACTCTGCACTATGCAGTCTGTATTTTACTAGCACCCTGTACTCTAGTAATCAAGGTTATAATTTAAATAAAAAATTTGAAAAGTAAACAGTAAGCACCAAACACTTCATGAATTGAGGAACTCTGGAAGTATCTTTTTGTACAGCTCAAATTCCTGGCCACTGATTAATTACAGTTCTGTAATTTCTAACTGAAGGAGCTATGAAAGTTGTCAGCTTCGAAATGGAGTCATTTGTGTCAACTCGTGTTAAACCCTAACAAAACCAAGCTGGAGAATGCCACGGAGGAGGTGTTTTCTCATGCAAACATGACTGATAATAACTATTATTTAAAAAACTGTCAGAACCATAAACTTGCACAAAAGCTTCTGCAACCTGACACAAAGACTACTTCTACAGGACATCTGCCCAGAGACTGTCTCTCCACTGGTAACAACGGATGCCAACGATGACGCCAGTAACAAAGGGTGGCGTCAGTTCACCCTCATTACTAATCCCCAAACAATGATGTAATCTCCCTCTCCTTGTGATTTTTGCCTTAAAAATCTTTCTAAAAATCTGTGATTCCAGTACATCCATCTAGGGTGACTTGGATATTGTAGTACCTGGGCATCGTCTTCAACTTTGACTCAAATAAACTTTTGCTTTACATACTTTGTCACAATTTACCTCCTAGGTTGATAGAGTTTAGGGGAACAGCCTGGTTGGAAGGGGTGGGAAATGCTAAGAATTTAAAGTTGCATTTTTAGCAAGATGTAGTTTTTATTTAGCTCAAATAGAAAAGATGAGTAAAAATAACAAAGTTTTTTTTTTTTTTTTTTGTAGAGGTTTTTGCTATATGGCGAGTGTGCTTGCCAGAAAGGCAGAGAAAGAGACAGAAAGCGAGAAATTCCCCCCCCTCGCCCCACCAGGAGGGATGACCATGACACAATCCCTTCTCCTCCATTCTCCTCTTGGGATCTTGGGCACACACACACATGCAACCTACGTGAGTTTAAGCCGCTGGGTCCAGGACTTGAACCGCAGTTGACTACATGGGAGTCTAGTGACATAGCCATTATGCCAACTGCTGGTCCCAAAATAACAAAGTTTTCTAAAAACTCTTTATTTACCTTTTACATAAGATTGAAGAAATGATTAGGTACTATATCTAAGAACACTGTTCTTAGGATTTTATTATTAATATTATTGATTGGGTGGGGTTGTCGGTGATGATCAGAGGGCTAAAGCCTACTACTTTTCCCTCTAGCTCACATTGACTCAGACTGAGATCAGCTGTCTCACTGGTTTGGACAGCTTTGGTCCAGCATCCTGGATATCATTTGATAATGCAGGTTCCAAGGGGTCCCTTCGGATTTGTCAGGTTGAAGAGCAGATTTGGAGAGTGTCTGATTTATCACCGACAATCACTCAAAGGACTAGCTTCCCCTAGCTGCTCACCTACTTCGTTCCTAGCTGTATAAGGAATGATGTGGGACCAGCAGATGGCATGATGGTCATGTTGCTGGACTCCCATGTAGTCGACCGTGGATTGAGTCCTGAACCTGGTGGCTTAAAACTCATGCTGGGTGCGTGTATGTGCATATCCAAGATCCCAAGAGGAGAATGGAGGAAAAAGGATTGCAGTATGGCCATCCTCACAGAGGATGACTTCTTGCTCCAGCAAGTGTACATACCCCATAGCAATAATCTCTCTCTCTTAAATAAAAAAGGTAATGCTTGTAGTGATGTTGACGATCACAGAGGGTGAAAGAGCATTACCCAGATATGGGAGAACTAGAATTTGTCTCTTGCACTTCCCTGGTCCTTATTATGCATGGCCTCCTCTTTCCAGAGAGAGCCAGACAGAACAGACCAGGGGTCCAGTACTTCCCCTTCTTGCTCTCAAATACTTGCTTATTTCTTTTGGCTGTGCAAGACCTTCAGAACTGGGAGCACAGTGTGTTTGCTCTGGGGAGCTAGACTGCTGCCTTCTAGTCTCTGGTGTTGGGCAGCATGCTTGGCAACAACAGGGTACCAACTTTCTGCATCAGCTTTCCCAAATGCAGAGAGGAATGGGGTGCTGGCTTCATGTGGAAGCTGCGTATTTATGGTGTTCAACTTCCAGTTACAAACAAAATTGGTGTGCGTCATTGGCAATATTCAATGACATCAGAATATTTAGAAGTCCAGACTTGGAAGAATTTTTATTAATTGTATAGGCATTTATAGTCTCATAGATTGGGATGAAGAAGGGGAGAAAGGTTGAAATATTATCTAGAGCGATCCTCTCATTTCACTTGTCAAACAAACAGAACCAGAAGGATTAAACGTTTGCCCTAATTCATCAGCAAGAAGGTAGAATCTGGGGGCCTGATAGTGCAGTAGTAGAACAGATGTTCTGCATAGCAAACCCACCTGGGAGGATTGTTGGTTCTGGGCTGTAGACCTTTCTAAGTGAGCTGGGCATGTATGCATTCATGATCCAAGTTGACTGAAGCTGGGGGTAAATTGTGGCATCTAGATCCTTTCAGGGGTGCTGTATCTCTACCTCTCTCTCTGTCTCTCATTCATGGAATAAGTAAACTTGAAGAAAAAGTGGAAACTGCCATCACTCTGCCAATCCCAGGAGGTAAGGGAAGTATTTGGTGCTGACTGTTTTGTTTGTTTTGTTTTTTTTGAGAGGTTTTTGCTATAGGGTGCATGTGCTCACCAGACAGAGAGAGACAGAGAGACAGAAAGTGAGAAATCACCCCCCAGGGGGGATGGCCACACCACAGTCCCTTCTCTTCCATTCTCCTCTCAGGATCTTGGGCATGCACGCACATGTGCCCGGCATGAGTTTTAAGCCACCAGGTCCAGCACGCAAACCGCGGTCGACTACGTGGGAGTCCAGCGACATAGCCATTACGCTAACTGCTGGCCCCAAGTGCTGACTATTCTTGACCTTAGTAATCACTACATTACTTACTGCCCCTGCCATGGATATACAGATCCTAGACTCTGTGGTCCTGTATCAGCTGGCTGTTGCCTGCTGCTACGAAGAGTAAAGACAACAGGCTTCCTATAGCCTCAAAGCCTCTGTACCCTTTCCCACATCTCCCAGTGCCTTATACTTGAGGCTTGGAAATCTAGTGGGTTTACTGATGGGCAGCATTTGAACTAGCCTGGAGCACAGCTCTGATTATCGATGAGATGTCTTTGGCCTCCCAGCTGCCTTCTAAATGTTCTTTCACTCCATACACCCTGGACTCTTAATGTGTTGTGAGTGTCTGTTTTAGAGGAGGAAATCAATCATGTAACCAGCCTAGAGCCTTGCTAGTCAGAGTGCACTCCACGGCCCAGCAAAATCCCCTGGGAGCTTGTTAGACCTCTGTAATTTGGGGTTCCCCCACAGACCTACTACTCAATGAGAATCTGCATTTCAACAAGACTTGCTAGAGGATTTGTATGCCCATTATGGTTGGAAAAGCACTAACTTAGGGTATTATGACTTAAAGTATTACCACTCTCAGGGGTATTTGCATATCAAAAGGATAGGGAGAGAGCATGAAATGCTTATTTTTTTTTTTTTTTAAATTACATCTCCAGTAGAAAGAGAAAGGGAAGAGAGGAGATGTGTTGGGCAATTTGAGGGCTCAGACCTTGGAGTCTGACGCTGAGATTCAAATACCTGCTCATTCACTTAAGTCAGTTAAATACTCTTTGTTAGGAGACCGAGGGCAACTTGCCTCAGTTTTTTCATCTCTATAAAGGCATAGTAGTATCACTACGCCATAAGGTTGTTGTTATGATGAAATGATTTAATTCATGTCTAACCCTTAGAGTAGTGCCTTAGCACACTATCAAAGTCAGCTTTGATTCTGATTAGTTTCCATGCATTGAAGCTGCTGCTGGCAGCTGAGTCAGAGGTGTTGCCCATTGCAGGGTGTCACATTTCTATTTCAGGGACCACAGCATGGCTGACAGATGGGTCATGATGTTCACATTCAGCCTTGCACTCTGGGGATCTGGACTTAAGGTCCCTAGGATGCCAAGACATGTGGGGAAGGTGGGCTTTACTTGTCTTCTGTAAGGCAAAGTGCACACACATGTAATCTGCTGCAATGGCCTGCTTCTTGTGGCAGTTTCCAGAAAACATAATCAGTCTGTCTCCAGGGACTCCTCACCCTGCACTATTTGAAAATAAACATGCAATAGTTTTATGATGTGAATTAAAGACCAATAGGAAATGAACTAAGAGTGTCCAACTTTTTTAGGATGGATCATTTCATAGCTGGGGGGAGATTGGGTCTATGAGTTCATGCAAAAAACAATGCTGTTAACAGCTCTGATCAGAGGCAAAGAGAGCCAGCACCCACAGTGAAGGTCTTCATCTCTATACCCAGGGTGTTTCAATGGGGAAAAAAAAAAATCAAGATTCAGGAGCCCTGGGTTTTCAATTTGCTGCACCCTGGGCAAGACATTTTATCTTTCTCTCTGCCCTTGGTCCCTCCACTGTAAATACAAGAGAGAATGGGGTGGAGGGGGGGGACCTAAACGTCTGCCAAGGGATTGCTGGAGTCTCACATGCTCTGTGACTAATCATCCCTGCAGCTAAACTGGTCACGGTGGGATGTTCACCAACTTGGGAGAGGAATCAAACCTTCAGAAAGCTTGAGAAGAGTCAAACCTTTAGACAACCTGGTCCTGATGGGGTCCGGAAAAAGTTCTCCTACCCAGCCACAGGAATTTGCAACCTCTTCAAAAGTTCTACCAGTTCTTTGCACTCTTTCTTTCATAGCACTGCCCGGCTCCCCACCCTGCCCCAGCCTTACCACTTCCCCCTTCTTCAACAAGTTAACCCAATTCTCCCTTCGTGGACAGTTCAATGGAAAGTTAGTCTGAAGCGACAGTATATCATATTTCATGAATTTAATAGGGTTTTCATGATTTTACAAAGTGCCTCCACCAGACACTCACAGCTGGAGGCGGCTCAGCGGGAGGCTGAAGCCCTGCATCTGGGTTTTTCAACTCTTGCCAAAATCCATTGAATTTGATCCGGAATGACTATGAATCTTTGGAATGTACAGTCCCTTTTCTCTTGCCTTATCCAAATAAAAAAAAAAAAATGGGGAGGGGGGTGGGTGGTGCAGGGAAATGTCCTATGAGAATTCCATATGGAAACACTAAACGTGCATTATAAAGGATTTCCTATAAACAAAATCACAGAGATGTTGGCTCCTCACCATGTTGAAAACAAAGGGCCCTTGTGTGTTTGTGTGCACTTAAAACATGTATATTCATTCGGGGTACCCTTCAGCCCCCCTTTCTCTCTGTAGCTAACTCTTCCCCTTTCCATTCCCTTTCCATCTCCTCAACCCCCAAAACTAGCCCCAAACTCCTAACAAGAACAAACTTTAATCGTTCTGCGCAGTAAATCCCCTACAAATAAATATCCAGGGCAACTTCAAACACGTTTAATTGGAAGCACATGGGAAGAACTCCACAGTCCTGGCCAAGGCTGAGGAGTTGTAATTTAATGTTATGATCTGCCATAAATATGCACCATAATGAGCGGAGTTAGGGTTTCCCTTCTGTGTATCAGAAAACTGCAGGTTTGAGTTTTTTCACATTCTTTTTCCTTTTTTCCTCTGCTTTTGTTCAGTCATCAGACTTCACATTTAATACCTCCCCACCCACCGACTCCCACCCCCCCAAAAAAGAATAATCACAATCTAAACCAATCTTCTCCCTCTAACTTCTTCCCGCAACTCTCTTACTCCAGACTGTACATGACTGTCCTGTTTTTCCCTTTGCTGTAAAAGAATTATGGTTCAGAGTTTACAGCATTTTAAAAAATGTGTTCAATCGCCAGAGTGGGAAAAATGAGGCTAAACCACCTCTGGGCCCTCTAATGGTTTTATCCTAGCATTATAGCTGGAATGGGTTTGCAGAAACTGAGAGGCCATGGAGTCCATCCTCCTGTCTCTACCCTGCTTTATCCATGGGTCCACCTTCTCTTCAGAGATCACCCAGAGAGGTACTTCAGTAACACCTTCTGGCAGCTGAACTCCATCTCAAAGTTCGCAATAAAGGAAGCCTTTCACAAGTCCATTCACAGTCACATCATTCTGGTGATTGACACACTTTCAGAAACCCTATAAGCCCTAAGCCATAATTCTTTCACTGCAAAGAGGAAGACAAGATAGTTGTGCACAGTTTGGAGCCAAAGGGTTATGGAGAGAGGTTAGAGGAGAAGAAAGTTAGTTTTGATTGTGGTTGTCCTTGTCTTTTTTGTTCAAGGTTGGTTGGTGGAGTGGTGTTAAGACTATTTTTTTTTTCATCCCATTCTTAGCAGATAGAAGACATTTAGATGCTATCTTTTGGGATGAATTTATAGGGGTGAATTCCATAAGCCAAGTGGGTGGCAGAAACAGATGATAAGCTCCCTGAGCAAGCTTGGAACAGAACTCAGATGCCATCCATTCAACTACCCCTGAAGAGCCAGAGTCCTCCCAACAGTGTCCCTGAGTGGCTGACTTCCAGCCTCAGCCCAGGTCCTTCTTGGAATCGGGGAGCCCACAATCCCCTGAGCCAGTTCCCTCCACATTCTGCCTTAATGGTCAGAAAGCTGTCCCTCCTATCAAGCCTTGGTGCTTGTTCTTGTTCCTTGCCTCTGTTCCTACTCATTCTGTTCTCTGGCGCTACACAGAATTCAACTCTTTTTGAATAACAGTCTTTCCATGATCATATCCACTTCAACTTTTCCCTTTTCAAGGATTAACAAAGAACCAACCCAGCATTTTCAATCATACTTCATACAACATATGGTCTAGACCACTCAGCAGACTCTTGGTCTTTGCTTGTTCTACTAATGAAATGATAATCGTGCCATTTGTTCCTACTTTCTAGAATGATCATGGAATTGCAATGAGATGAAGATGGTCATTCCTTTGCATTTTATTCTTCAGCATCAACACAGTACTAGCATGGACCAGTGAGAGTGGAGACTTCCTCACTGAACTTTTCTTCACTATCTTCACTGTTCCAAGGGTCAGTTTTTTTCTGGGAACTCAGAGAACTTAACTGAAAGACTTCCAAGGTCCCTTCTGATTCAACAGCCTCACAAGGACAGGTGTTGAAGTGAACAAGAGTAGAGGCTGTGGAGATGTTTATATTGCAGATCCTATTACTCTTTGCTCATCTATTCATTGGTGCTGACAGTGCCCAAGACCTTAGGAAGAGAAGGCATGACTTTTGCCTCTTGGGGACCTCTTTCAGGTTCATGAGAATGCAATTAGACAGAGTACCAGGCAAGACATTTGTAACCCTGTGTCTCAGAGTATCCTGAAGGGGGTTCTCACTCCCAGTGTTGTCACATTGATGAAAGCAACTGGTTGTGTGGTAGTTTGTTGCAGGCCATGTATTCTCAGGAACAGGTAAGGCACTGGGTTTGTGAGCATATAATTAAAGATTTAAAGCAAGATTAAGATTTTTTTTCTGTAACATCATTCTCACTCTTGCACATTCTCTTACAGTTTTTTAAACTGGTAGAAAAAGGGGCAAAGTTATGGTTGGCATTTTATCTCCAATGTTTCCCTTAATCTGACTTCTTTAATCTCCACACCCCCTCTCTTAGCTCACCTGAACACTCCTGCCTGGAAAGTGGGAATTGCTTGGTCTATGAGAGCCCTGATAAGCATTCAGTGGCACTGACCAAAGGTTGCAATAAAATGATTTTAGGTCAAGGAATGGAGGAAAAAGATCTATCGGATTTAGTGAAGGAGCAGGGCTTCAAAAAGCAAATGAGCTTGCAATACAGTGGGGCATGGGAGAGGACAAGCAGTCACAACGTGGTCTAACCCACCATTGTGTGTCACTTGGACCATCACAGTAGCCTGCCTGTCACTTATCCTCCACTCTTGTTCCCCTACAGAATATACTCCATCCAATAGCCAGAAGGATCCTTTGAAAACAAAAATCAGATTATGTCACTTCCCTGCTTTGAACTCTTTAATCACTTTTTTTATGAGAGGTTTTTGCAATAGGGCACATGCACTCACCAGAAAAGGAGAGAGACACAGAGACAGAAAGAGAAAAATCACCCCCCAGGGGGGATGGCCACTACACAATCCCTTTTCCTTCATCATTTTCTCAGGCTCTTGGGCACACACACACACATGTACCTGGCTTGAGTTTAAGCCACTGGGTCCGGGATTCAAACCACGGTCGACTACATAGGAGTCCAGCAACATAGTCATTAAGACAACTGCTGGTCCCTACTTTAATCACTTTTTAGTACCCTGAGAATAAAATCTCAAAGTGTGCCAGTGCTTCCCAGGCTTATAAGAACTAGCTTCTAGCATTCTCTCCAATGTATTTTCTCATCTCCTCTTTTGTGCTCCACTCCTTAACCACTCTAACAATCTCTGTGTTTTTTAGGCAGGATAGGCATGCTCCTTCCTCCAGGCCCTTGTACTGGCTGTTCCCAGACATGTGCCCTGCTCCCTCACTTCAGTGAGGCGATCTCAAAACAGCCTTCCCTAAGCACTTCTCCTAAAGCATACTTCCTGTTATTCTCTCTCCAACCCACTTCACTTTTTTTTCATAGCATTTATTGCCAATTCCTAGTGTGCTGCATGTTTATTGGGCTGTTTGTTTATTGTCTGTCTCTGTCACAGGAGAGCAAAGAACTTTGTCTTATCTGCCTCCATATCTCCAGCATAAACAGTCCATATACTGAATGAATGAGTGAAAACAGTGAATGAATATTTATTCTTTTCACTGAGAGATGTCATCACCAGGAAAAACATGAGCCTGTACTAAGTGTTAGACAGGGTGTGACTGGTACCCACTCAGAGAAAGGCAGTCCCGGGACTTACACCCCTATAGAGATATTGCTCAGAGGGTACCAGCAGAGCATCTCCTGAGAGTGGCTTCTGCAGAAGGAGAAGGCAGGTACAGGTAGATCCAAGAAGCCTGGGACATTTGAAGTGGGAGGGAGTGGAGTCAAGTTGTGGAGGAGCAAGTGTTGCGCATGGGAGGTGGGGACACATCAGATAAAGGAGTTTTACTTCTATTCCCTGGATCCAGAGTTTCAGGAGGACTAAGCTGGATCTGCCTGATAGGGAAAAAAAGGGACTTCAGGTAGGCCTATGGGTAAGTAGGAAGATTTCTAGACTCTCAGCTCCTAACTTCTTTTTTTTTGGAGAGGTTTTTGCTATAGGGCGCGTGCACTCGCCAGACCGACAGAGAGAGACAGAAAGAAAGCGAGAAATCACCCGCCAGGGGGGATGGCCACACCACAATCCCTTCTCCATTCTCCTCTCGGGATCTTGGGCATGCATGCACATGCGCCCGGCATGAGTTTTAAGCCACCGGGTCCAGGACTCAAACTGCGGTCAACTACGTGGGAGTCCAGCGACATAGCCATTACGCTAACTGCTGGTCCCCTCAGCTCCTAACTTCTTTAGGACAGGTGATAATTTTTATTGATGGGCACTCATAATGTTAGAATGTTAGAGCCAGAATGGTCCCCATTCATTCAACCAGTATTTGTTAAGTACCCATCATATGCTGTCCTGGGTATTAGAAATAAGTCAGGTTAAGAAAACAGACATTCTTAAAAATTTTTATTTGTTTATTTTTAAGTTTACTAGAGGACATGTGTATTTACTAGAGAGAGTCAGAGAGAGAGAGAGGAGAGAGAGAGAAAGTGAGAAATCACCTTCTATGGGGGATGACCATGCTGCAATCCGTTTTCCTCTCTTTCTCCTTTCAATATTTTGGTCATGCATGCACATATGCTCTGTGTGTTTTTCATGCCTCTGGGTCTGGGACTTGGCAAAGTTGGTTATGTGAGATCTAGCCTCAAAACTGCCATGCCACCTGCTGGATCTTTTATCTTTTATCTTAACTTATTTATTTATTAAATAACCTTTTTTTTTTTTAAAAACTTTTTTTTTAAAAAAAAAAAAAAAAACTTACTTATTTTCTACTTATTTGTTGTGATTTTCAAGCCACTGGGTCCATCCAGAACTTGAACTGCAGTCAGCCATGTGAGAACCCAGTACCATCACCACCATGTGACTTGCATGCTCCTTGTTTACAATTTTTAATGTGATTACTAGAAAATTTAAAATTACATATGGATTCATTCAATGGAGCTGACTCAGGTTCACAAGACCCATCCATTTGTGTGCATTTTTTCCCTCCAGTTTCTCTGTTTAGTTAGGTCAGGTTAATAGTGTAAAATCAGTCATGAAAATTGGCAGGTGCTACAAGTAAAGTTTTTTTTTTTTTTGTTTGTTTGTTTTTGTTTTGAGAGCTTTTTTACCAGTATATCACTCCTCATATTATACAAATGTTCTTTAAATAGTTCATGGGAAGTGTATATTATAAAAAAGTGATGCATGTATTTCAAAATGTTTTTGCACCAAAATAAATTCATATTGAAGTTTCATATTTTCATGCCCTTTTTGAAGTCCCCTGTATTTCTTAGTCATTACTATTCTGGATATTTTAATTCCCAAGATTTCTTTCTGAGTATATTGGTTGAGTATAGTAGTCTTGTGTGCTTTCCTCTGTCCTTTTCTCCCAGTGCCTGTATTATTTCATTTAACTATTCATTAAACAACAATCACTGCATAAGTGCCATGTAGGAGGTACTGTTTTAGACTATAGATGTTTGAGGTAAATAAATCAAAATTCTACTCCTGGTCTCTCAGGACCTAGAGAGAACAAAAGTTGGGGCAAACTACTATAGCAATGGTAAGTGTTGGTCCAATGAATAGGACAACCTGCAGTGCTTAGAGGAGGATAAGAAGCAGGGGCAGGAAAGACTTTCATAGAGGGAAGGTTATTTGAGCTGGGTATTTAAGGATGAATAAGAATTTGTCAGAAGAGAAGATGTAAAAAATTATTGCAGGTGGAATGAAATTGCTGACTGGCTTGGGGTTGCCACAGCCTAGTAGGCAGGAAAGGAGGAGAATATTAGATGAAACTAAAAGAGGATTTTGGAACACAAGGAGAAGGCTCTGTTTAACATGCTAAAAAAGCCACACATATGTGTTTTCTGTCTTCCTTCCTGCTTCTCTTCCCTAGTGTCTCTTTATAGAAAAGGAAATGTGGAATGTGAAATGTTTAACCTTTAAAGTCTCATATCCTGAGGGTGATTCCATGCAGTAAACATGACTTTGATGCCAGAGTCTGGGGTGGTGGGAGGAGATCAAACTGCAGATCCCTCTTTCACAAGCTAAGAAGGAGGTGTACTCAGAGACTCTATGATGGATGTCAGCAGCTCTATTTTATCATTTGGAGATCCAGAGATACATCCAAACTTTCTTGCTGTCACCTCAATTCCTTCAAGATGCTTGAAGTTTCTCTCTTCGTGAATTTTTCCTTAGCTGCTAGTTTGAAGACCCTTTGAGAGTTTATAACCACTTGTGATGGGTCTTCTCTTGCCTGGATCTTGTTTTCTTTCCTTTTTTTTTTTTTTTTTTTTAGGGGGGGTTTTGTTTTGGGGGGG
>NW_006159585.1:5527374-5529636 GCF_000334495.1 Tupaia belangeri chinensis | reverse complement strand
CGACAGAGAGAGACAGAAAGAAAGCGAGAAATCACCCGCCAGGGGGGATGGCCACACCACAATCCCTTCTCCATTCTCCTCTCGGGATCTTGGGCATGCATGCACATGCGCCCGGCATGAGTTTTAAGCCACCGGGTCCAGGACTCAAACTGCGGTCAACTACGTGGGAGTCCAGCGACATAGCCATTACGCTAACTGCTGGTCCCCTCAGCTCCTAACTTCTTTAGGACAGGTGATAATTTTTATTGATGGGCACTCATAATGTTAGAATGTTAGAGCCAGAATGGTCCCCATTCATTCAACCAGTATTTGTTAAGTACCCATCATATGCTGTCCTGGGTATTAGAAATAAGTCAGGTTAAGAAAACAGACATTCTTAAAAATTTTTATTTGTTTATTTTTAAGTTTACTAGAGGACATGTGTATTTACTAGAGAGAGTCAGAGAGAGAGAGAGGAGAGAGAGAGAAAGTGAGAAATCACCTTCTATGGGGGATGACCATGCTGCAATCCGTTTTCCTCTCTTTCTCCTTTCAATATTTTGGTCATGCATGCACATATGCTCTGTGTGTTTTTCATGCCTCTGGGTCTGGGACTTGGCAAAGTTGGTTATGTGAGATCTAGCCTCAAAACTGCCATGCCACCTGCTGGATCTTTTATCTTTTATCTTAACTTATTTATTTATTAAATAACCTTTTTTTTTAAAAAAAAAAAAAAAAACTTACTTATTTTCTACTTATTTGTTGTGATTTTCAAGCCACTGGGTCCATCCAGAACTTGAACTGCAGTCAGCCATGTGAGAACCCAGTACCATCACCACCATGTGACTTGCATGCTCCTTGTTTACAATTTTTAATGTGATTACTAGAAAATTTAAAATTACATATGGATTCATTCAATGGAGCTGACTCAGGTTCACAAGAACCATCCATTTGTGTGCATTTTTTCCCTCCAGTTTCTCTGTTTAGTTAGGTCAGGTTAATAGTGTAAAATCAGTCATGAAAATTGGCAGGTGCTACAAGTAAAGTTTTTTTTTTTTTTGTTTTTTGTTTTTGTTTTGAGAGCTTTTTTACCAGTATATCACTCCTCATATTATACAAATGTTCTTTAAATAGTTCATGGGAAGTGTATATTATAAAAAAGTGATGCATGTATTTCAAAATGTTTTTGCACCAAAATAAATTCATATTGAAGTTTCATATTTTCATGCCCTTTTTGAAGTCCCCTGTATTTCTTAGTCATTACTATTCTGGATATTTTAATTCCCAAGATTTCTTTCTGAGTATATTGGTTGAGTATAGTAGTCTTGTGTGCTTTCCTCTGTCCTTTTCTCCCAGTGCCTGTATTATTTCATTTAACTATTCATTAAACAACAATCACTGCATAAGTGCCATGTAGGAGGTACTGTTTTAGACTATAGATGTTTGAGGTAAATAAATCAAAATTCTACTCCTGGTCTCTCAGGACCTAGAGAGAACAAAAGTTGGGGCAAACTACTATAGCAATGGTAAGTGTTGGTCCAATGAATAGGACAACCTGCAGTGCTTAGAGGAGGATAAGAAGCAGGGGCAGGAAAGACTTTCATAGAGGGAAGGTTATTTGAGCTGGGTATTTAAGGATGAATAAGAATTTGTCAGAAGAGAAGATGTAAAAAATTATTGCAGGTGGAATGAAATTGCTGACTGGCTTGGGGTTGCCACAGCCTAGTAGGCAGGAAAGGAGGAGAATATTAGATGAAACTAAAAGAGGATTTTGGAACACAAGGAAAAGGCTCTGTATAACATGCTAAAAAAGCCACACACATGTGTTTTCTGTCTTCCTTCCTGCTTCTCTTCCCTAGTGTCTCTTTATAGAAAAGGAAATGTGGAATGTGAAATGTTTAACCTTTAAAGTCTCATATCCTGAGGGTGATTCCATGCAGTAAACATGACTTTGATGCCAGAGTCTGGGGTGGTGGGAGGAGATCAAACTGCAGATCCCTCTTTCACAAGCTAAGAAGGAGGTGTACTCAGAGACTCTATGATGGATGTCAGCAGCTCTATTTTATCATTTGGAGATCCAGAGATACATCCAAACTTTCTTGCTGTCACCTCAATTCCTTCAAGATGCTTGAAGTTTCTCTCTTCGTGAATTTTTCCTTAGCTGCTAGTTTGAAGACCCTTGGAGAGTTTATAACCACTTGTGATGGGTCTTCTCTTGCCTGGATCTTGTTTTCTTTCCTTTTTTTTTTTTTTTTTTTAGTTAGGGTTTTGGTTTGGGGGGTG
>NW_006159585.1:5506882-5527360 GCF_000334495.1 Tupaia belangeri chinensis | reverse complement strand
TGCTATAGCGCGTGTGCGGTTGCCAGAAAGACAGAGAGAGACAGAGAAGCAGAAAGCGAGAAATCACACTCCCCCCCCCGGGGGGGGACAGCCACGCCGCCATCCATTCTCCTCTAGGGACCTTGGGCATGCATACACATGTACCCGGCATGAGTTTAAGCCACTGGGTCCAGGACTTGAACTGCAGTTGACTACATGGGAGTCCAGTGACATAGCCATTATGCCATCTGCTGGGCCCTCTGGATCTAATTTTTCTAAAATTGGTCCTAAGAACAGGAGAGCAGAGATCCTACACATGGATGAGCAGGTGAGATGGTTGCCATGCTGTGAATGGGCTGCAGAACACTAACAAGTTATTTCACCTCTTTGGTAACCTCGATGGATTTGTCTATAAGATAGGAATGCTAGTACCTAGCCTCTTTCACAGAGATTTTTGAAGATCAAAATGAACCATAGATAACAGAAGTTGAAGGGCTTGATTATTGACCAAGGAGCCAATGGAGTTGAGGTGCTTCTGTCAGATTTTGTGCTCAAAATCCCTCAGTGAGCACTTGCTGACAGATTTAAGTTTCACGATGATTGCTCTGGTGATGTTCCCCTGCAGCTATTTCTCTAACAAATGTGTAAGCAGGAAATATTGGACATGGGTCAGTTTAGAACACCATGTTTAGTTAAAGAGAAAAGAATAGAAGGAAAGGCAGGCATGGGGTGATGGGCACACATGGTGATAAATGTTTTCAAACACTCTAGGGGCCCTCAGGTGGCATAATAGTTGCCTTATTCTGCTTGGAGCTGGAAGCTGGAAGGAGGTTGTAGATGCTCAGAAAGAGGCAGATGTCTGGGATCAGCAGTTAGCATAATGGCTATGTTGCTGGACTCCCATGTAGTTGACCACGGTTCAAATCCTGGACCCAGTGGCTTAAACTCACATCAGGCATGTATGCGTGCATGCCCAAGACGAAAATGGAGGAGAAGCAATTGTGGGGTGGCCATCCCTACGGGGGATGATTTCTTGCTTTCTGTCTCTCTGTCTCTGTCTATCTTTCTGGTGAGTGCAAGTGTCCTATAGCAAAAACCTCTCCAAAAAAAAAAAAAAAAAAAAAAAAAAAAAAAAAAAAACAAGTTTTAAAAAAAAAAAAAAAAAAAAAGAAAGAGGCAGATGTCTTAGGAAGGACAGAAATTTCTAATGAGCAGAGCTATCCCAAAGGCCCTGGGGCCATCTGGGGAGAAGACCCTTCTAAGTGCTTGGGAAGAAGTTGCAGATAGGAGGGCTTTATTCATCAAGCTGAGCACAATGATGGGAACATAGGGCAGCTTCTCTGGAGGACTTGAAATAGATCCCTACTGAGGTTCTCTTTGGGCATCTTAGAGGTATTGTTGCTCAGAGAATAGCCCAAATGACTATTCTCCAGGCTCACTCAGGACTCAGAGTCTGCTTGATAGTAATGATAAGCAGCAATGACACAGCTAACACTGACAGTTTACATGCCAAGTATTTCTTTTCTTTTTTTTTCCTTTTTTTGGAGCGGTTTTCTCTATATGGCACTTACATTCGTCAGAGAGACAGAGAGAGACAGAGAGACAGAAAGTGAGAAATCATCCCCCAGAGGGGATGGCCATGCTGCAATCCCTTCTCCTCCCTTCTCCTCTCAGGATCTTGGGCACGCACACACACACACGCCTGGTGTGAGTTTAAGCCACCGGGTTTGGGACTCGAACCGTGGTCGACTACATGATAGTCCAGTGACCTAGTCATTACGGTAACTGCTGGTCCCCATGCCAAGTATTTCTGACATTGTTCTGTCAATGATCATATCTCTTTTGCAGGTGAAGAAACTGAGGCTTATAAAAGATATACCACTTGTCTCAAGTGTATAGCAGAGGAATGATTCAAACCCAGTCTGTCTGACTCAGAGCCCTTGATGTTGGTGTTGCCTATAGTCACTACCCAGAGACTTGGTGTGAATTTTCTCTTCTTTGCTGACTCTTTGGGTGTTTGGGCATCCATACTCTACTTTGCAGCTCCCTTTCTTTTTTTTTTTTGGAGAGGTTTTTTTTGCTATAGGATGTGTGCGCTCGCCAGATAGACAGAGAGAGACAGAGAGACAGAAAACAAGAAATCACCCACCAGGGGGGATGGCCACGACTCAATCCCTTCTCCTCCATTCTCCTCTCGGGATCTTGGGCATGCACACACAAGCACCCGGCGTGAGTTTAAGCCACCGGGTCTGGGACTCGAACCGTGGTCGCCCACGGGGGAGTCCAGCAACATAGCCATTGCGCTAATGGCTGGGCCCTGCAGCTCCCTTTCTTATCTTCCTGCTTCTCTAGACCCTTCTGGTCTTACAGTCTCCCTCCTTAGCTTGGATCCTGTGACTTTTTACCTCAGAGGGTATCTCCTCTGTAAAATCTGACTTATGATTAACTTCCCTGTGGATATGGTCCTGTAATTCACAGCAATGTGATCACAAATTCTCACATTTAACCCTATTACTTTATGAGAGTGCTGAAGATTCTTCTAACTCTATTACCTTGTCTAACATTTTGGCCTGGAAAGTGTGGCAGTGTTAACAGATGAGCAACTGTGTTTGGCAGGTTTGAGTCTGGTTGGTAAAGGAGGGGGAAGGGGCCTATTCATTGTTAATGACATGTTGCAAAGACTGTAACAGGAAGTGTGCTGGTTTTAAACATGTTCACAAATTCTTCGACACTTCTTTCATCAACAGGTGGAGTCCAATTCTCCTCCTATTTTTATGGGGTGGCCTTAATGACTTGCTTTTTACGAATAGAGAGTAGTAGAAGTTATACTGCATGACTTTGAAGGTCATTCATTAAAGGCTGTATCACTTTTGCCTAGTGCTCTGTAGCTCTGGAGAAGTTTTTGGAGCTGTGAACCACCATGTGCATTGACCATAGTTTTTATTTTTGTATTCTGATGTTTTGACTTCTTGGGCTTTGCTGACCCTGGAAGGGCTGTCTTTCTCAAGAATAACTAATTCCTAGAGATAGTAAACAACTCTTCTGCCCCTTACCACTAACCAGAGTGTCTTATGTAAACTAACCAGTCTAGAACCTGAGCCTCAACCACTCTCCCTATGGAGGTCTCATGCTCTAGGCTACACTATCCTCCTACCTTCATTACCCAGGACCATGTGCCAGCCAGCTGAGGACAATCCCTATGCCCTAGGCTGCACTGAAATTATTCAAACTAGCTAATCCTTAGACTGTTTACCCTGCCTCCTTATTCCTTTCCACAGAAATACAATAAAGGCTCTTACCTGCATTCCTCCCTCCACCCCTGGTGCTGGTTCTCCCTCACGTGAATCCCAGTAATGTGGCGTGCACCCTCCTCTTGGGATCTGTGACTGTAACAAACTGTCTTATCAATGGCAACTGTCTCCTGAGTATTAACCTCACTAGTATTAGCTTGGTGATGAAACCTGCATTTTAAAGCACCATGTCTGGGACCAGCAGATGGCATAATAGTTATGTTGCTGAACTCCCATGTAGTTGACCACAGTTCAAATCTTAGACCTGGTGGCTTAAAATTCATGCCAGGTTCATGTGCATGCATGCCCAAAATCCTGAGAGAAGAACAGAGAAGGGATTGCCATGTGGCCAACCTTCCTGGGGGGCGATTTCTTGTTTTCTTTCTCTCTGTCTCTCCAGTAAGAGCACATGCCCTGTAGCAAAAATCTCTCCCTAAAACAACCAAAAAGCCCATACACCAAGTAGACATCTGGCTACCCTGAAACTGCCTTTCAGCAGGGACTTTGGGGAGACTTTGGGGAGAGGGAGGAAGGGCCAGCTAGAGACATGATGGTTACGGAGGTTCGATTCTGCATGCCCATTGGGCAGTATGAGTCCTTAACCCAGAGGCTTGAAAAACTTAGTGAGTATGTGTGTGTGCCCAAAATCCCAAAGGGGGAGTAATGGAGGAGAAAGGATTGCGGAGTGACCATGACCCATGGAGGGGTGATTTCTAGCTTTCTCTTTCTCTCTCTCCCTCTCTCTCTCTGGAGAACACATGTGCCCACAGAACATTTTTTTTTTTTTAAGAGAGGAGAGAGGATATAAAGAGGAGCCACAGCTGTTTCTGTCTTCTTGGCCCAGGTGCTAAACATGAGAGATCTTCAAGAAGTTCTAGAAAATGTCTATTATGAAGAGACTGTACATGGGTGTCAGATCTTTTTTGCACCCATATAAACTCATACTTTAATTTCACTTCTCCAGGAGCTTTCTAAAGTCTCCTTGTATGTGAAGGAACCTTCAAGAAGACCCTGCTCCAGCTGCCTCTGACTGTGACTACATGAAAGACCCCAAGAAAGAATTGTCAGTCAACTCTAAAGCCTTGAGAGATAACCATAATAAATGACTATTGTTGTTTTATAACACTAAGTAGTGGTAGTTTGTTATATAGCCATAGTATTTGAAACAGTATAGATAATCAAAGTCATGGTTCTGCTGATTTTATTTCTATTTCCTTTGACTGCCAAATCGCTGTTTCTGCCTCTTTAGGATAATTTACTTCCTGCAATTTGAAACCCCTCCAGTTTGGGGAAGATGTTTTAGACTACCCCTACCTCTGCACCCCAGGAACCAGTAATATCCCTTTTGTATCACTTGGTACAATGCCTTAAAGAAAACACTGAAAACTATTTAGAAACATTTCCAGGGGCACCAGGATAAAATTCAGAACTCAGCATGGCCAATCAGGAAAAAAAAAAGGAAAAAAAAAAAAAGTGAAAGGAAAACAAGACAAACTAGGCTTTCAAAGAAAATTGAGGATCTGGAGAGCCTTCAACTATTTTGATTTATATTTAAACATTTCTTGAGATTGAAGTCTTGATTAGCCCAGTTCTCTCAAGTTATGCCTCAGCCTTGATTTATGAGAAGGCCAGGCCAGAGCAAAATGAAAGCAAAATGAGGTATTCTTTAAAATTACCTTGGAACACTCAAAGGAGGGCACAAGGGCTCACGTGGAGATTAAAAAGGAAGTGATAAAATGAGCTTCCAGGCCCAAGATCTGGGGGGTACTTGGTGGGGTCAGGAGGAAGCCTATGAAAGATGGACTACAATCACTGCAGGTGAAACCCTTGCAGGATGCTTTGCTTGGCTTGGCTCCCCGTACACGGAGCTCTTCATCAAAAGTTGGATCTGAGCACTCAGGCTGGCATTTTGATTTAGTGACCCTTCCATCATAAGAGAGAAGGCAAAAAGTTATAGGTGAAGAGAATGGCTGGAGAGTGGAGGGTAGGAGCTGTTTGACGTGATTGTGGTAGTGGAATCAGACACACTATGTCATGGGGGCTGAAGCACCCTTAGGCCTAGGAAAGAAAAACCCCTCATCCAGTTTTCCCACCCTGTCGTCCCTTCTGTCACACCTTCGTGCCGGCAAGAAACCTATGGGGCCAAGAAGACTTGTTAACCTGGAGTGTGTTGGCTTCTTCTCAACCTCATTATGGGTACACAGGGTCTGTAACTCCTTGAATAAATGAGCCTAGACCCACTTCCTTGGCCTGCATGGGCCTTTTCCATCTTTCTGAGGACAGACCACACTAGTACTGTGACCATCTCAAGATTTGAGGGGTGGCCATTTATAGGAAGCTGTGGAAGAGTTTGTGCACAGTTTCTGGGATGTTCACATAAAGCTCTTAAAATGTAGGATGGAGTGAAGAGTGGAAGAGAAGAGGGGGTATAGGCTTCAGCCTCCAGTCCTGCTACAGAAAATCAAGAATTTGAAATTCAAACTTGGCTTTCCAGGTTGATGTAAATGTCTATTTATCAATGAAGGAGGAGGGAGCATATTGTACCTGACATTTGTTGTCTTGATTTATAACTCTTGCATATTTATCCATATGGCATATGTGAACCTCGGTATGTGTCAGACCCTGGGCCTGCAAATATTAGGAGAGGGTTTGTGCAAAGGGCAGAGGCAGACTGTGTTGTTGGTGTGTTATGCTATTTTCAGGGACCTTAGTATTTCTCAGTCATTCTCAATTTTGGGGGGTATGCTATTGTGAGATAGTATTGCTTCAAACTTTAACTAACCTCCCAAGGCTCCTCAGCTTGAGTCAGCAATGACTTCTCTCAGCTATAGGGCCTGCAGGTGGTATGGTGGTCAAGACTCTAGACTCCCACATGACCAACTGTGGTTCAAGTCCAGGACCTGGTGGCTTGTTTTCTCAGCAATAGGAAGAATACTAAAGACCGATGGAATGGGACCCCAGATAGCATAATGGCTATATTGCTGGACTCTCATGTAGTCGACAGTGGTTCTAGTCCTGGACCTAGTGGCTTAAACTCACGTTGGGTGTGTGTGCGTGTGAGGAGAATGGAGGAGAAGGGATTGTGGCATGACCATCCCCCCTGGAGGGTGATTTCTTGCTTTCTGTCGCTCTGTCTCTCTCTGTCTTTCTGGTGAGTGCACGAGCCCTATAGGGAAAACCTCTCCAAAAAACACCAAAAAACAAAAAACAAGACCAATGGACCATTCTGGACCTTAGTACACTTCCCACCACTATCTTCTTCTCCACTGACTTTCTGTGTGGTGGTGCAAACCCCTTTACTGCTCCTCCAAGCTCCTCTCCCCACGTCTTTCCTCCTGCAACACATGTGCACATATGCATACACACGTAAATGTACAGATGAACAGGTTCCCTCCTCTCAATTGTCATAACACGTATTCTGTCTTGAATACCATTCCCTCTTCCCTTCACCAGTTCAAATCCTACCCAGTTTCAAGGTCTATCAAGTTAAATTCCTTAGATAAACTTTGCTTACTTAAGAATTAGTTCATTTGATGACTAATAGTTGATACTCTGCATGTACATAGAGCCTGGATGCCAGCCAAAAAGATCTATTTTTCTTTTTTCCTATTTCAACTCACTCTAATCTTTACTTACTGAATTTTTATTTCATGTAAGATCATTACTACTAAATTTTAACAAAATCTCAACACCATTCTCCAAATTTTCCCAGTTATAGATTTATTTTCCTCTAAAACTAGATGATGTATTTCTTGTGAGCAGAAACTCTCCGCTAGGCCACTTTCGTATTCCTCTCGTTGGTTTCTAGTCATTGGCCAGCAGAGTTTAATGGCATAAAACTGATATGTAGAAAAGACCCATTGATTAAGTGATAGGCAGATTGATGGAGAGATAGATAGATTTGCTGCCAATCCCTCTCCCTTATAAGGGAATTTGCAAGAAGCTGGGTGGTCTGGCTTCTATTCTCTCCCTGCAATTTTTGTGATTCTATTGGATTATTTTTAATTTATTATGCATCTATCATGTGGAATTTATTTCAGCCTCTTTGAACATATTGATATTTTGGCCTGAAGTCTTAATAAGAATGACCTTTCTGTTAGAACTTTGAGTTTTTATTTATAATTTATAACAAATTACTCTTGTAGACAGGCATTTGTTGAAATAAATAGGTTCAGTTATTTATTATTTTTTATTACTTCCATATGACTTTTGGTTTGCTTTTCTAATGTCTCTTCTAGTTGGCATAGAACCTCTGTTTCTATCGCCTTTCTTTTAAGAAATGACTTGTCTTGTAGCAATATATCAAAAAAGTATGGTTGCTGGATTGCTATCAGCATTGCCTGGATATTTGTTAGAAATGCAATGATCGGACCACCAGATGGTGCAACAGTTATGTCACTGGACTCCCACATGGCCGACAGTGGTTTGCATCCAGGACTTGGTGGCTTGAAAGTCGTGCCATGTGCATGTGTGCCCAAGAAAGTTGTGCTGTGTGCATGTGTGCCTTCTCCACCCTGGGAGGAGAGTGGAGGAGAAGGGATTGTGGCATGGTCACTCCCCTGGGGGTGGTGGTGGTGATTGCTCACTTTCCCTCTATCTGCCTTTCTCTCTCAGTGAGCATACTTATCCTAAGTTTTCCCTCAAGGGGAAAAATGCAATTATCAAGACCCAGAATAGACCTCCTAGCGGAACAAGTCCTCCAGGTGATTCTGATGCTTACAGCAGTTTGAGAACCACTTATTCGTTGAAAGAACATTGAGCTGGCAGTGTAGATCCTGGCACTGGCTCTATTATTAAAAGACTATGTAACTCACTCTGATTTTTAACTCCTGAGGCCCATTGTCTGTCTGTCTTGGTGTCTTTGGGAGTAATGATGAACTACTCTCCTTTTGGTTAATTTGACTGGCTATAGGACAATAACAGAGATATTTCATAAAGATCTAAAGATCAAGTAATTCATTGCAGATGTATCCTTATAGAATATTTTTCAAATCTTTCAGAATTAAAGAAGCCCAGATTTTCATTATTTTATGATGAACTATACAATCAAGAAATATTGATTTTGGGGCCAGATAATGGCACAGTGATAATGTAATTAAACTCACATGGGAAAGGTTCTAGGTTTGTGTCTTGGTACCTCCCTGAGCACACTGAGCATGCACTTGTGTTGGTGATCTGGGCCAGCTGCAAATGGGATTGGATTGCATTGTGGGAGACCTGTTGGGGTTGTCGGTTCTTTCTGTTTCTCTCTCTCTGTCTCTCTTGCTCATGGAAGAAATATGTTAATTTAAAAAACTTCTGGTTTCTACAATCTTTGTGTTGCATTTCAGAGGAGAATGCACACACACTTGTTCATACGCAATTTTTTTTTTGAGAGGTTTTCGCTATAGGGCGCATGCACTCGCCAGACAGACAGAGAGAGACATAGAGACAGTAAGCGAGAAATCACCCCCCAGGGGGGATGGTCACACCGTAATCCCTTCTCCTCCATTCTCTTCTCGGGATCTTGGGCACACACACACACGCGCCCGGCTTGAGTTTTAAGCCACCGGGTCCGGGATGTGAACCGCGGTTGACTATGTGGGAGTCCAGTGACATAGCGATTACGCTAACTGCTAGTTCCCTTCATATGCTAGTTTTGAAGTACTTGAATAAGTGGTAAATATGGTGGACAATAAACTCTGAAGGTGAAGATGCTTTGGAGAGCTATAGTGGTCAGACAGACAAGGTTGAATATCAAAGATGGGTTTTGATTCAGGACTAAAAGCCTGTAGAGGGATGAATATATATATAGAGAATTCCTGATCAACTCAGGTAGATGAGTACCAGGATTAAATATAAAGACTAAAATGGGGGAGCAGAGTGCAGACAGTGAGGAGAACAACTACCAGGGTAGAGTGTATGTTGAGTGGTTTTATGGAAGCAGTTTGAAAAGGATGTTGGGAGATATTGATGGTAGGCAAAAGAATCTCGGAACTCTAAGACAGAACATTAGTAGGAGAGGTCACTAATTGTATCTTAATTTTCTCCTGAGTCAGTTGGATATTTATTTGGCAATATGCAGGAGGCATCTCATCATGCGCCTTTAGGAACAAAGACTACAGCGTGGTGCAAACCCTTGAAACTCATTTTGGGAATTGGCTGGGCTACTGCAGTGGAGCCAGTCTAAATGCATATGTGCTAATTAACTCCTGATAGCTTTAAAGACTAACCTAATTTGGGGCCACAAGTGGCATGGTGATTAAGGTGCTAGACTCCCACATGACCAACCATGGTTTGAGTCTCAGACCAGGTGGCTTCCTTTCTTGCTTTCCCTCTTTCTATGGTCAAATTTAATCAATAAATAATTTCTTAGGAAAAATAAAAGAGACTACTCATACCAAAGTTTCAGATATCCCAAAGGAAAGAAAACAAGTTCATCATAGCAGTAGTTCTCAGTCCTGAGAAATGATTCACATATTTGAATCACTGGGGAGCTTTAAAGAAATCTGTATCTGGACCTCTGACCCTTACCCCAGAGACTGTGATTTAATCAGTCCAGAGTGGGGTACATGCCTTGTTATGTTTTAAAAACTCCCTGAGTGATTCTGATGGACAGCCAAGGCTATGAACTGCTGCTCCTACAGGAACCAGTAGACATAACTGTAGGTATCAGATAATGTTTAGCCAACCCCAACAGCCTGTAATAGATTCTGCTCAATGACGAAATGTTTCTGTTGTTTCAGACATCAGTTGTCTCTGAGTCTTGGTGTCTCTTCAAATAATGGAGCAGATTGCTATGATGTTGGCAGTCTAGGAAGTCTGGCAGACATGAGTGATCTTGGCTGGCATGTTCAAAAATATGGACCCAGAGAAGAAAACATAAGGTGTGGGCTCCATTGAGTAGAATAGAGAAAAGAATTCTGGGTGCAGGGGTCTGACAACTTCTGCATAATGCCCTGTAGGGAGTCTGGAACCACAGCTCAGGATCATAACTGTAAAAACATCATCTGACTTTTTGAAATTTTATAACCATCACATGTTTATTTTTTATACTCCCCTCTATGGACCTAAAGCAGCTACCAGTAAATCTTTGAAATAAAGAAAGGATGGCAGGCTTGTTGTTAGGGCCTGGAAGGAAAACTAGAGTGTTTGTGGCATAGTATTTTGGAGGGAAGGCCTCCAGGCACAGCTGGGTTCTGGGTAAGGATAGCTTTCAAGAGAGAAGAGTGAGGCTGCCAGAAAGACAGAGGCTATTGATTCAATGGTGCATAAAAGTACCTCTAACTCAATACCCAGCACACAGAATTTATTAAATAAATGCTTGTTAAATTGACACATGTCATGTCCTGGTCCTTACTACTTAGGTGTTGTATATTCTTGAGTATGTTATTAATTCATCTAGAGCTCTGGCTTCCTCCATAAAGTGGAGCTAATCAGTCTTTAGGAAGTAACCCCAAAGCTAGGGAGTGTGAACTTAGAAACTTCAAGGAGTCTAGGGTTAGAGCCTCAAGTGTCACACTTTTGAGGACATGTCATTTCTCAATATTTAAAATTTTAGCTTAAAATTCATATAAAATGTGCATCCATTTATTCATCATAATTTTATTGTGTGTGGTATACTGCACACAGAACAATAAAAAAAGATCATCATCTCATGTTGTTTTTATTCTTGCAGAGGGAGTCGCAATAAATTCCATAATCTGTGTTATTTTTGGAGAGGTTTTCACTATAGGACGCGTGCCCTTGCCAGACAGACAGAGAAAGACATAGAGACAGAAAGCGAGAAATCACCCCCCAGAGGGGATGGTCACGCCACAATCCCTTCTCCTCCATTCTCCTCTCAGGATCTTGGGCACATACGCACACACGCCCGGCGTGAGTTTTAAGCCACTGGGTCCGGGATGCGAACCGCGGTCGACTACGTGGGAGTCCAGTGACATAGTCATTACGCTAACTGCTGGTTCCCATATAATCTGTGTTTAATATAAAAATAAGGGAACATTATTTACAACTTCAAATTTGTCAGTAATTTCCCCATTCCTATTTCATCATCTTGGTATCAGATGATACCCCAGGAGCAGGTGCATGGTCCCTGTCCTGTTGCCATCCACTGCCAAAGGCACATGGTCCCTTATGGGAGAACTGAGAACAAGTGTATGGCGAGGATCAAATATTAATAAAATGATGGAAGTCACATCCTTGAAGACTTCAACAGACTAAGTCAAAGAATTTTTCAGTTTTAAAGGCTATTGCAGGGCTTTTAGTCAAACTCCCTTGATTAGTAAGAGAGGTGAGTAGGCTGCAGACTGAAGCTTGGGGGAGGAATGTGACTAGCTCAAGGTCACATAGGGGTTAGGAGCTTGAGGCCTCCTGACTTCCATCCCAAGGCTCTGTCTCCCACAGTCATTTGAAGTCGGTATTGCTGTGGGCCTGAACTCTTGGTAGATAGATTATTTAATGAACCAAATAATTCTACCATAATGGCATGAGCATTTCATAGTAAATCAGGCCCATTGTCACTACAGCTTACCTAATTACCCATATGTAGCCAGCCAGGGTGAACTTTCCCCTTGAAATTCCTATTTCATAGAATATTGATTTCCCAGATATATTGTTGTGAGATGGCTCATGCTGGCCAGGAATGAGATATGAAGTTGGGATTAAATACACCTTGAGTTGCTTTTTATGACATTGGATCCCTAAATCTTGAATTTTATTTTATAAGGAGGACACTCAGAGTAGATTATAAAGGAATAAGAAATTGTAGAATCAGTATATTAATGAATAATTTAGATTGGAGTAAAAAGGTTGGTTTAGGGTAAGAGATGATTTTCATTTCAAATAGGGATGTTCTCAAGAGCATTTACAGGCTGTTGGTAAGGAACCAGTGGAAGCAGGGGGGTGGGGGCTTTCCTGGATTTAGATCGGAGGACACCATATATTTCTCAGACGGGATGTAGATGGCAGTAAATAGAAGATTGAAGCTGTTGGGAAGCCACTAGGATGAGGGGAGGGGATCATGAGGGTTGCAACTGAAGTCTGATGTCCTTTTACTAATGAATAGTTTGGAGTGCAATTTCGGCTGGAATCAGTACTCAAGGTTTAGAAGAAAATGAAAGAAGTGGACACTTCCTTCTACTCCCATCAAGCTAAATTCTACTCAGTCTCCAGAAATGCTCTCAGACATGTTGGCTTACAACACATGTCCTCTTTTACTGTATTTAGCATTTACTACCAGTTCTATAACATTAAAGATATAACTATTCACCATCATGCATTACTCTCCTCTTGTCCCAAGATCTATATGCCTTGCTTCTCTATATCAGTCAGGGTATGTGAGGTTGTGCTGCAGTAACATCATGCCCTGTCAATCCCACCCCAACCTAGTCTCTGTGGCTTAAAACAATCAAAGTTAAGTTCTTGCTCATACTAAGTATGTATTGTGGTCTATGAGTGTGTGGGTACCGGCCTCTGGTGAGCATTGTCATTTAAGAATTCAGGCTGACAAAAAAGCCACCTTCTTGGGGCCAGCAAGTGACATGATGGTTAAAGGCACTGGATTCCCACATGACTACAGTTTGAGTCCCAGAACTGGTGGTTTGCTTTCTCTCTCTCTCTCTCTCTGTTCTTCTCTGGTCAAAGTTAAATAAATAAATAAATGAAGTTAAATAAAATAATTCCTTTAAAAAAAGAAGAAGCCACCTTCTTGAATGTTACTGTTCTTTATGCTAAAGACAAAAGATGCTTTCTGAAGTCTTTATTAGCAATTAGATGTTCTAGTTTGAAAATGGTATGATTTTTGCTCACAATTCATAGGCCAGGACCACTCCTATGGCTCTCTACATCAAAATAATCAGGAAGTACAATCCTTCCATGTGCTTAGAATAAGAAAGTACCATAAACATTCAGCTAGCAATACTAATAACTACCATATTACTCCTGTCAAATATTATGTTCCTTGAAGACAAGGCCAGAATGGCCTCCTGCTTCTCTGATAGAGGGGCCATATTAAGTACACCAGTCACAAGATAGTGACATGCTGGCTGTGCCTAGAGAGTTCTTCGATTAGCATGGTCCTACAGGCCATAGACCCCAAACTCATAGGCAAACTAGGTGAGGTAAGACCCTACTGGGGTAGCAGTGGAAGTGAAGGATCACTTAGTAAAACACAGAAAGACAGCTCACAATGATTGGGAGCACTGAGGCTACCATTTTGAGAGGTCCGGTACTCCCATACCTCTCAGGATTGGGAGCTAGGCTCTTCCATCAATGTCTGAATGAGGGAATAAGAACAATTTAATACCATCCTAGTTTGATTGCTGTGAACTGAGTATAAAAAGTGGGAAAGATCATCCTGACAAGCCTATGATATAACCTCTGATCAGGACCTTAAGGGACAGATTGAAAGCACCATACCTTCTCCATACCTTTACAGTCTTCTCTCAGGACAGATTCTGGGGTGATGCTATGATTTAGATACTAGATTGTTCACTAAAAGTTCATGTTAGTTCCTATGAGAGCAGGTTGTTAAAAAAGGAAGATGACTGCACTCAGGTCTCTGTTTCCTTTCTCTTTCTGAATGTGCCCACCTTCCTCTGCCTGTCAGCCATATTGTAGCACTGGGAGTCAGCCTGAGTCCTGCCCCATGCCTATGGACTTTCCAGCTGTTAGAATCATAAGCCAAATAGACCTCTTTTTTAAATTTTTAAAAAAATAAATCATTAAGTCTCAGGTATTTCTATTAGCAACACAATAGTGGACTAGGACAGATGGGTATGTTATTCATAAAATTATATGTGCTTGCTTGTTAAGATTTTTAACCTTTTTACAGGCCCCTTCTTGAGGTAACTGGCCATTTTTTAAAAACCCAATGATGAGGTGATCAGCAGAGGTCAAGGCTCAGGGAGGCAGGCAGCTTGCTCAAGGCGGGGTGGCTAACGACCAGGAGTTCTTCTGCTTCACATTCTCTAGTGTGCTGCACAGTGCCCTGGAGAATCCCTGAACACAGGTTAATTTTTTTTCCGTAGATTTTTGCCACATGTTGCAAGAGAGAGAGAGAGAGAGAGAGAGGCAAATAGAGAAATAACTTCCTGGGAGGATGGCCACACTATAACTCCTTCTTTATTCTCTAGAAAGATTTTTTTTTTTTGAGAGGTTTTTGCTATAGGGTGCACGCACTCGCCAGACAGAGAGAGACAGAGAGAAAGAAAGCGAGAAATCATCCCCCAGTGGGGGATGGCCATGCCGCAATCCCTTCTCCTCCATTCTCCTCTCGGGATCTTGGGAATGCACGCACATGCGTCCGGCATGAGTTCAAGCCACTGGGTCCGGGACACGGACGGCGGTTGACTACATGGGAGTCCAGCAACATAGCCATTACGCTAACTGCTGGTCCCTCTAGGAAGATTTTGGGCATGCATGCACATGTGCCCAGCATGCTTTTCAAGCTGCCAGATTTGGGACTCAAGCTGTGGAGTCAGCCATATGGGATCTAGGACCTTAACCACCACTGCACCAGCTGCTGGCCCCAGGTTAGCTTTTTCAGAAATAGAGTGAGAATAACCTCAGTCTTTGGAATTAAGAGATATACTGACTCCTTCCCAATTTTTAAGACACTCTCCTAAGTATTTAGTCAGAGAAGTTTCCTTCTGCTTTGGACAACAGCTTGAAATTAGCAGACAAATCTAGGATGTCCAGCCAGCTTGGTTTCTACCAGCTGGGGTCCCTTTAACATGTAAAAACTTGGAGGTAGGGAGGTCAACAGCAGGCCAGTGGAAGTTTCCACTCTCTGTATGTCTGGGCCAGAGTCTGTCTATCACTGTTTGGAAATGGTGAGCCCTGTTCCCACCAGCTCGAGATTTATGAGTTCAGTCTGGGAGTGGGGTGCTGGACTTCACTTTTCTGCAGGAGCAAGTGGATTTCTTCAGTGATAAACAGATTATAAAGAAAATTCAGAGCTGGTTCTCCTAAGTCTGATTCCTTGGTCCTTTCTCTTCCTGTGAATTGCACACACACACACACACACACACACACACACACACACACAAATGCATACTATGTGCATACATGCTCAGCTACAAAATGAGACAGTGATAGAGTGAGTGGTTCACTTCTAGAGTCCTCAAATCCTCAGCTCAAATAAATTAGCTCGGGGAGGCAGACTCTCATTGACCATGTAGGCTGCAACTTCAGTTGTCATTTGAAAATACCTTGAATAGACAGACACATGCACACACACACACACACACACACACACACACACACACTCACATTTTGAAAGTCTTTCACCTTGTCTTCCCGTCCTCACCAGTGCCTCTCATAGACCTGCCCTTCTGAGAACAGAAAGTATTCTTATCCTCCACTTCCTTGTAGTTATCTGATAGCGGAGATATAATCTCCTTGCCCCAGAGAACTTTCCTTTATTACACTGAAATGTTGACAGGCAAGAGTTGTAAGAATCGAGGGTCTGTGGGGATGTTAAATGGGAGTCAAAGATCAGTAACTAATTGCCTGTAGTCTTAATTGTCAGTGGCCAGACAGTCAGAGGGAAGGAAATCCAGCCAAGACAAGTCAGGGAGTAAGCAATGACAAGGCTATTTTGTGTGTGTGTGTGTGTGTGTGTGTGTGTGTATGTATGTGCACATTCATGTGAGTACACATGTGTTGGAAGTGACAGACAGTAGGGAGAGGGTAGCCATCAACTTTCTATTTAGAGGGTTTTTAAAATGGTGTTGTGTTTTAGGGGATCTGGTTAAAGTTCTGTGCTTAAGAAATAATTACCCCACTTCTTTATTGAAGACTATCAAAGTGGTTGAGAACCTGGGACATAAAGTAAGACTGTCTGAATTTGAATCCTGACTCTGCTACTTCTAGCTGTGTGTAATGGACTATCTCCTTAACTTTTCTAAGCCTTATTTTCTTTGTCCATGAATTGGGTATGATTGGAAAACTGACATTATAGTTTTTCCATTGGGACTACTGAGTGTCTAGCACAGGGCAGGAAATTTGAAGTTTCTATTGACTATTTCTTGATTTCCCATCTGAATTGCCATTTGGACTATACCACATTTTTATTTCCATACCTGAAATGATGGACAAGCCATCTAGAGTTTTTCTCCAGTAGAAATTGACTCACACCAGTTTTGACTCCCCAAGGCAACTGAGCACAAACTGCCCACTATTCTGCCCATCACGTGTTTCCCTTCAACTCATCCCCCACCTCATACCTGTGATTTTAAATGGTGCCTGTGATTTTAAATGGGGACGGGCATGGCAATTGTCTTTTCTCCCAGGGAAGGGCAGGTTGGGATGGTTATAGTAGCAAGTGACTCTTCCAGGAGGTGGAAGGAGGACAGCCATCAGATACATTGTCATCTTTCTGTGCCTAGAAAGGCACTAGGCCCATGGAGAAGTGAGTTAGGAGGCACTGATACAGTTCTGCAGAGGAACCAGAGGCTGTGACTGCTGGTAGGAACTGAAGCGTGTGTGGTATACAACATCCTCAATGGGATAGCTGGAGTTCTGCCACTGACCAAACGTGGAGACTTGGTTGAGTCACCTTTTCAGGCCTATGTCCTCTTCCTTTGTCATACTGATATCTGCATTTACACCAGGCAAATTCTCCTGCAAACTTCATGCTGACCTCTTTCTCCCTCCTTTTTTTTTTTTTTAATGCTAGAAAGTGCATGTGCACTAGACAGAGAGGGACCTCATTATAGTTGCAGCCCTATTACTTTTTCCTCTGGTTCTCCATCTCATCAGGATCCTGGGCACATGTATATGTGACTGGTATTTTTTTTTTTTCCAAGCTGCTGGAGCTAGGACTTGAATCCTGGCTGGCCATGTGGCATCCATCTCCCTTTCCACAGTGCTTAACCACTGTGCTATGGGACTGGTCCTATGCTGATCTCTTAATTCCTACCTATCCATGCTCATGCATGGACATGTGTACACAACATATATTTAGGCATGCATGATCACCTTGAGGAATGCACACACAGAGAGTAAACAGCAGACATGTGCACATATGTATATGAATGTGTGTGCACAAACAAACACACATGTATTCTTCTTCAGGCATCTGAGTCATACCCAGTTCAAGTTCTACCTTCTGCTTTCCTGCATCTTCCCATCCTACTCTGATCACCTGCTTGTTTGAACTTCAAGGCTGTATATGCACATGTGTATATGAATGTGTGTGTGTGTGCACAAACAGACACACATGTACTTCCTTAGCCATCTGAATTACATCCAGTTAGACTCTACCTCTTGCCTCCCTGGGACTTCCCATTTCTATTCTGGTCAGCTACTTGTTTGACCTTCAAAGCTGCCTTTCACAAAGTTTCACATCAATTCTTTTGTCAAGTTTGGATTATTTGTACTTTTATGTTGTCTTTGTCACTCCAAATGCACAGTTAATTCTCTGACAGCACCAGATTCAAGTTTTAAGGCACGTAGAAGCAAATTTTTTGTCATACTAATGATGCTTAAACTTCAGGTCCTTCCTTGGCACAATGCACTTACATGTTCTAACGTTTTTCCTTTTTAAAACAGGGTCTTGTTCATCCTACTGCCTCAGTTTCCAAAGTAGCTGGAACTACACATACGCAATATTGTGCTTTGCTTTGAAGGTGGGCTGGGAACTAAACCTGGCCTCCCCTGTGGCCTCAGCCTGTTGAGTAGCACTGTCAACCAGCATATACTACTGTGGCTGGCAAAAGTGAAGGTATTTAATGACATTCTGGTAATATCACTGTTTCTTTCACTTCCAATTTTCCTGTCTCATACCTTCCTAATTTGGGGTAGCATAGGAGTGATCAGTTTGGAAACCAGCTTAAGGTGCAGTTGAGTTGAAGGTGTGTTTGATTTGGGTTCATTGGGATGTATGGGAATTAGTCACCTCTCTGTGGGCCACTTTTTAAAGAATAATTTTTATTTAACTTTATTTATTATTATTATTTGTTTTAGTTTGACCAGAGAAAGACAGAGACAGAGAGAGAATATGAGAAAGCAAGCTGCCAAGTCCGAGACTCGAACGGGGGTCAGCTGTGTGGGAGTCCAGCATCTTTAACCACCACGCCACCTGCAGGCCCTGTGGGTCACTTATTACCAGCTGTCATCATGCATCAAAGGTTTCCAGGAACACTCCTGCTACCTACCGTGCAGACATCCATTTGCGTCATGCTATGAAAGAGACCCGAAGTTGCTGGAGACTTGGTGCACATGTCCTGTGCTGCCAGCAATGGAAGTACATGGGTGGCAGAAGAGAAACACACTTCAAAATGTACAGAGCCAGAAGCCACTGGTGGGAAACTCCTCTAGTCATTAGATATGTAAAATCTCAGGCAAGGAATTCTCATCACCACCTAGTCAAAATGAAAGTTCTCCCTTGTCAAGAACGTACTCGATCATGCAAAGTATTACAATTATAAATGCACCATTCATCTTGTTTCTTTTATAATGGGAATCACCGACATAGAATTTATCTGAATCCTCATGTTTAAATGTCTTGCTGATTTGACAGGAAATATCGACATTGACGGAGATAACATAAAACTCATTATACACCACTACAATGAGGACATCGATGACAATCTGGTTAGTAAGTTTCATAAATTCAGAGAGTATTTTAGACTTGTCGGTGTAAAAGAAAAGTTGAAATACCCTGAAATCTCATAGCTCATATATGAAAGATACTTGACAGAGGTTTCCCCGAAGCTGATAACAATCCTGAAATTTCATACAGCATTACTAGTGACGAATTATGAGGCTGAAAGAGTCCTTTCCAAACTGTGAATGATAAAGTACCAAATTAGATCAGCTTGTTAGAGGAGAGAGTAAATTATCTTTGTATTGTCTCTATAAAAATGGTATTGAAACATTACAGTCATTTAAAGAGATACTTAGAGTTTGTAGCAAAAAAAATTTTAGAAAGAAAAGTATTTTGGATGTGTGCCAGTTATTCTAGATTTTATGGTGCTTGTGGAATTCATCGGCTTTTTAAAATCTGTAATTTGTTCCTTCTTTCTCAAAATGTTTCACTTTCAAACAAATTTTTAAAAAACGAAGATTTATTCAGAGACAAAGAGAGAAAATGCATGATAGAAAGAGAGAGAGAGACTCCTAACAGGGTCCTCACACTGTGATCCACCCCAACCTCGGTCTGTCAGGACCACAGGCACGCCTCTGCACTACGCTCAGGGCAGTCCTGGGTCTGAACCCAGAACCTTTCCCATGTGGGCTCAGTTGCTTTGCCACTGTGCCACCACCTGGCCCCATAATTTTGTATTTGTAATGTTGAGTTCTTTTTTCTTCCTAAATTGTGACAGCATCAGGCCTCAGGTCTGACTCTTTTGTTTTCCCTTTGCCTTTGCAGAGAGCTCTGGCTCCCAGCTGCTTGCTGACCTGTGGCTGCCAGCAAAGACTTCGGATGTGAGGACAGGGTTGAGGTGGCACTGATGAGGCCGCCATCAGGAGCTGGTGGGGAATGTAGGTCTGGCTGATATCACACATCCTTGGGGACCACCTGCCTCTTATTCTACAAGGGGCAAAACTGCTGTCATGTCACCTGAGAGGGCCCAAACCTTCCTACCAACCATCATCAGGGCCTGGTTGGGCCCTGCCAACCCCCCTGCGTTTCCTTTTAATAAAATTTAATGTTTTCATTTTCAAAGACCTAGAAAATCCAAACACTTTTTAAAAGCCCTGAGGAACTATAAAAATTAATAGCACAGGGATAATTTCTTTTTCAGTGGCGACTCAATTAAACCTGCCAAAGTCAGACAGTGTGATTTAAATGCACTACTTGCAGGCGGACCGAAGCAGAGCAGGCAAACATGCAATGAAACAATAATATTTACCGATTACCCTCTTGGATGTTTCCCACCCAGCCCCATCCCCCAGGGGGAATTTTTCCCTTCCCTCCCTCCTCTTTGGGGGCCAGAGCTCAGCATCCCTAATTGTTTTCTCCTTGAATGGTCACATTGCTATCAACAAGTGACTGAACTTCTCCGCTCAGGGTAATGGAAAAATACCACCCGGGCTGCCTGCCCGGGGCAACAGGCCACATGGACATCATCCCAAATGTGGGGCTGAGCTCAAGTTCGAAAATGGAAGAACAGCTCCAAGTTTATCCCAGCCGGACACACCAGTCAGACTAGACAGCTCGCATTCCACACTCAGTCCTGCCCCAGGGCACTTGCTCCTGCTGCTTCTCCTGCCAGGAATG
>NW_006159585.1:5500664-5506855 GCF_000334495.1 Tupaia belangeri chinensis | reverse complement strand
TTCTTAGTACTTAAATCTTAGATTTTCTTTGAGACCTCTACCAAGGAGAAAAGCTTTCCTGATAAAACCCATATCCACATAAATTCTCCCCTTAATATGTTTACCTTTATGCTTCTATATCACATCGGCTGTACATTATCTCTTAATTATGTATGGGCTGTCTGCACCTGCCTTAGAGCTTTCAACACACACGGTTTTTGTTGTTGTTTTCTTTTTAAGAGTTATTTATTTATTTAATTCCATTTGTTGTCACTATTTTTTAATTTGACCAAAGAGAGAAAGAGAGAGAGGAAAGAGAGAGAGAGAGAGAGAGAGAGAGAGAGAGAGAGAGAGAGAGAGAGAAAGAGAGAGAAAGCAAGAAAGTAAGTCTCCAGGTCCGCGACTCGAACTGTAGTGGGCCATGTGGGAATCCAGCACCTTTAACCACTATGTCACTTGCCAGCTCAACATATAGGTTTATAACAGGCTTATTCTTACTGCTGGGCTATAAACTCCTTAAAGGTAGAAACATCTCTTTATGTGTCCTTTGCATTCTGCAGTGAATTTAGTTTGGTGTTTTGTATTCAATGGAGTCTTGCTAATAATTGTATTCAGTTTGAAATGGGGAGTCCCAACATTTTTTCTACAACAAGGGCAAGAATTGTGTACCTCAAGAATTTCAATGCAGCATTGTTTGCATAGGCAAAATAAAAACTACCTGATGCAGGTGTCCACTGATGAGGAATGGATAGAGAATGTGGAACCTGATGACTTGCCATAGAACAGTAAAAATAAAAGAAACGGAGTTGAATTCTCAATATGTATAGATCCCTCAAACAAAAATGTCGAGTTAAAAAAGATAGCTGAATAATATATTTAATACAATTTCTATAATTTTTTTTGAGAGATTTTTGCTACAGGGCACATGCGCTTGCTAGAGAGACAGAGAGACAGAAAGTGAGAAATCACCCCCCCCCCCGGGGGGATGACCACTCTGCAATCCCTTCTCCTCCATTCTCTCTCGGGATCTTGGGCATGCACGCACGCACACGCACCTGGCATGAGAATAAGTCACCAGATCCGGGACTCGAATAGCGGTTGACTACATGGTAGTTTAGCGACATAGCCATTATGCTAACTGCTGGTCCCACAATTTGTATACATTTAATACCACACTGACCAATAAATAATAACAGCATTTTATGGATCCATGAGAATATATCCTTGTGTAAACACATAGTTGAGAAAGAAATACATTCAATTTATGGTAGGGGTTGCCGCTAGAGAGGAAAGGAAGAAAAAGGAAAGTGGGACCCAAGAGGTTTTTTTTTTTTTTTTTTTTTTTAGGTTTTCTCTATAGGGCACGTGAGCTCGCCAGACAGACAGAGAGAGACATAGAGACAGAAAGTGAGAAATCACCCCCCAGAGAGGATGGTCATGCCGCAATCCCTTCTCCTCCATTTTCCTCTTGGGATCTTGGGCACGCACGCACACGCACCCGGCGTGAGTTTTAAGCCACTGGGTCCGGGACGCGAACCACAGTTGACTATGTGGGAGTCCAGCGACATAGCCATTACGCTAACTGCTGGTTCCTGGCCCAAGAGGTTTTAATTCCTTCTGGATGGTTTTACTTTTTGTTGTGAAAATATGAAGCAAACACCAGAATGCTAACATTTGCTAATTCTGCTTGGTAAGTATATGCATGTCTGTCAAGTGGCAACTACAGGCTGTCCACAGGGCAGCCTGCCCCTCTAACAGGTACACAGCTGGTCCCCCATGTCCCAGCCCAACCCACAGGCACTTTGCCTTTGATTCACCTTAGACGTCATCCTCAATGTCCTTAGAACATACCTGGCATATTCTTGACCTGCTTCCCATAACTTTCTGCCTTTATAGCACATATTCAACTGTGAAATCCTTTGCTGGGTCCAGGCCCCATCTCTAGAAATGCTGCCTTTTACTCTCATCCCTCACTCCCCACATATGCCCTTAGAAGTCTTATCTGTATCACTTGTTTTGGCTTTCACCACACACTACTCTGCTGTTGTTTGTATCTTGGTGACAAGGACTATGCCTTTTATCCTTGTATTGCTCTCTCAAAGAATGGCTTAAATCAACTTTTCCAGTGCTAAGTAGAAGGAATGGAATAATGGCACCTAATCTGGTGTTCCTCTGTGAGTCTGACAGGCTTGCAACTCATTGTTCAATATCTGTAGAGTAAAAGGGTCCTTTTCTAGACAGAGATGAGAGACAAGCAGAAATACACCCATAGGTCTAGAAAAGAAAAAAAGTGAGAAGGAGAGAGAGAAAGAGAAAGAGACTAGAGAAAACACTGGGGCATTGTGGCCTTCTACAAGGGGCTATTGGGAAGACACTGGGATTTATTCTTATTTTGGGAAGATCAAGGTTAACTCTAGCCATGGTTTCTTAACATTGCTTTAAGCTTCATGGCTCCTTGTGCTTATTATTTTTGTTTTCACTTTTCTTTCCTCTATAGGGACTCCACAGATGATTCTGTAGAATCCAAGGGGGCTATTTATTTTAAAGGTAGCTGGGAAGGTGGGGGAGACATCTGGAATCAACATCCACTCCTCAGCCTATCCTGGGGGAGGGGAAGGCTCTGCAGGGAGAATTGGAGACATGGTTAGGAAGGAGAGATATAACTGGGGTAAAGCTTTGAGGTTTATGGGCAGAAAGGAGGTGGTAGAGGGCTGTTCAGGATGGAGAGGAAAGGTAGGGGGAGAGGGAGCCCCTGGTAGTGTAGCAATGAAGACCCCCAGTCACTGACCTTTTGGTTTGCACAAAGCCATTTATCCTCCTTGAAACTCAAGGTATTTATTTTTAGAAAAGAAACAAGACAGCTTTGGTGGACTGCTGAGGTTTAAATGAATAAAACAGAGGAAATGGTTTATCAACCCTTGGGTGCTATCCAAATACTGTACATAATATCACCATGGCTAATACAGAAGATGCCAGATTAATGTAAGCTAGTCCAAATGAATAGGTGAATGAAACGTGTGAGTGAGTGGATGAAGAGTGAACTTCCTAGGGAGGTAGCATATGTTCATAGGTAGGTCCAGAGGTCTGGGACATGGACATGTGAGTAGGAGCAGTTTTTAGACAAGGACATTTAGTAGGGACTTGGGGCCATACCCAGGAAACCTCTGATCCATGACTTGATGTGATTGCTCTCTTATCCTCTAATAGCTTGGGTCAAGCATTCTTTTATCCAGGGACGAGTCTTTGGGCTGAAACCTGGTGCTTGCAGGCAATGGAGGATCCTGCAGGTTTTGGCATACAGTTGGAGAGCATGATTAAGTCTATTCTAAAAACAGGGAAGAAAAAGTAGTTACTCAGATGCTGGTAATCTGGTCTCTACTGAGTTTAGCCAAACAACACACAGAGTATCATGACCACATGTTCAGAAAATGAAGGGACAATCAGGTGATTAGAGAAGGCCTTGGTATAAATCCAGATAAATAAATAAATAAATAAATACTTTGGAGAAGGGGGTAAGGTACCATACACATTTTGTACTATAGAGTTATGTCTCCTAGAGATACTAGCTTCTCACTTTCCTGGGGAATAAAGTCTGAATGTTCTATAGGACACTGGAGCCTTTCATACATTGGTCATATGGTTTTATGCTTTGGCTTCTTTCTGCTGAGTAAGGCTGAACACACCAACCCATTCTAACATGCCATCTTGTTAGTCTCTTTTTAGTCAACTCAGCCCAGTCATCAAGGTTCCACTTAAATCTTATCTTCTTCTCACTAGGTTCAGGGATCCAATGTCAACTATATCTTTGGTCCTCACCACTCTCCTATTTATAACCTCCCTAAACGCTCAGCACCTCTCTACTCCATCTGACTTTTGCATTTTCTGCCCAGCAGAGTGGCTGGTTAACTGTCTTTTCTCTTATTTTATACCATGCACCTCCTGTGGGAACTGATGCTCTTTAGTCTATAATTCCCTGTTTCCTTTAATCGACATAGCACAATGCTAGGCACATAATAAGCTAAAAAATATTCATTGACTTGTTGGGAAGAGAGAGTTCTTGGTGACCAAGTGACATTTTAACTCTTGGGATCTCTAGTCAAGTGGATACTTACAGGGATTTAGAAATTTTCAGATTCCTCAGGTGACCCACACCTGACTTCAGTTATCATCTCCATATTTCTTCTCTCTTCCCAGTGAGGCTACACTTAACATTACTCCCTACAATACAAATCCTGTGTATTCCATCTGTGGTGAGGCTTATTCTGTGATTTATTCTTTTTATATACCTACCAGATCCTTAACCCCTACTTGGACACAGACTCAAAACCCAGCATGGTTTTCTAGGAGGTCCATCATACCAATGTCATTCCTCTCTCATTTCTACCTTCTCTTCACTGAGCCTAACACTCGAGCTCTCACAGTTCAGTTGGGATAGATGGGCTAAACCATAATCACAGATTAATACCATATGAGGCAGAATCGTACTAGTGACATAACTGATGACTGTCTGGAGAGAGTAAGCTCACTTCCAGATGTGGTCCTCAGAAATCTACAGAGAAGTTGGCATTTGAGCTAAGCCTTGGAGTACAGGTAGGATTTAGACTGGCAAAAGATAAAGAAAGATGCCAAGCCAAGAGCCAAGAGTGTTGGGGAAAAGTGATTTCACAGAGTGGCTGGAAAGATGGAAATACTGGTTTGTAGAGAAGTCGTGATGCATTTTTGCATAAAAAAACATAGAAAAAGTATGCATGACTTTTCCAACAGCCCAGTATGTGAGAGGTGGTACAAAAAAGTAGATGAGGGAACAAGAGGAGGAGTGATCTGACAGGTTACCTGGCAGATAGTTCAGCTCTTCAATAACACTGCCAAGTCCAAGTATTTATACCTGAAGTGGTTTCTGAATGTCTGTGTGTGACTACCTTGGGGTAGGCCAGGGACAATCAGGTTGACTCAGGCCTGCATTACTCATAGAAATGATCAAATCCTTTGGTATATGGTGAATTAACAAGGAGTTGGAAGGAGGGTACCCTCATGGGTGTGTTCTCATGCCAGTCCAAGGAGGGCCTCTCCTAAGTGCCTCACCCATTCTAGGGGTATGATAGTTTCTAGGCAAGATTAAATAAGTGAGAAAGAAACTGCAGATTGACCCTTTACAAGTGCAAGAAGAGAATACTTGCTGGATAGAAGAGAAAGGAGGCCACACTAAAAGCGAATGCCTACTTCCAGACTGCAGGCCCATTATGTGGGGCTTCTGGCACATTCATGGCCATAATCCAATTTCAGAAAAGCTGAGAAGAGGGACCCTGAAAGAGGTAGAGTTAGGGGATATTTTGGGGAGGTGACAGGACAATATGAGTCAGACCCAGCTGCTCAAGGCTATTTCCAAATGCCTCTTCGTTGGGGAATTTAGGAGAACATGGCTACAGAACCTGAGCCTGCAGTGTGACAGGTCTGCAAGGAAAATAAATGCAACTTAGACACAAAAATAGGGCTATGCAGGCTGGACTGAGAATGCTGGGTACGCCTTATAAAAAAGACTTTGGCAACTAGAGACTATCTAGGCCAGGGTGATGAGGGCTATAGGGAACCTGATTCAGGGACCATTAGGAAAGGGGAAATGAGAAGCATGGGGACAAGGTGAAGGGGTGAGTGTAATGGAGATACGATATAGCAATATTCACCTATCTGACAAACTGCTACTAGGTGAGGTTCAACTCATGTGAGTTACACTTCCATGGGAGCAAAACCGAAGAATGTAGAGGGTATTGGTTTCCAAATACGTGAGGATTCTTCCACAAGTAAAGGTGCTGCCTGCACTACCATTTCCTACTCTTAAGTACTTACCACGTGCAGGACCTCATGCTAGGTTTTACTATATCAGAGTCCAAGTTGGACTCGAGTTTGAAGGTCTGAAGACATGCCATTTTGAGTTTGTTTGGAACAAATGGGCATGCTTTCTTTCGGTAGATTTCTCATATGCATTACATTTTTACACTTGATACTGGCAATAGCAGTGTAAGAATAGTGTGTCCCAGAAATGAGAGAGCCACAACATGCTCCTCAATGGATATTTCATATCAAAACAACTGCCCATATAATTTTTGGCATGTGCACTCAACTCAAATCTAGCTATGCCTAGATCACATGCAAGGTCAAAACTAAATAAATAAAACTTACATTGCATAAATGGAATTTCAGAATTTTTCAGCAGG
>NW_006159585.1:5472932-5500500 GCF_000334495.1 Tupaia belangeri chinensis | reverse complement strand
CAGCAGGAAAATTACAACTTATATTATCTCCTTTAAACGTCATAGGACTCCCATGATTCAGGTACTAGTATCCTATAATTTAGGTGTTTCATTTTATAGAAAAAGAAATCAAGACATAGAAAGATTAAGTAAATTGCTCACGGTAACTTAGCTGATGGGTAGCTGAGGTAGGACTTGAACCTAGATCTACCTGAAGTTCTTAGTTTCTATGCTTTCCTGGAGGTATCTAAACAGAGCATGAAGGGTGATCTTCCAGGGACACTGATGAGAAAATTCTGTTTTAGGAGGAGGATTAATAAAGTTATTTTCACTACTACAGATCTATGGTCTGGTCTCTGGGATTTTAGGCAAACAGTAAAGCATACACCAAGGTGAGTGCTATAGTCTCAATGTGCCCCTCTGAACCTCATCCCCCAAAATTCATGTGTTGAAACCTTAACCCTCAAGATGAAAGTAATAGGAGGTAGAGCCTTTGGAGGTGAGAAGACTGAGAGAGACCTTTGTCTCTTCTTTCATGTGAGAACACACTGAGAAGTTGGCAGTCTGCAACCTGGCCGAGGACCCTCACTAGCATCTGATCCTACAGGCGCTCTAATGTCTGACTTTCAGCAACAACTTCCAGGACAATGAGAAATAAATTTCTATTGCTTATAAGCCACACTCAGTCTACAGTGATTTGTTATAGCAACTCACAAGGACTAGAACAGTAGACCATACACTTCATACCTTTATATAATACTGGGAAGGTAGAGAGATAGACACAAGGCAGAGTGCGTGAGGTTTGTTTACACCCCTGAAACCCCTGATTTTTTGATAATCTGTTCTTGTTGTCCCTTTAAGTTTATCTAACCTTTAGAGAACTGAGTAACTTGCTCTATCTCAGTGAAAAACATTAAGCAGCCAAATGGAGAAGATTACAGTAGAAGACCTCAAATCTACCTACTCAAAGTTTCTCAGCCTTTTTCAACCCATAATGAAAAAAAAAAAATCCACCCATTCCTTTGGCAATTCAGAGGTGCCTGATTTATGCACCAATAAAAAGGGCCCGTTTTGAATTCTAAGGTCAGTTTATGAGTCCTCACCAGCTAGGAGGATTCTGTTGAGCTTTTTTCTTTCTGCAGATTGCGTTAAGAAAGTCACAGGCAGATGCTTTGGTTTTCCAAATATAAAACAATATCATACTACTGAATGTTCTTTTTCAAACCCTGAATGTTCCTTTCCCCTCTCCATGGAATTTTCATATACTCTTTAGAAGGACGTGCTACCTATATTCCCTTACAATTGAGAATAACTGGTCTAGTGGAAGCCTTAGAGTTCAGAAATCAGAGACATGAATTAATTTGAGTCACAAATGAGTCACAAAATGACTCATTCAATTTGTTTCTAGTCAACAAATATTTAATGAGCAGCATACACCAAGGCACCTATGTGCCTGATATCCTAAAGGATGCATTTTTCAAGGGAAGGGAACTCTGACTAAAGGACTAAATTCATTTTGGTATTGGTGGGAATCTTCTAGTGTAAAAAGGGCCAGCCTTGCATGGATGTCTAGGTTCAAAGATGGCAAAAAAGAGGGGATTTAGAGCCTCAGCCTAAAGCAAAAGCCTATCAACTGCCCTTCTCTTGTCAACACCCTCTTTTCCCTGGATTTGGCCTTATACCCTGCCTGCTGTTTTCTTTGTTGTCTTTTCATCCCCACCACATTGGGCAGAAAGGCACCTCCCCCTTATTTCCCCCATCACCCTCCTCCTACCCCCATCCTTCCCAGCACAAGGTTCCATTCTTCATTAATGCTGTTTTAAAGCCAGCACGGAGCTGTTTTCCAGATGTGGCCATGCGCAGACAGTAATTGTGCTCTGTGATCCCTTCCAGCTGCTCCTGTCGCTTGCCAACAAATTCCCCCCACCCCCACCTTGCAGCCCCAGGAGTCCATGTTTGGGGGCTGCAAATTAGGGCAAACGTTGTAAAATGATCATGTGCTACACACGGCCTTCCCCACAAGAATTATGGACTTTATAACTGAGCTAATTGGCATTAGGTCTTGCCTGAAAGGTCAACAGAGTGGCAGAGAAATAGGATCTTTGTAAATTGATCGCTAGCTCCCCCTTCTTCCCCCCAACTCTCTTTCCCATTTTGAAATATGGCATACCTGCCCTGTGGAATTGCTGACTCTTGTAAATTACTGCTTTGACTGCAAGGGACTGTGACACATTGTTTCACATCACGTGGGAGGCAGTGGGGCTGTTGAAGGGGTGCATAATTATACCCCGCAAATTCTTCGATCATACCACAAACTTCAGCCTTCATGTACCTCTGTGAAGTGGGCCATTGTAGCGCTCTTGACCTTCAAATCAAACATGATTTATCCAAGGGTGGCATACAGCCTTTGGCTTTCTTATTTATTTATTTTTGCTCCAAGTACCTGAGTTCCTTCTGAATGATCTGCCGAACCGTATACCTGTGCCTTTCCGGTTCTCAGATGGGAGCCCTTGCATGGTGTTTTTTCATTCCACAGATTCTTATTCTTTTCGACAAGGTCCAAGATCAACTTTAGGAAGAAAAGAAAATTGTCTTCTGGATTCTGAAATGTTACATTTTGTCTATGGATTGTGTAGGCCCTTTTCTGTTTGGGATGAATTAAAGCCTTATGGTTTCAAAATGTCTGTCTCCTCCATCTGGTGCTCACAGTTTGGAGCTAAGCACTGAAAGTCCTTGTTAAAACATATATAGTATCTGGGAGGAATAACTCATTAAACTTGTGGTTCTTTCCCCTCTTCCCCTTTTTTCTTAGTAAGGGGCCCTTGAGAATCAAATGAGCATTGACCTCATATTGTGCACACTCACACATGTGTTACCTACAATATTGGGCTGTTCTTGGATCTTTCAAATCTTGATTATAGATTAATTCCAACTTATGAATCCCTACTCAGTTATCACCATCACCCATTGACACCCTAGCCCACATGAGCTTATTAGACTCACTTCCAGCAGAGAGTTGGGAGGAAACAGGGCTTACTTATGCCGCTCAAGGTAATGGGAAACATGAGAGAAACAGCATCAGTGGCCTATTGTGGAGCCACAATGCAATAGGAACTGAAAACCATCCACTGGTATGTGAAACTCTTTTATAAGTATTTGTAAGTGTTGGGATGGGAACACAGGATCCATTTAGAAATTGTGGTCATTAAGTGTTTGTATAATCAACAGATTCTGAATCAGTTTGGGGCTAAGCACTGAAGTCCTTTTTAAAACATATAACTGTTATCACGTTGGGAGGAGTTTGTGATGTTATTTAGTACAAAAGAGGGTTTTCTGAGTTGGGAAGTTTGGGATTCCCTTGTTTACTCTGTCAGTCTGGTCCAGATTACCATCACTTTTCACTTCAATTACCTGAGCATGCTTCTCTTTCCTTCAGTCCTTAACCTCATGCTGCAGCCAGGGCAGTCCTTTGAAAATGTCATGTCCTCTCAGTGAAACTTTCTCATGGCTGCCCTCTTGGTCTCAGTCAAAGCCAAGTATTGGCTCTCTTCTCCTATCCCATTTGCTGTTATTCTTCTCTTTAATCACTTTGCCCAGGTTCCAGCCCACAACTCCCTCAAAGTTCCTCAAGCATACTGGACAAGCAACCATCTCAAGTGTTTTGTATTTGCTGCTACCTTCTGCACATAATGTACTTGTCCCAGGTGTTCACATGGCTGGCTTCCTTCCCTCTTCCAAGTTGCTGCTTATTTGAGCTGTCTTCTCTCCCTGCTTTGGCTATCAAAGTCATTGCCCACCTAGCACTACTCATCCTTGACACAGTTTTGATCTCATCCACTGCACTGAGCACCACCTGACTTAATTATTATTATTATTTTACATGTATTTCCCACTAGTCCTTGAGGATAGGCATTTTGGGTACCCACTGTTGCATTCACAGTGTGAACTTGGTCTGTATTTGTGAAGTAATTGACTGCCCCAGCTTGAGGGCACCAGGGAGGCCAAGAAAGGGGAGGGAAAACCACATAAATTGGGAGGGGGGACAGCCCAGGTACACTTCCCTTCTCCTTTCTGTAATGAGGGCTCCCGGAGTCAGAGGAACAAGGTTTGATAGATCAAAATTTATCATGCTACATCTGTCATGTGGAGGGTCCCCCTTGACCTGCCTACGTGATGGAGCTGCTGAGAGTTTGCTGGGGTCCATTTCTCTCTCTTGTTCTATTTGTACCTTTAAGCCTCAAGACAAGGTGGGCTCGTGATGAAGGGTGCATATGGATAAGTGCTTTGTGCTGGGAGCCCTGTACAGGTCATGGATCTGCTGACGAGTTATTTCACTTCTCTAGATTTTATTTCTAAACCTATAAAATGAAGGGATTTGCTTAGAAAAATCTCAAACTCTAAGTAATTTTATTACAAAAAAGGAGGTGAGATGAAAATTAACTTTAAATTCTTATAACAATACCATGCAGCAACACTTACAGCAAAGTCAGAGGCCCTTACAAAATTCCAAATGAATGACTGTGCTGTTTTCTTCATCTGTCCAAAGGTCCTCCTTTGTGCAAAGGCCACATGAAGATCTTCCCTGGCAGAGCCTGCCAAAGCCCCAGTCATTCCCTCAGCCTGTGTCCCGACTTCCTATGTTGGGTGACTTCAGCTCTCTTTATACTGAGTTGGAGGCAGCTGGCCTCATGTCCAATGTTACTATGTGTAACATTGCCCCTGATTTTGATGAGGGGGAACATGAGGAGAGAAAGCATTGTTGGGATAGTATGTGCAGTTGCTATGGGGAGAAGAGGAGGCAGTGAAGTTGATAGGCAGAGGAAGGGACCCCTTGAGGCCCACTTGGACATGATAGGCAAGCATGATGAAGCAATAGACAGGAAAAGCAAAATGAGCTGGACACAGACTCTGCTGTGGGAGCTGGCGTGGTGGGCAGCTCACCTCAGACTTCCACATCCCTTCCTCCCACCATACACAACACAATGAGCCATTATTGTGTCTCTTTCTGAACCACTAAAGAAAAAGCATCCTTTGCCAATGTTTCTCTGCCTTGTCCTGAATGATCCAATATATGAAGAAGGCTCACTCTCATTCTTCCTGGACTGGAATTGGACTGTGAGCCTGAGTCCAGTCCATAAGTCAGAATTCAACCTGGATCCCATCACTCACTTTTCTTTGGGGTTTTGAACTCAACTGCAAGTTCCCTTGATCCACTGGGGGAGGGCTTGCTATGGTGTTTGTCACTAAGAATCATCGCTGTATATACATCCATGACCATGCCCTCCTCTACCTGCCACCCTCAATTAGAGAGATCAGATAATTGAACCCAGTTTCCCCCTGATGTCTCAGCATGCCCCCAGCCTTTCTATAGTACTGTATGACTTCTGCCCTCCTCCAGGTCACCTTAACCTGGGATGCTGCCCATCTGAAGCGAGTGAGTGCCTTCCCTGTCACCTGGCCATAGGAGACAAGACAGAGAACATATGCTTCTGTTTAGAGTCATAGTTCATCTCAGAGTATGTGGTCTGCACCTTTGACTTCCTGAACCTTGAACCAGAGACCAGCTAGTCATCAGCTTGTCACCCATTCCTGTTCTAGATGATTCTTCTGATACTTAATCTCTTAGGGGTGCAGACACTGGTCTGCCTGGTTTTCTGATCTGTTTGCTCCTGGCACTGTCCTTGTAGCAAACCTTATTCAAACCTGCTATTGGCCCACTGGCTAGCTGACTCTTTACTTATGTGGTCAATTAATTCCTGTACCGCCTACAGGTGAGTTTGATAGACATTAGTGTTTTAGAAAGCAGCAGTCACAGAAAATTCCACGTAAGTTCTGTCTTCCAATTTTGCAGTACAGTGTGCATGACAGTAAGCATGAATAAAACCTGCCTGCCACTGCAAAGCTAGTCTGGCAACAGCTGCAGCCAACAGACACAAAGAAATGGTGATTTTCTTTTTTTTTAAAATAACAATGGGCTTTTATAAACTTGCATGGATATAAATCATCTTCTGTAATATGTGTGTAAGTATTTATTGAAAGTCACCACCCTGCCTTCTTCTGGACCAACCTTCCCTCTAATAAGCACACACTGTTCACTGTCCCCTTCTGTGTATTTCTGCTCCTTCATGTCTTTATCCTATAGCTCCCACTCTCAACAGCCCTCAAGTTGTCTCATCTTCCTTTCCTTTTCTGTCAAAGTAGAAGAAGAAATGCCAGAGGTGTCAACTTGGTCTGAAATTGACGGAACAGTCTTGATGGAACTTTGTCAGAAAGGAGTCTTCCCACGTGCTCTGGGCTCTGTTGCTTTAACAGTCACAGATATTTTCTTGTCGGTGAGCTCCAAGCCCTTAGCCCTCATCTGCTATGGCTCTGTGCTTTGAGCATTACACCGCAGCTTTTCCTTAAGAGGTTTTCACAAGTTCAGAGCAGTCCTGAGTATTGGGGATTTGAAATTATTTTTACCCATGTGCAGCTGAAATAGCCATCTGCCATCATACCACCCAATTCCCCACTGTGTTTAAAATCCATCTGGAGTTCTTTTTTTTGTTGTTTTGTTTTAATTCTCCCTATTAAAGAAAAATTAGTGCCTTGGTGTAAAGGAAAGTGTCATTTCTTTATGTCTTTTCTATCTAATGGAACTTGTTTGAGAGTAGAGGATGGACTTACCTCTGCTTGTTGCTGGTTCTAAGTCATGTTGATTAATTATTGGTTCTAGGTCCATGGTTGTTTCTTATTCTAGGGATGTTTATCTTCCTATATGTAATTATAACCCACAGTCTAGCTCATGTCACCTCCTCCACAAATCCTTCCTAATTACTCTAGCCTTCGCTTATTGAAGTCTCCATACTAGAAACAGGCAGTTCCTTTGCATTTAGTTCTTGATTTTCTTTGCCTTAGCTGTGTTGACAACTGGGATTGTGCCTCATGTTGCTCTTTCAGTCATCATAGAACCCAGCCCCCAAGGAAGCCCTCAATAGAGTCTGGCATACTCTCTAATCTCTTCTCCTTCTTCAAGGCTCCTCAGCTGTTCTTGAACAGCTTATGCTCTCACCATAGTTGGACTCCCGTGATGTCAATGATTTCACATCAGTTCAATACAGTGTATGTGCTCTTTCTGTTTTGTCTCCATGAAAGCTAGTATGTATGGCTAGGATCTTATACCCAATTGCTTACATAATCAGTAGGCCAAGAAGGTGCTGAATAAATGGCTTTGATTTAAATTAAGATGGAGGTGATGACTGAACCATTCATTTAATAAATGTCTATTGGGGTCCTATTAAGTGCCAGGCACTCTGGCAGATGCTGGGAATTCTGTAGTAAATATGTTGCAGACCCTTCCATCAAAAAGCTCACAGTCTGATGGAGGGGATAGAGGGGGCAAATATGAGCATTTCAATGTGATTTATTTTTGAGAAGGGAGCAATAAACTCTGTATGGGAGTTTCACAACTTTGATATTTGATTTGGAGAGTTGAGAAAGAGGATACACAAAGGCATAGAAGTGGGAAGGATTTGGTGGAATCAGGAATCTCCATGGTTCTGTGGGGATCGAGGTTTAGGAGGCATGTGCAGTGCTGAGGATCAACCCCAAAAGGTAGAGGGGTCAGTGCACAAGGCCCCAACCTGCTCAGCCAGAGGCTCTCATCATAGGTCTCCCGGTCATTGTTCCAGCTGCAATGGGTGTGTGTTTATCTAAACTTTCCTTTGGTAATGAGGATTATGAGTCTGTTTTTCTCTATGTGAAGTAAGCTTTCGTTGATTTATTTTAAATTGTCTCTTCCATATTTTGATTGGGACTTCATATCCCTAAAGTTCCCCTGTCGTCCCCAGTCCAGTTATATGCCCTTTTTAGAAAATAAGACATCAATAAAAAAACATTTGGAAACAAATACTTGTGAGACATATCCATCTAATAGGATCCTGACTTTGAAAAACTTCTTTAATTCATTTGGTTCTCAGTCTTGTCACCTGAAAAGTAGGGGAAATGACACCAGACCTACCTATTTCTTGAGTGAGTATGAGGTTCAACTTTAACAATGAATGTAAAAGAGCCTCAAAATAAAACTCAACACAAATGCAAGAGCTTTGTACTTTGATGGAAGAAGACAGCCACTCCTTCCTCCTACAAGACTCCCTTGTCAGGTGTACAAACTTCATTGGGGTCCCCTGGTCTCCCATAACAACTCGCCTTACCCTCCCACTGGCATTTTTGCCTCCATGTAAGGTGGCACTTGCTCATTAGGTGTAATAAATTACCAAAGCTCCACTGAGGTATAGATGGAAAGCTGTGAGGTAGAGTGAATTTCTTTCCCCTAGTTCCCTCCCTTTCCCTTTTCATGTTCACAAGTGTCTCTGGAACAAGCTGCCTCCTGTCTGGGGAAAGCAGAGCCATGGCTGTGCAGAGATGGTGCTTGGGATGGGAGAAAGCATCTGCTCCATCCTTCCTCCCAAGTGCTTCCCACATCTTGACTGACTCTGGCCCTGCTACACCTGTAGCACATGTGAATATCAGTTGCTTGCATAAATTGTAGCCTAGCACATCAGAACATCTCTTTAGTGGCATCTGAGTTTATTTGTTCCAGGTACCATTGAGAGTGGAGTGTCAATGGGTCAGGATTGAAGTGCATATTTATTGAACTAGTCTGCTACAGAGAATATGGAAGAGCCCTGGGTGGTCCATTTTCCTGTCTCTCATGAAGAAATATACATGTCAAATCTCAACTGTGAAGTACAGGGAATTGGCAGCATAGGTAAGAGGACAGGAGGGGACAACCTTGGCAAAAATGTGGAATTGATTAAGAGTGCCCCTCTCTGTCCACTCTCTGGGGTCCTTTTTGGCCTGTGTCTAGGTGCATAGGGCTTTTATAATACCTGCTCCAACATGCTACCCACGTCTGTCCCCACAGTTCAGTATCCTATGCCTTGGCCCCATTTGGTCACTATCAAAAACTCAAAAGATTACCAAATAAGGAGGCTGGAGACCTGCTTTCCTGTTGCAGGTACAATGGCATCACCTATCTAAGCCCCAGCTATGTGCAGTGAGGGTGCTGCATTAGAGATGAACTCTAATATCTAAGAGATGTCTTGCTGCAAAGTCTGTGATGTTTATTTTTTAAGTTGCCAAAGGGCATGTGCGCTTACCAGAGAGACAGAGAGAGAGAGGTAAAGGGAGAAAGCACCCATCAATGGGGTGTGGTTCTACTGTAATTCCCTCTCTTCCATTTCTCCAACCTGTTAGGATTTTTGGCATGCAGGCTGATGAGGCTGCCATGTATTTTAGGTTGCCAAAGCCAGGGTTCCAACTGTGGTCAGCTGTGTGGGATGCAGTTCCTTTAACCACTAGACCACAGGGCTGGTCCAGTTTGGAACCTCTATTACTCTACTTCCCTAATAAAAAATCATTTTTCCCTATGGTCTATTCCCTCAGAATCTTATTGCTAACTGAAGGAAATCTTGTTTATATGCTAATAGGAAAAGCTCCTCTCACACAGAAAGAGTTTTTCTGGAAGCTCCAAGCCTCACCTGCCACCTCCATCCTCAGCCCTGAGCCCAGGAAGACAGCACATATCAGATCTGCTTTCATGCTTCCTTTTGGAGAACTTCTGCGGGACAGCTGTCCCTGCATTCAAATACAATGAACTCCTCTTATGCACAGTTTTACTTTGCATGGTTTCAGTGACCCCTTTTTGGTCCAAAAATACTAAGTCAAAGTTTCCAGCAATAAACAATTCATGAGTGTTAAATAACTTATTACCGTATATTGTTATAATTTTTCTATTTTATTATTATTTATTATTAATCTCCTACCCTGCCTAAATTTATAAATTAAACTTTGTCATGGATATGTATGTATAGAAAAAAATATAGTACACATAGGGTTCAATAACATCCACAGTTTCAGGCACCCTGGAATATCTTGGAATGTATTCTCCACAGATTAGGAGGGTCTAATGTACTATACTGGATTATTCTCTTGTCATTTTGATCTTGATAACCTTGCTTTGTACAAATAGTTTACAGACTTTCCTGATGTGCAATCAAGTTGGCACCAGGCTGGGCCCTTGAAAAGTTTTCAATAATAATATTTTGAACAGTTCATTTATTGGGAAGAATTCCAAATTCTGAACTACAAGGAATTCATTCTCTTTCTCTCCCATATCTATCCTTCAGCTTTACCCTCCTCTGTCCACCCCACACTAATTATTATTCTGTTCTCCCGGCCCTTATACATTTTCCCATTATTTATCTTCAATGCAACCCTTCTGTTTCCCAAAAGTTTTTTTTGACAAGAAGGCTTCCTGGGCCCGATCAATACCCACTGAGCTTCAACTGCTTTTCTTTTTTAAAAATATTCCTCACAGTTATAGAAATATTTTACCAGGCAATTTCATGGAGCTCATCTTGTTTTATTATCTCATAGACATTATCATCCTCATGCTAAAGGTGAGTAGACCGAGGGTTAAGGAGACTAAATGAACCGAAGATCACAAGTTTATCACCGGAGGGTCCACAAAGGGCAGAGACTTGGATGCAGCACTTGGCTTTGAACTCAAGCCCTATTATTCACAATACAGGTGGTGAAGCTTAAGTGTTGTGGGTGCTTGGGGCACTCCCACTGTCTGGTTTAGTTCATTCCAGAGCTCTTTGTTCTCTATCCTGTAGTACTCTTAGCTGAAGATGCCCTCGAGTCGGAGGAAGAACTGGTGCAGAGTGAGATAGATTTGGAGGGCACAGGGCATTGCAGGGTCACAAAGTCAGGCTTTAATTGTCCCTGAGAAAATTCTCCCAGAGAGGACACAATAAAGGTAGGAGTCAGGTTCTTTAGTTCAAAGTAATGGGTTTCTAAACATGAGGATGCCACTTAAGCTAAAATCAATAACAAATTTTCTTCTTTCTTTTGTTCAGCTGTGAGAGTAATATCATGGTTTCATAACTTCAAGAACTGGTTGGTCTGGTGGCTACCGCTACCCAGTCCAAAAAGGAGCCCTGGACCTCCTGGCCTCTGCCCTAACCAGAAAGGGGTTAGAAAGTGCCTGCTTAGGATGGCTCAAGACTCCAGAAACCATGGACAAGTCCCCGGATTGAGAAGGCTGGGCTGGGTCTGCTCTGTCTTCCTATGCCTTCAAACAACAGGAAGGGTAGCCAGGCTGTAGTAAGGGATGAAAATTCAGATGGATCTTGTTTGGGGAACATTGAAAAACATCTTAGAGAACAAATAAAGTTAACAGTTATTGAAAGCTTAATGTTTTCCAGGCACCATGCAAAGTGTTTATATAAATTTTTTTTCTCTCTTTTTTTCTTACAATCTCATGAGGTGTGTTCTATTATTATCCCCATTTTACTGATGAGAAAACTGGATACAGAGGTTTAAGTAAAATGCCTGAGGTCAATAACTTGTCAGTGGTGGATTTGAAATCAGTCTGGCTTCAAAGCCAATCTTTTCACTGTTAAGCTCTTTGACCTTTCAGAGCTCAAATAAGGTATTTGCAAGAGATTGCCCATGGGCTTCCTTTCCTAGCTAGAGCTCTCTTGCTCAGTGATGTTGACTGCTGTGCTGCTGTGTCCAAGGCCTATGTATCAAGAGCTTGCCCTCAGACAAAAAAAAAAAAAGAAAAAGAAAAAGAAAAAAAAACAAAAAGAAAAAAGCATAGCCCAGTGTGTTTAGAGATTTAATTTGGTTTGCTTTGATTCAGTGAAATTCCCACATTATGGCCCGTTTCATTTGTGTGTCAGGTAGTTGCTCTTTGAGATTCTCACCGGAAGCTGAATCAATCCAGAAAAAGTATTTGAAAGCCTTACAAGTTTGGATAATCTCTGACTCAGCAATTCTACGTCTAGAAGCTTATTCTAAGAAGATAATCTCTAATGTAGAGAATATTATCTTGAATGTAGAGAATATTAGCACTAGAATATTGCTAAGGGATAAGGGAAGTCATAATACACATAGTTAACATAGTACATATACCAAAGACAATTCGAACATATATATCATTGTTACAAACTCTAATGTCATAGTGGCCCTGTGGTTGAGACCAGTTAGTGAAATTTGTCTGCAGAGTAGTATCTTCAGTTACATAAGAAATATTCCAAAGATTCCCCAACGGTTTCAGTAACAGTTTTACATATCTGTAGGTCAAACTAAATGTCTCACTGTTAAGTTTCTTAAGTATGTGGATCCAAATAACCTAAGTAGTTATGCCCTAACAACATACCAGCTATTTGGAAAAAATATTACACGTAAAGTTATCAAAAAAGTTTATTTTTATTCTTTTCCTTCAGTGTGTGTATTTGTGTGGTGTTTTACACAGGATCTCACTGTGTGGAAATCCTACTGTCACAGCCTTCTGAACTGGTATTGTCGAAGTACACCACCATGTCTGACTCTTTAAGGTGGGCTAGATAGCAAGCCTCTCTTCCTGCCACACAGCAGCATTTAGTATATGCGACAGCATCTGGACTTGTATTCTATTCTCAAATACTAAAGAATGGAATGTGTGCATCTTTGGGTGTTTTACAATGAATTAAACCAGAGTCAGACTGGACACCTGTGCCCAATTTCATGTCCTGTTTTACGCTCATTTTCCCGTACTTGCTTTTAAACACAGCAACCAACAATAACCGGAGCTTTGCAAAGAAACAATGATACCAAATGTAGCATGATTGGATTTTGAAACGTTGAACTCCCTCAAGATCAATACACACGGAGCCGTGTGTGCAATGTCTGACAGTTCTGAATATTTTGGTGTATTCCCTGACCTGGTGGCTTGAAATTTATACTGGGCATGTGAATTCATGTGTGCCCAAAATCCTGAGGGGAGACTGGAGGAAAGGGGATTGCAGCATGGCCATACCCTGGGGCGGGGGGGAGGGGATGATTTCTCACATTTTGTCTCTGTCTCTCTGGAGAGCGTATGTACCCTATAGCAAAAATCTCTAAAAAAAAAAAAAGATTCCTGGTGCCAGCAAGTGGTATGCTGGTTAAGGTACTGGACTCCCCCGTGGCTGACATGATTTGAGTCCTGGACCTGGTGGCTTGGAAATCACACTGGGCATGTGTGCATGCATGCCCCAAATCCTAGGAGGATAGCGGAGGAAAGGGACTGTGGTGTGGCCATCCCCCTGAGGGGTGATTTCTTACTTTCCCTCTCACTATCTTTCTCTCTGTATCTCTCTGGCGAGTGCACATGTCCTATGGCAAAAACTTAAAAAAAAAAAAAATCCTGCAGTGGCCTTGTGCATTCCCTGTGGAACCCTGGGGTTCCTTGGTGCACAATTTGGGTACTGCAAAATATGTCCTATTCCATTTTCTTTAAATGTATGCGTTAATTATTTGTTTCTTTCAGCCTAGTTTTTGGTAGTCATATAAGAACAAGATATATTTTACTTCCCTCTTGGCTGTAACAAAAAAATCAGCGTAAAAGCATAATAAATAGCAACTGATTCTCAGCCTTTAGTTTTGGAGAGGCCACAGGGAATGGTGGGGATTGTGGGAAACAGAACACCAGCAGCTTACATAGCTCCACTAATGAGAGCTGATGGGAATATGGTGTCACTATTTTAAAAAGAAAAGCTGAAAATAAAACCTTCACATGAGGCCTCCCTCCCAATATTTAGCTATTGGCAAGTAATTCTAACATATTATTTATAAACATTGGGTAGGTCTATGCTATGCTTTGAGAACAAAGTATGCTATAATTAGTGTTTAGCTTGAGAGTCATCAGTTTGGGGCATATAATGTCATGAATTATTATGTAGCCATTAAAAATGACATAAATAGAGCCAGACAATGGTGCAACAGTTAAATCCAATACTCTGTAAGGCAATCCCACATGGAAAGGTTCCCAGTTCGAGTCCAGGGACCTTCCTGAATATGCATGCTCAGGATCCAGATTAGGACCATACTGGGGCTGCTGCCTCTCATTTCCTTTCTCTGTTTTGCTCATAGAAGAGATAAATAAACTTAAAAAATGGCATTTAAAAACACGTAACAAATAGTGCAACTATGTAATCACATGAAGACATGTTCATGATATATTAAATAAAAAGAGTGGGACCAGCAGGAAGTATAGTGGTTAAGGTGCTGGACTCCCACGTGGTCAACCATGGTTTGAGTCATGGAACTGGTGACTTGAAAATCACATCAGGCATGTGTGTGTGCATGTCCAAAATCCCAAGAAGAGAATGGAGAAGAGATTGTGGTGTGGCCATTCTGCCTGGGGAGTGATTTCTCAACTTCTCTCTCACTATCTCTACCTATCTCCAGTGAGCGCACGAAATGGTAAAAACCTGAAAAAAAACGAAAAAGTAACCAACATAGATCAAGATAACATTTTTATAAAAGTTATTTATGAATAGAAAGAGTACTAAAATGATATATAGGAAAATGGTTAAAATGGTTATTATTGGGCAGAATTATAATGGTTTAAATTTTTTTCTTTTTCTGTATTTCCAAATTATATTTATAGTAACCACATGTTACACCTAGAATTTTTTATTTGTGTGTGTGTGTGTGTGTGTGTGTGTTTAAGAGATTTTTGCAATAGGGTGTGTGTACTCACCAGACAGACAGACAGACAGAAAGTAAGAAATCACCTCCAGGGGAAATGGCTATGTTGTAATCCCTTCTCCTCTATTCTCTTCTTGGGATCTTGAGCACCCATTCACATGTGCCCAGCGTGAGTTTTAAACTGCCAGGTCTGAAACTTGTGCTGCGGGTAATTCATATGGGAGTCCAGCAACATAACGATTAGGCCATCTGCTGATCCCCCTGTTGTATTTTTAATTTTTTTAAAAGAAGAACTTAGAACAACTTTTATGAAAGACAGCATTAGGCACCAACACAAATCCAATTTAAAGTATAAGAAAGGATTCCTGATTTTACAGAAGTTTAATGAACAAGAGAGAGCTCATGCATATTACCAGTGACATCTTAATTGATAAAAGAGAGAGCTAAATGATTACATTTACATATAAGTTGCTGAAGAAGTTCAGGATAGGAAGAAAATCAGAGGCTGGGGTGGTCATGAAAAGAAGTTGTGTGTGGGCAACCGAGACTAACCCCAGGTTCAGTGATTTCACTAGAGAACTTACAGGACTCAGCATGTAGTTATACTCATGGCTAAGATTTATTACAGCCAAAGGATAAAAAGCCAAATTAGCTAAGAGAAAAGGTGCATTGGATGAAGTCCAGAGGAAACCAGGCACAAGCTTTCAGAATCCTCTCCCAGTGGAGTCACATAAGATGTGTTTAATTCTTCCACTGGACTGTGGCAACACATGCAAAGTGTTATCTACCAATGAAGCTCTAACCAGAGTTTTTATTGGGGCTGGCCACTTAAGCACCCTCTGCCTAGCACATGCCAAAAGTTTAGACTCTAAGAAAGAAAACAAGTCTTCAACACAAGCCACACCATTTGTACAGCTTATGCAAAGTGAGTCACACTTGCTAGTTAGGCAATGGTGGAAAAACTCCTAAAATCTGAAGTCCCAGACGCTAGCCAAAGGCTGATCTTGCAGTAGTCTCTGCAAAGATACCAGTCTCAGGTCTACTGTATTAGGTTTTTTCTACACTGAAACCTTCATGGGAAAGGTGAAATTGAGAAGGCCCCCAATTTAGGATAGAGAGAAAAAGGAGAAGTGTTTCAGGTACGGTCAATACTGACAAAATCGAATTAAAAACAAAAAATCGGAGTATCTTAATATTGGAAAAGGTTATAGACGTCATCTAGTCTACTATTTTGCAAAGGGTAAGCACATACTCTGGTGATTTGCAAAGTGATTTAGACCATATATGAATGAATATATTATATTTAAATGTTTATATATTTACCTTGATATATAGGTACATATATAATGCAAAGTAAAAAGTGTAATGAATTTTATAATATTACATATATATTTTTTTCTCTTAAAATCTTGATGCTGTAGGTATTATCTTGGGGCTATTTTTATTTAAAAATGAATCAATATAGAGATGAATATTAAAAAATATTAATTACAAAATAAGTCAACAAATAATCATTAAAATAATTATATACTAAATAACAATGATAAATATTATTATTATTTTTATTTTATATGTATTTTTAGAGAAATCATTTTGCTATAGGGTGTGTGATCTCACCAGAGAGACAGAGAGATACAGAGAGATAGAAAGGAGAAATCGCTCTTCTTGGAGGGGGATGGCCACACTGCAGTCCCTTCTCCATTCTCCTCTCAGGATTTTGGGCATGCATGCATGCACTACTGGTGTGAGTTTTACTTACTTATTTATTTAAATGATTTATTTACAGTCATTCACTGTACATCAATACAGTTTATAAAATGAGACTTTCCATTCAGAATACATTGTATCTTGGCTCAATCAAGGATATTGCCATACATGTTATTGTCAACAAATAATTTTCTATTTCTTGTTTTTTACATATTTTGCTATTTTTTCTTCCCTCGATTCCCTACCTCTCACCCTTTGCCGATTCCCCCTCCTCCCACAGTCTCTGATATCTACAGTTGTTTTTCATGCCTTTTTTTCATGTTTTATTGATTCACTAAAGATGTTAATTAATTAAAAAACTTTCAATAGCAAGCACAGCTATTATATACCTATCTATGAACACATGTCTGAGCATACTATAAAGTAGCACCTAGCTGGGGCTATAAAGCTTACTGCAATCCTTAAATAAGTATTAATAGGTATTCTTTTTTTTTTTTAGAGGTTTTTGCTATAGAGCGTGTGTGCTTGCCAGAAAGACAGAGAGAGACAGAGAGATAGAAAGCGAGAAATCACCCCCCAGAGGGGATGGTCACGCCCCAATCCCTTCTCCTCCATTCTCCTCTCGGGATCTTGGGCATGCACACACTCGCACCTGGCATGAGTTTAAGCCACCAGGTCCGGGATGTGAACCACGGTCGACTACATGGGAGTCCAGCCACATAGCCATTATGCTAACTGCTGGTCCCTTAATAGGTATTCTTTAAATGCACTTTTTAATTTCAAGAAAAAAAACGTTTTATTTTTAATAGACCAAAATCAAAAAAGGTTAAGAGAAATTTACTGGTGTGAGTTTTAAGTCGCTGGGTTTGGGACTCAACCATAATCGACTATGTGGGAGTCCAGCAATGTTAACCATTGTGTCATCTGCTGGTCCTAACAATATTAAATATTATTAAATAAATACAGCCCAGGGAGCAGAGGCCCTGTCCAACTCCTTGGGGACAACTCCTACAGTGAGCAAATGTCAGATGCTGATTTGCTCACCTACTGCAGAAGTCTCACTATTATGTGTTCAGATTTGCTATGGACTTCCAGTTTCATATGCCTTATCTGGAGAGTAAAAGATCTGAGCTAAACCTCTAGGGAATCTTCTAGATCTACTAGACAATATTTTACTGATCCTTTGAGACTTAGTAATATAAGTCAGTAGAAAAATGGAATTTAATTTTTACTTAATATTTTTCTAAGAATTCTTTTTTTTTTTTCCTGGATACATCTTTATGGATATAATCATTACTTATCCACTGTGGAAAGTTCATGTAGATAAGAAAATGCACACACTGCCCAGAATCTTTCTGCTGCATATCACTTTTAGTCTTAAATTTAGCCTCCCCATTTCTCCATTCTTTCACCAAATTTTACTCAAGCACCTTTCATTCTTGACCTGCTGGCATTGCTGAGTTAGTCTGACTGCTTTCCATCTGTCCACCTTGCAGGAGATGTAGTCCTCAGTGACAATCTTTTGACTCTAACCATTCTTCCTGGATCTCCTGGGACTTCTAAAACCACTCACTGCCGTTCTCAGCCATGCCCTTTGAGAATTCTGATTCCATGGATATCAGAAAGCTATTATTAAGCAGAGAAATATGTCTTTGTGATAGTCTTCAAGGTTATTTCAAGCAAGAGAGCTGAAAACCTAAGCTAGGCTTTCTGACTGTTGATGCCTAGGAGACTCAAAAGGAAAAAAAAAAAAAACCAAAATCCTTTTCTCTTTCATCTAATAAGCCCCTAGGAATAGATGCACCTTGTAATATCTGTCAAAGATGTTAGTCTGTTTTCAGCAAGAGGTCTCTGTCTTTCAACATTATTTATTCATTTAACACTTAAGTACCTATTTTGTCTAAGACTCTTGGGTTAACCACTATGAACACAGCAGCGAGTGGGGTGTCCATGATTCCTGTCCTTATGGAGACAATGTTTCATGAAGTCCCAGCCATAAGCAAAAATAAGCAGTATAATGACCTCACATGCTGTCATGCGTTTCTGTGCTTCCTGCCATTGTCTAGTTTGCTGGGTTGCTAATAGCAGAAAATACCCAGGTCTAGTGAATTTATAAAAATAGATGTTTATTTGGCTCAGGGTTTATAGGTCCAAAGTCTAGAGGCCATATCTGGTGAGGGTCTTTTGGTTGCATTCCAACATGATAAGGGTCAGGAATGCACCCATTTGTGTCAGTGTATCTCTGTTCTGGTCTCATTCTGTCACTTCATAAGCCCACCAGGAAGCAATAATGAAGGACCTCACCCTGATGAGCTTAATACTAATCTCCTCCCAAATGCCTTACCTTTCAATATCATGGCCAGATTAAGTTTTTACTTTTTTTTTTTTTGGAGTGGTTTTTGATATAGGGTGCGTGCGCTCACCAGAAAGAGAGAGACAGAGAGACAGAAAGCAAGAAATCACCCCCCACTGGGGATGGCCACACCACAATCCCTTCTCCTCCATTCTCCTCTTGGGATCTTGGGCACGCCCAGCATGAGTTTTAAGCCACCGGGTTCGGGACGCGAACTGCGGTTGACTACATGGGAGTCCAGTGAATAGCCATTACACTAACTGCTGGTCCCCCAAGTTTTTACTTTTTAAATCTTGTGAACAATCATATCTTGACACAAGATTTTTTTTTGGGGGGGGAGGGCAAATTTAAACTATAGCACACCAGGGACCAGTAGTTAGCATAATGGCTATGTCACTGGACTCCCATGTAGTCAACTGCAGTTCGAGTCCTGGACCTGGTGGCTTAAACTCATGCTGGGTGCATGTGCATGCGTGCCCAAGATCCTGAGAGGAGAATGGAGAAGGGATTCGGTGTGGCCATCCCTCCGGGGGGTGATTTCTTGCTTTCTGTCTCTCTCCGTCTTTCTGGGGAGCACACGTGCCCTATAGCAAAAACCTCTCCAAAAGAAATACATAAATAAATAAATAATTAAAAAAAAAACTATAGCATACCAATTATTCCCTCTTATTTTGTTGTCAAACATCTAGATTGTATTTTATCCATAAGCTTGCATTCTAATGGCCATTAGACCATGCTAGGTCTGGTTCTTAGGTCAGTCATTCACTTACGTGTAGAATTACATCTAACTAGTTATACTTGGATGAACTTTTAAGATTCAAACAAAGTAAACCTCTTCTATTAACTGTCCTGTATGAAAAGTCCCAAGAAAGCCAGTTCTTCTTGAGCTCTCTTATCACCTAGGTCTTGTCCATGCCTTTAACCTGAGCAGTTAATCTGATCTGGAAGCCCATTCTTTGGAACTAGAAGGGGCACCTGATCTGAAAGTAGCCTATCTGTAGGTTGGTGAGATGCTTATGATGGGGTCTTGGTTTAGGAGATTTGCCCAAAGGGGCCAAGGGGCAAGGTGATTTCTGTGGATGTACCCAAACTCAAGACTGGGGTCATCATGCTGTTAGTAGTGACAGCAGATATACACACACATAGCTGAATCATAGGAGTACCAGAACACGACAGGAAGACCAAAGAATTCTGTTTCTGAGTAACACTAAGTATTTCTGACTCCCAAATAGCTTTGGATTCTGAGACGCTTAGATTCTTAGCTGTGGTGTTGTCCTACAGATGCAAACACCAGGCAAGCTCCATGGTGTTTGAGGAATCCCGAGCTAGCTCATGCTCATCCTGACCTAAAGGTCTAGATAAAGTTGTTTCTCTTTCTCCTCCACTCACATTTCTTCCCTCTTGTCACTCTCTTTCACAGGCTGTTTTTTGCCTCTCTGGATTGGAACCCATCTGAATTCTTGATTCTTAGTTTCTCAAGGTCAAGGCTTGGTGAAATTTCTGCTGTGTGTCTAGCCTTGTGCCAGATATCAAAAAGGAAAAGTAAAGAAGGAAGATGCCCTACCCCAGCCTTCATGGAGTCTTTACTCTGGAAGGACAGATAAAGCCTTGAGAACTCAGGGACTTGGTAATTCTCCAAGGCAGCAACTGATTGCTCTTAATTGGATGAATTTGGGGTAGGTACTTAATGTGTCCAGAGGAGGCCTTGAGCACTGAGGAGTAGGAAAATGTGGCTGGATAGGAAGGGATGAGTGGTTAAAATGCAGCTGGATGGGAAGAAGTGGGGAGAATGGGGAGAACAGCATATGAACAGAGGTCTGAAGAAGGGAATAGGGCTGGTTAAGAGGCTGGGAGGAACATCTAAATAGGCGTTGGGGCTGGGGATTGCTTTACCCTGCACTTCTTACCCTGCCATTTGATCTGGGAAAGCAGAAAAATGGGTGTGCCAGCTCACTTGGCCTCTCAGTCACCTCATCAGGCACCAAGTACCCAGGATTTAAAAAAAAAAATAAAGAAAAAGAAAAAAGAAATGAAAGGAAAGGCCTCATTACACGGTTGGAAATCCTCATACCAGAGATAAAATTTTATGAGTTGCCTATTGCTCAGCACCCTGTATTTTTGACATTCCTCGTTTCACATACAGTATTTTAAGCACATGAGACACAGACATTACTGTTTTTTAATTTTTTTACCCTTTTCATTTTTTTTTTCCTTTCTGTCATGGCTTAGTGGGTAGCTCTGAAGTTTTTAATACTGAAGGGCCCATTTCATGTTATTTATTACCCTGCTTGCTTGAAAGCTGAGGCCTATAAATCGTCAACACAGGTCGTCTAATTCCAGCAACAGCAAGGTTTCGTCACATGTAATTAAAAGATCCCAAAGCCATTGGAATGTAATGGATTTGGAAATGACACCATGGGGGCGAGGGGAACAGGCCCAGGAAGAGGCAGCAGTATTTCAAAGGCTCTCCTGCATGGTCTGGGATCGATGGAGCTGCCTGGCTGGGCTCCAGCAGGGCTGGCTGATGTGGGGATAGAGGCAGGGTCTGGATTTGATCTGATCTCCAGCTCTGGAGCCATTGCAATTCCCAACTGCATGAAGGTGCACTGAGCTCTGAACTCACAAAGAGATAGCCAGCTCTGATGGCAATGATACCCCCTGTCCTGGCAAGAGGTTTCTAGAACCTGTTTGTAACAGAGCCTTTCAGACAAAGCCCAAGCCCAGGATGAGGGAACCATCTTGATGTTCACTCTCCCACAATATAATGGTCCTTTTATTCTTGCCCAGCTTCACTTCCTCAAGCTATTTTCAGTTGTTCTACATCTCCATGGTCATCCTTCTGAAACTCCATATTCTGTCCTGAGGTGTCCCTGAATTCCTGAATCCACCTAAAGTCTTTGCCCCTTCCTTTGAGCTTCCAGAGAACCTTGTTTTTTCGACTTATTGCCATATTATGGTGCTGAGTATGGTGTTTGTTCACTTTGCTACCTCATCACCTCTGTGGGCACCTCGGGAACAGAGACTATGTTTAAGTCTTCTCTAACCTCAATGGCTTTACACAGGCTTGGCACATAGGTTGTCAGCAACTATATGGTTGGAAGGAAGAGGTGGAAGATAAAAAGAGAAAAAAAAAGAAAGAGAAAGGGTGAATAAAAGAAAGAAAGGATCTTTCATCTCTTCTTATTTCATGGCTTTAAGTAATATGCTGGACTCTAAGATGGACCTCAATGATCCCTACCACCCTCCTAGTATTCAAGTCCTTGCATCTCCCTAATAGTACTAGGGTTGTTTCGTGTCTAATAGCATATGGCAGAAATGGTGATATGTGTGGTATTAGGTTATAAAAAATATTGCCACTTCTGTCTTTCTGCCCCATCTCTTCTCATTTTTCTTTTAAAGTTCTTTTTTTAAACATATTTTCCATGAGCAAGACAGAGAGACAGAGAAAGACAGAGATAGACAGAGAGAGACAATATCCCTGACAGAATTCTGACATTGTGATCCACCCCCAGCTTCAGCTATCCCTTGATCATAGGCATACTCATACCTGACATAGTCCGGGAGGTCTCCAGTGGTGAACCTGAAACCATTCTTTTTTTTTTTTTAAGAATTATTTTATTTAACTTTATTTATTTAGAGACAAGAGAGAGACACAGAGAGAGAGAAAGTGAGAAAGCAAATTGCCAGTCTGTGACTTGAACTACGGTCAACCATATGGGAGTCCAGAACCTTTAACCACCATGCCACCTGCTGGCCTTGAACCTGAAACCTTTTGTTGTGAGTCACCCTTGTAGAATGTTATGTTTTACTGCTGGGGCACTGTCCTCCCTACCACTCCCTTTATTTTTTGAATTATTCTGGAAGGAGCCAGCTGCTGTATGTGTGAACAGCCCTATGGGGAGGTCTACATTTTAGGGAACTGAAACCTTTAACCAACAGCCAATCATGAACTGAGGTCTGCCAAAAATGAACTTGGAAATGGAATCTCCAGCCCCAGCTGAACCTTCAAATGATTGTAGCCTTGGAGAACAGCTTGATTGCAACTTCATGAAAGACCCTAAGCCAAATCCACTCAGTTCAGCTGCTCTCTCATTCCTGATCTCAGAAATGTTGTGAGAAGATGAATGCTATTTTAGGTTTCTAAGTTTTGGGATAATGTATTACATAGCAGTAAATAACTAATACAAACACCATCTATATATCATTGACTACAAACTTGTATTTGTAATCCAAATATCTCTGCTGGAGAGACTCATGTGTCTTTTACATTTCCTTAATCCATTCCAAAATTGAACCCCCAGTTATTCTCCCAACCTGCTTTCCATAGTTTTACCCATTTCACCTGGTGGCAACTCTTATCTGGAGTTTATGTTACCCTCTATGTACTTCTTACTTTTTTCCTGTGGTCAACACAGTCTTCACTCTACCCAGCAGTCAGAGGTCCCAATCAACTATAAGCTATATCATGACACTCCACTGAAGAAAATTCACCAGTGGTTCATCATTTCTACAAAACAAAAGCTAGTGCTTAAATAGTATGCAAGGCTTTCCTCTGTTACTCTCCAACCTCGTCTTCTACCTTCTTCCAACTCTCTCATTTCCCAGGGATCACACTAGTCTTTTGGCTTCTAGGGACACTGCCACTTTAGATCTTCATGTTGGCTCTTCTCCCTGCCTGGAAAACTCTTCCCAATTATCTACATGGTTCACTCCCTCACCTCCTTCAAATCTTTTCTTGAATGTCACATCACCTTCACCATAAAGGTGTACCTTGACCATTTTCTTAAAGCTTGCAGCCTAAAACCCTGAATTTCCAAACCTAATTACTCTGTTCTACTTTTTATCTCTTTACATAGCACTTTCAATCTTCAAAAATAATCTATAATTTACTTATTATGCTTACCGATTATTGTTTATCTCTGCTGGTATGTAAAAGTAGCTCTTTGAGAGAAGGAATTTTTTTTTGTTGCTGTTTTTGGTCTATTTTGCTCATTGCTGCATCTTTAGCAGCTACAATAGAATCCCTAGAACTATGTGCCTGGCACAGAATGGTGGCCAGTAAATAATTTTTGAAGAAACAAAAGAAGGAAGAAAGAGAAGGGAGGAGGGAAGAGAAAATCCTACCTTGAGAGCTCTTGGACGATGGTCTGAATAGTTGTTTAGTAGATACATTTCCTCTCCCAGACAGACCATAAGGCCTTTGAAGGCCTGAAGGAATGCTTCACCCAAAACATCCAGTGATAGGTCCTGCTTAGACCAGCCTTAGGAAATGTCTTAACTGATCTGCTCTTGGCAGCCTATGGGACTCCCGGTTCCATTGTTCTCACAATCCAGCAAACCTGAGTATTTTCACTTCTCTGAATATCCATTATCTTTCATATGTAACTTCTCTGCTTTTCTCATTCTATCACGAGTTGAATTGTGTCACCAAAAGATATGCTGAAACCAAAACACCTAAGACCTTAGAATGTGATCTTGGAAATGGGATTGTTATAGATATAATTAAGTTAAGATAAAGTAATAGTGGGTAAGAGTAGGGCTACTAATCTGATGTGATTAGTGTCCTCTTAAGAAGACAGAGAGGGAGAGAATGTCATGTGAAGGGACACAGGGAGAATGCCATGTGAAGATGAAGGCAGAAATTAAAGTGATGTATCTAAAAGTCAGGGAACATCGGGACCAGCAGTTGGCATAATAGCTATGTCGCTGGACACTCATGTAGCTGGCCGCGATTCAAGTTCCAGACCCAGTAGCTTAAACTCACGCCTGGCGCATGTGTGTACTTGCCAAAGATTTCGAGAGGATAATGGAGGAGAAGGGATTGCGGTCTGACCATACCTCCTGGGGGGTGATTTCTTGCTTTCTCTCTCTCTCTCTCTCTCGCTCTCTCTCTCTCTCTCTGTCTTTCTGAAGAGTGCATATGCTCTATAGCAAAAACCCTCTCAAGAAAAAAAAAATCAGGGAACATCAAGGATTCTAGCCATCACCAGAAGCTAAAAAAAGAGGCAGGGGAATAGAGTCTCCCTCACAGTCCTCAGAAGAAATAAATCTTGTCAACTTTTTTATTTCATACTTTTAGCTTTTCAAACTATGAAAGAACATATTTTTGTTACTTAAGCCATCTAGTTTCTGATACTTTCATGGTTTGACTGTGTTCCCCCAAATTCATATGTTGAAAATTAGTTCATATAGTGAAAATATTAAGAGGGTGGAAAATTAGTCAGACTATAATATTAAGAAGTGAAGCCTTTAGGAGGTGATTAGGATTATACAAGGTCATCTGTATGGGGACACATGATTAAATCCAGGTGGTTTTCTGAGAGGAGGGAAAGAAACCAGTGCTGATACAGGTGCAGAGAATGGACTAGAAACAGAAAATTGATACCTAGAAGTGGGACTGCTGTTAACAATAAATACCTGAAAATGGGAAGTAGTTTGGAACTGGGTAATGGGAGGAGTTTGAGAGAATTTGTAGAAAAAGACCAGGAAAAGCCTAGATTTCAATGATGGTTCAGAATGTGAGAAGACTTGAGAAGGTTTGAAACTTCTTAGAGATTGGTTAAGTGGTTATGACCAGAAAGCTGATAAAAATATAGACAGTAAAAGTCTTTGTGAGGAAGTCTCAGATGAAAATGAGAAACATTTTATTGTAATTGGAGAATAGGTCATCCTTCTTACCTCTTGCAAAGAATTTGATTGCTTTGTGTCCATGATCCAGTACTTTATAAAATTCCAAACTTAAGAGGGATGAATATCTGGAAAAATAATTTTCTAAACTAAATATAGAAGAAGCTGTGTGATTTTTAGTTGCTTGTAGTGGAATATGTGGACAAGGAATGACTTAGAGTTAATCATAAAAAGAAACACAGAGGAGCCCGCCAGTGGCACAATGGTAATACAGCACTCTGCAATGCTGGACCCACATGAGAAGGTCCTAGGTTCACATCCTGAGGTCTCCTAGTATATGTCAGGAACATTTGCCTGTGATCTAGGTTGAGAGTGGATCATGGTATGGGGGTTATCTTGGGAGTGCCTCTCTCTCATGTAAGAAATAAATAAATTAATGAATAAATAAATAAATAAACTCTTGCAAAAAAGAGAGAAGCAGAGCAATATTTGAATAATTCACAGCCTGTATAGATGGAGAAAAGGCATGTTCAGGAGAGAGTGGCCAAATAACTACTTGCTAAATAGATGAACATGGATAAAAGGGAGTCAGTTGCTATTTATCAAGAAATTGGGAAAAGTCCCTGAGGACACTTTAGAGATGTTCAAGGCTGTTCTCCATCATAGGCTCAGGCCCAAGAGAGCAGAATGCTTTCAGAGAACTGGCTCAGGTTATGTTTACTTCCCAGGGGTACATTGGGACTTTGCTGCCCATCATGGTGTAGTGCTTCTTGACTCCAGCTGTAATTCAAGAGGCTCTAGGTACAGCTTGATCAGCTATTAAGGCTGCTGCTCCATCTGCCATTCTGGAATATGGAAGTGGCAAACCTTGGTGGCATGCACATGGAGGTGACTCTGCAGGTATGAGGGATGCAAGAGCTGTGGTAATATGGAGGCCTCCACCTAGGTTTTAAAGAATGTCTCAGACAACCTGGGTACCTATGCAGAATCTTGCCACAAGGTTGGGTTCACCCCCAGAGAACCTCTACTAGAACAATGCCAAGTAAAAATGTGGGGTTGGGGAACTAGCAGTTGGCATAATGGCTATGTTGCTGGACTCCCAAGTAGTCAACCATGATTTGAGTCCTGGACCCGGTGGCTTAAACTCTCTCCTGGTGCATGTGTGTGCATGCCCAAGATCCTGAGAGGAGAACAGAGGAGAGGGGTGTGTGCATGACCATCCCCCTGGGGGGTGATTTCTCACTTTCTCTCTGTCTTTCTGGTGAGCACATGTGGAAAAAAAAAAAGAAAAAAAAAGTGGGGTTGGGGCTGCTGTAGAGACTTCCCACCACATTAATGCCTAGTGGAAACCCAGGGGTGTGGCTGCCTTTGAGACCCCAGAACTGTAAAATGTTAGCTTGAGAGTATTGCAGGAATGAGATGCCAAACTGAGAGAATGGAAGTGTGCAGTGAGCTTAGCAAAGCAATGGATTGCTTCCAAACTCTTTGGGGACTAACACCCTGCAGTATACCTGACAGGTGGTACATGGAGTGAAAGATTATTCTCAGGTTCTAAGATTTAATATCTGCTTTCTAAGGTTTTGTATTGCTTCTTTTTTCTTGTGGAATGGAATTTTCTATCCTATGCCTATCCTGTTGTTGTATTTTAAAAGCATGTAATTTCTTTTGATTTCATAGGCTCACAGCTAAACTTTGCACTTTTGAGTTGGTGCTGAGCAATTAAAAATTTTAGGAATCTTGAACCAAATAAATATATCTTATGAGTGAGAATGGAGCCAGGGGAGTTATGCTATATTTTGAATGTGTCCCTTAAAAATTCATGTGTTAAAATATTGTTGCTATTGTGAAGGTATTAAGAAGGTAGAAACTTAATAGAAACTAGGGTATTAAGAAATGGAGCTTTAGGAAGGTGATTACATAAGGTCATCATGGTGGAGCTCCATGACTGAATACTAATGGCTTTATAAGAAGATGAAGGGAGACTAGAGCTGATACAGACACAGAGAATGGACTAAAACAAGTACCTCGTTATGGCTGCCCTAAGTAACTAATGTATTCCTCATGTTCTCTCTTTCAAGATCACCTTATTGTGTCAAGGCCTTCTCTCAGCATTTGCAAACCACTAGAAGATACAACCTCTGACACTCTTCAGAGTGTTTTTTTTTTTTTAAATTCATATACAACATAATAAATTCTATCTACTCCTAGAGGCCCTCTTGAGCAACTTAGTAAGAAGGAAGTCAATACTATTAGCATCGCTCTTTTTTCATTTTATTTTATTTTAAAAATTTGCTATAAGGAGTGTGTACGAGAGAGAGAGAGAGAAAGAAAGAGAGAGAGAGAGGGAGAGAGAAAGAAGTGAGAGAGAGAGAGAGAGAGAGAGAGAGAGAGAAGCGA
>NW_006159585.1:5455062-5472901 GCF_000334495.1 Tupaia belangeri chinensis | reverse complement strand
AAAGAAAAAAAAAAGAGAGAGAGAGAGAGAGAGAGAGAGAGAGAGAGATGAGAAAGCACTCCCTCAGGGAAAATAGCCATGCTGCCATCCCTTCTCTATTTCCTCTAGGGATTTTGGCCATGTGCACACTCAGTGTACATGCCCAGTGTATTTTTCAGGCCACCATGTCCAGGACTTGAACCACACAGTTGGCTATGTAGGATCCAGCCACCTTAACAACCACACCACTGGTAGGCCCAGCTTCACTGTATTTAAAGGTTAAAACTCTAAAATATCTGCCTTCTGGTTAATATGCATTACATTGTGTTAAAAAGATATGGACATCATACTTAATTAATCTGTTCTTGACTTTCTTATTCATTGCCAATGTTGTCTCTCTAATTAAATGTCCTCAGAGTACAAGAAACAGATCTATCTCCTTCATTGCCAATAGTTCCAAGTCTAACTATGATAGAGAAAAGGCATACGTGCTAGTTGGTAAGGACTATAAGTAGGGGTCTGGGTTACTTATCACCTTTCTTTATTTTACAAATGAGGAAACCAAACAAGTGACCCCCCCCCCCAAATTAAGAACCATCAAATATTTTAATTTTGCCTCCATATAGTTGTTAACATTAGAGTTTTTGTGCAAAGTCAGTTAGAAGCATACTCCCAGTTCCTGTACAATCATAGCTAACCATGAATTTAGAGCTGGGTTCAAATATCCACATTTTCATTTCTTAGTTTTATATTTTTGGGCAAGTTTTTTTAACTCCCCTAATCCTCAGAGTGCTCCTCTAAAAAAGAGGATGGAAATATGTACCTTAGATAGTGGTTAGGAAGATTCATTGGAGAACTGAGCTTTTATACTGTGAAATCTCAATCAACCTTGACTTTTTAACTTTTATTCCTATCACATAAACTCCAGACCAGAAAAGGGAAAAAATAAATTATATTTTCAACAAAATCTTTGTCTATTTCTAACATTCAGCTCAAGTTAGAAAAGTTGTCAGAAATAATGGAAGTACACAAAATAATCTATCCTAGCTTTGTCATTAATAGAAAGCATTACAAAGTGCTAGCAAGATCCTTCTTTAGTAACCAAAGGCCCAGTGATACTCACTAAACTTGACTGACTTGAAAAGAAAATAATAATATGACATTTTGGAAAGAGTCCCAAAAACCAGAGCAGAAACATAAAGAGAGCTCTGGTTGCCTCTTCATGACAGATCGGATATCCCAGCAGATGGAAAAGTAGGCCAGAATTATGGACATGGACCAGATCTCAGGTCTCATTAACCAGCTAGCTAATTCATTTAACTGAGATGCCTCATTTCCAGAGAATTCCAGAGAATGGAGATTTATAGTATGTTCATGTTTGCAAGTTCTATTTTTGTTCCCATTAGTGATATTAGCAAAGATGCCCTGTGGTGCAGTCAGCACCACCTAGGGCTGAAAATAATGTGCTACTATCTGACTCATAAACTGGCCAGTTCTTTCTGATCTCAGTGTTATCTAATGTTATCTAAATCATATGTTATAATAATGTATGATTGGATTAGTAGTCTCCAAGGTCCCTAAATCTATATTTTTATATATTTCTGCTCTATTTTCAACACTTTGCCAGGTCACAAATCCTCCATGAAAGCCCAGCTTGTCCTTTGTTTGACCATGAACCAGTAAAATAAGAGGATTGAATGTTTGAGATATAACATGCTATTGTTTTAAGGCTGAAATTCTTTTAAAAATTATTATTACTATTCATTAGAGGACTAAATTTATAAAGCCTTCATAACAAATGCTGTGGTGAAATAAAATGGAGAAACTCATGAAGCCGGATTACAGTGTGGCAGAAAAACTACTGGGCTTGAATTTTAGTTCTGCCCAGATTTTAACCAGCTTTGCTGTCTTGGACAATGTCTTTTCTAAATTTCTCTGGACTTTATTTTTCCAGTCATAAATTAGGTACTTGAACTGTTTAGTTTTTGAGCTTTTTGATATTCGTTTCAAAGACTTGCCAGTATGCTGCAGAATTATCCCTCTAACTTTGGTGAGGGCTTGAAAGGAAATGCTCTTCAGTGAAGAAGAGGGAAGAGGGAAGGAGTGCATATGAAATAAACCCTTAAGGTCTTTCCCAGGTCTAGAGTGCAGCTTTGCTTTCTTTCATGTAAAGCACTTCCCTGAGAAAAATCACAATTTCACCACATCTCTCTTTCCTTGGCATGAAGCCCAAAAGCCTGGGATAACTCAAGACCCTACAAAGAAAGTTTTATTTCCTTTTTTATATATTTTTACTAATTTAGGTTCTTTGGCCTGACATGTTTGGCTTTAGAAACTTGTTTAACTAGATTTAGTCACTAGAAAAGGTGGCACACAAATGCAGTTTCCTTCGTGAGATTAGATCCTTGCTCCAGATGTGCCAGTTGGCATCATTTGACCTTTCTTCAAAACTTCTCTGACCTTGGTCTTCGGATTCTGAACAAAAGGAGAGATATTTCTAAAGAAAATCTTTCCCGCCATGAGTTATGTGACAATCAAATGCATTAAGTCACACAGATTTTCAAAGTAATCATATAAAATGAATGGAGCCACCAGTTTTCAAAGGACACATCTGAACTTTTATAGAAACTTGGGGCTTTTCAGGCAGCAGTTAACTTGAATGCTTTACCTTACTAAAGGTAATACCAAAATACTATCTCAGTTTCCCATTTATTCAGAGGCCAGATGAATAGTGACTTAAATCTTGGACTTCACAGGCAAGTTCAAAAACCTTTCAAACAGCTGAAATTAGGTTCCTGCAGAATTTTTGCAATAATTAAAGCTCATATACCTTCTTCTTTCCTTAGCTCTCATAAAGCATTTTATTGACTCTTGTTCTACACACAGTTCCAATATGCTTAGACATATTGGTTTTCAACACTTAGAGTAAGATTATAAGAACCAGAACAGAAAGCGGGTTCTGAGAGGAATTGGCATTAGGAAATAATGAAACAAATCTGATAGTGTGAGATGAAAAAGAAAACCTATCTAGACTCAATACAAAAACACAGCAATACAGGGACATTTCAATGTCCATATACACATAAAAGTTAGGGCAAGTAGCCTCAGTAACTCAATTACCTGGGATTCTTGCACTGTTTAATAATGGGTTGTGGAGAAGAAGGCACATTCAATTTCAGCATTTGCTTTATAAGAAAGGAGAGATGACATAATCTTTATCAAGAAGGTTGTCAACACAAATTATTCAAATAAAAAAGGGTTATTATTAATGACATTCGTTTGAACGCAGGAGCCCTGCTTTATATCTCCGTATCACCAGCTTAGCATAGTGCATAGCATGTAGGTGCTACTTAATAAATGCTTGATGAAGCAATGAAAAGAAGGGCTGTTTGAAAGGTTTTGCTGTTTAATTTCTAGAAAATTCTCTTATTTACAATATTATGTTTCCCAATAGCTGAACAAAAATCTTTATGGAGTACCTACTGGTTAAGCAGTCAAGGTCCTCCTTTCTGAGAACATGCTGGATCAATGATGGTTCTTTCCTTTAGTAGGTATGAGCATCTTGGCATGTGGGTTTGAAACCTGGGAATACATTGAAATCTTGGCACTGTTTTATGTGCATTCAGAAAAGTTAAAGGCCATAAAGAAGTCTATTTTAGGTCCTCTTTAACTTTCAATTGTCATACACAAGACTGCCACCACTAAAGAGCTTCAGGAAGAGAGAATTTCATGCAGGAATGATGTTTTGAAGAGAACACATTAGGTGGGCATGATACTACCCACACCATCATATATTGGTATCTTCTGTTAAGTCAAAGTACCCTTTTTCTTTTTGGCTGGTTGAATCCAATTTATAACTTACATCTTAAGCTTCCTAGGGATAGAACTCAAGATTTGAAAAGAAAGGGTGGAACAAGATGGAAATTGGCATTTGGGTTAAAATTTAGAAAATCAACTATGAGAAGCTAAAAAAAGGAAATTGGGAATGACATAAAAAAAGTGGAGAGACATCCCATGTTCCTGGATTGGAAGAATTAATATAATCAAAACGGCAATCCTACTCAGATTAATTTACATATTTAATACAATCCCAATCAAAATACCAGAGATATTCTTCACAGATCTAGAAAAAACAATCATATGATTTGTCTGGAAATATAAAAGACCTCATATTGCTAAAGCAATCCTGCACAAGAGGAGTGAAGTGGGCAGCATCTCACTCCCTAACCCAAAAATATACTACAAAGCTGTGGTGATCAAAACAGCATGGTATTGACACACACACACACACACACACACAAAAGACAGGTGGAGCAAGGAAACAGAATAGAGTTCCCAGAAATAAACTCCCGAATATATGGCCAACTGGTTTTTGACAAAGGGTACCAGTCACTCCATTGGGAAAAGGAATACCTCTTTAGCAAATGGAATGGTGCTGGAAAAACTGGATAGTCACCTGTAGAAAGATAAATCTGAACCTCTGTCTTTCACCATTGACAAAATCAACTCAAAGTGGATCAAAGATTTAAACTTAAGGGCTCAAACTATAAAACTGCTGCTAGAAAACACTGGAAAAACTCTGGGAGACATTGAGGTAGGCAAAGACTTCTTAAGTAAGAACCCCCAGAGCACAGTCGATAATCTCAAAAATAGACAAGTGGGATTACATCAGATTAAGATATTTCTGCATGGCAAAAGACACAGTAATTAGTGTGAATCTACAGCCCTCAGAATGGGAAAATATTTTTATAAACTATGTGTCAGACAAGGGATTGATAACTAGAATACACAAGGAACTCAAGCAGCTGTCCTGAAAAAAGATGACTAACCCTATTAAAAGATGGGAGAATTAGTTAAAAAAACCACTCTCTAAGGATGACATATGAATAGCCAAAAGGCATATGAAAAAATGCTCAACATCCCTCATTATAAGGGAGATGCAGATCAAAACCACAATAAGATAACGCCTAACCCCAGTCAGAATGACTAAGATTAAAAAAAAAAACAAAAAATGATAAGTGCTGGAGGGGTTGTGGTGAAAGGGGAACTCTCTTACATTGCTGGTGGGAATGTAAATTGGTCCAGCCACTGTGGAGAACAATTTGGAGATTCCTCAAAGATCTACAAATAGAACTAACATACGATCTAGCTATCCACTCCTTGGTATCTACCCAAAGGACAGAAGAATCCTTAGTCAGAAAAGTGCTTGTACATCGATGATTATTGCAGCATTATTCACAATTGCTAAGACATGGAACCAACCCAAATGCCCTCGAACAGATGAATGGATTGAAAAAGTGTGGCACATATACTCTCTGGAATACTACTCAGCCATAAAAAACAAGACCCTGGCCTTTAGCAGAAAGTGGAGGAGTATGGAAGATTTACTGCTAGTGAAGCATGCCAAGCTTTGAAAGAGAGGCATTTTATGTCTTCACTTAATATATACCAATTGTCTACACTCTATGGCCCAAAATGAATGACTAAAGGATATAGAAACATAGTAAATGGTTGTGAACGCCAGATACAGTGTGGGAAGAGGGAGGGTGAAGGAGTAGAGTCTGAGGAAGGACATTAAAGAGAAAAATAGAGAGGCAAGGCATTTATGGGACAAAGAGATGAGTTATTATCTGTTGAACAATACCCTTATAGTATTGTCAAATGGACAGGTGTGAAATGCACATGTTGGAATTTTCAATTCGCAAGCTAAGTAATGTAATTGAATACATAAAACAAATTGAATAATAATACAAAATAATTTTAAAAATTTAGAAAATCGATCCACTCATATTTATTGATAACCTATTATATGCCCGGCACAATATATAAAGGTCTTTATTAGGAGAGGTCAAAGAAATATGGACCAGCAGTTGGTGTAATGGCTATGTTGCTGGACTCTCATGTAGTCAGCTGTGGTTCAATTCCCAGAGCTGGTGTCTTAAACTCATGCTGGGTGCATGTGCGTGCATGGCCAAGATCCCAAGAGGGGAATGGAGGAGAAGGGATTGTGGCATGGCCATCCACCTTGGGGAATGATTTCTTGCTTTCTGTCTTTCCATCTCTCTCTCTGTCTTTCTGGTGAGTGCACAAGCCCTATAGCAAAAACCTCTCAAAAAGAAAAAAAAAAAGAAAAAGAAATAGGTGTTACCTTTTTCTAATGAAAAACCATCTTGAAGTTAAGAAAGTACCAGGTTAGGTTGTAGGAACCACAACTTGTCTCTCATATTTCCCCAGGCTACATTGTTCCTCATATAGGGTTATACATATAACCATATATATGTATGTTTATGTATGTGTGTGTAAACATACATGTATGTGTGTAAACATACATATATGTATATACACACACACACATACACACACACACACACACACACACATAGTCCACTTTCTAATCTCTTGGTGACATATATATGACCATACAAGGGATTAGAAAGTGGATGGACTATGTTAGAAAAATTCATTTTTCAAACTGTAATGACATGCAATGATTGCATGTATAAAATAAATTTAAAAAATTAAAGTAAATTAAAAAAAGAAAGTGACCATTCTGAGGTATTTGATTTTTAAATCAATATTTTATTGCATAAGGGTAGATAATTGTTGACTGTGTTATCTTCCCAACACTGATTTTTTTTTCAGTTATCTGTTATTGCCTGACAAACAATGACAATAAATTATTATTTCTCATGATTCTATAGGTCAGGAATTTGAGCCAGGGTTTTAGCTGGATAGCTCTTCTGTTTCCTTATGCCAGTATGAGTGACTTACTCTGCTACATTCAGCTGATGGCTGGGCTGCACGGTGCAAGAAGGCTTCACTCACATGTTTGGTGCCTTGGTTCTCTTCCATGTAGCCTTTTTCTTTATGGTTATCTATTCAGAAATCAGGCATATTCTTCATTATAGCATGGCCTCTGGCTTCTCCAGAAGGTAAAAATAAATTAGAAGCTTCTAGTCTAGGCTGGCCAGGGTCATGTTCATCAAAGTTCTTAGGCCAAAGACTGTCAGGAGGCCAGTCCTTGAGTAAGTGAAGTACTTTCTACTTCTTTATGAGAGGAACATAGAGAGGAAGAAAGAACTGATGGCAGCCATCATTGGATGCTATCTAGCACAGATTTGACTGTTTATCAGTTAATCATATAGATTTTGGAGCTCTCAATAACTTGAGTGCCAAATTGAGGCTTACTCATCTTTGTATCACCGGTCTTTCACAGTTTTGGTTCAGGCTGAATCAGTCATTCAGATTTTTACAGAACCGTGTGTGTGTGTGTGTGTGTGTGTGTGTGTGTGTGTGTGTGTGAGAGAGAGAGAGAGAGAGAGATAGACAGAGAGAGAGAGAGAAAGAGAGAGAGTGTTTTAAATTCAGATAGAGAGATGGAGTTCCTGTTGGCTAGATGATTAATTTATGTGGTAACCTGAGATAGAATACAACTATCTGTCATTTATGACCCTGTTTAGTAAGTGCTCCTGGGTAATGTGGATGCCCTAAAGTCCTCATTTCAGATAAGGTGACTAATTAGATGTTACGATGTCAGGATATCAGTAAGTCTTTATAGCAACATTAATTTTGAAGTTAAATTGGAAATTATAGGGAAGACCCTAAGACCTAATGGGAGTCTTCTATGGTTACCTCCCTCATTAAATCTAGAATAATCCTATGCCTTCCAGATAGAAAGGATACCTCTTGGGAAGAATTCCTGAGACGCTATTGAGATCTTTGCAGATACACAGAGACTAAGGAAGTATGTGTACACACACACACATTCACACAATTGTTGAGAAGAGTTGTGTCCTTGGCAAAGGATCAAGTGTGGACTGAAATCCAACCATGTACCGTAAGTTGGTATGGGGCTACATCTGTCAGAAAGAAGGAGAAATAACTTCAAAGATTGTTGTAAGGGTCCTTTAAGATAGTAGTGGCCCTCTAGGATACAGTTTTCTGACTTGATTACAGGACAATATTCTCTGTAGGTAGTACTAAGACTACCTCAAGGAGCAAATTGTCTTTTCCTGGGAAAAGGTATGGAGTTGGCCACAAAAATAGGTTTCTAGGGACTAAGATCTTCTAGTATTTTTTGTGGGTGGTGGAGAAGTCATGAACTATAATCATTTAGATTTGCATATCAATTTATGGGTTTTCAAAACACTTGCACATATATTATTGCACTTAATCCTCACAATTCTATGACAGAGATATTTCACAGTACAGAGGAAGAAAATAGACTTAGAATAAATGACTTGCCAAAGCAGACATAGCTGCTAGAAGTCCAGATTAGAATTGAACCTGGGCTTTGTATGATTCCAAATGCCACATCCCTTCCTTATTATGAGCCTGTAGAAAAGGCTTATAGTTATATCTTTTTTCCCTTAAATTTTGCCTTTGTTCTTAGAAAAAGAATGGATAGATTAAGATATAAATTGACTAACTTAGGTAATTCTATTGCTATTGCTAGTTTTTGGGAAAGCCTAATTTTCTCTTACACTATCTCCTCCGGCACCACCTACATCATCTGCAGCGAGTGAGACAACTGAAGGGGTGTGCTGTTAGGGCTTTTGAGATGAAAATTGGGATCATAAGGGTGACTTTACCCCAGTCATATCTAGTCTTGGATTTGCCAGTGTTGTCTCATTAGCTGAGAGGTGCCACCTAAGGTCTTAGGCTCTTATTGCTTAACTGAACTTTGATAAATCTGCCATCTCAGCCTCTATCATCAGGACAAGAAGCACTTGAATTCTCCAAGACAGATAGCAAAGATTTCTTTTCTTGGAAGGTTCTTAGGAATAAATACTAAAAGATCTTAACTCTGTGATTTACCAGCTGTGTAATTTTGGGCAAGTCATGCCCTTCACTGGCTTTAGGTTCCTGATTTATAAAATAAAAGTTTTAATAGATCCTTAAGATCCCTGAAGCTATGACATTTTATGTTTATGACTTTCTATTGTTATCCATCCCACATTTTGTATTTTAATTTTCAAGAATCTTCTTTCTGTTCCATTCCTCCTCATTTAATTAAGTTTCTTATATTCGTGTTCTGTATGGGGTCATAGTAATTTGTTTAGAAGCTCCTTCCTTGTCTATAAAGTCTCTGTTTCAGATTATTTTAGAAGATACACAAAGTTAAAATCTACTCCTCCTTACCCTGGCTTCTAAGGCCTGAGTAATCTTGTTTTATCTGGCTTGTCCACTATGTATTTCCCCTTTCTCCTCTCCATGATCTTTCTGTTCCAGCTAAGTCAGATATTCTACCCACCTCCCCCTTTTATGGCTCAGTTCTTTAATATTATACACCCTGTGACCCCTTGCTGACCTCTCAAGTTCATTCCATTATCATTTCTTATCTGAAGCACTAGCTTGTTCTTACTGCTTTCCATTTACTGAATTTTCTGGTTAGTTTCTTTATCTTTCTAAGTAAATTATAAGCTACTTGACTCAGATATCCCATGATTCTTTCTTCTGTGTCCCCATAGTGCCAAGCACAGTCAGTCTGGTTTTATTAATTAGTGGGGATATCTGGCAGCATCAACTCATTGGTTAACTCCTTTCAAAGACCCTGCCTCTCAATTAGGCTCCAGAATGAAGAATTAACATTTTGCAGCAATGTCTAGCCATGCCACACATGGTTCTCTCAGATTACACCACAAAGAGAATTTCTTAATTTCCTTTAGCTGGGCAGAGAATTTCAGTGGCTATAAACCATGAGGGGTCACTGTTGGGAAAAGGATGGCTGTGCAGAATAAGATAAGGTACACTAAAGACCCTCTCTGCATAACCCAGATATGTGAAGTCAAAATGTAAGTTCATTTTTTCTGAAGCTGTCCCTCATATGGAAAAGAATTGCTCAATACCTTATCTCAATGTCCCTCCCTTTCTTTAACTAAGTAAAACTATACTTTTATTGACCACTTAACATTTTTTATTTTCCTGTCTTTTTTCTTACAAATACCTTTTGAACTAGTGGATTTATTTTGGTGAGGTTTGCTACAGTATGAAAGAGCCTGAAGAAGTATCATGCATTCCCCACCACGTCTCAGCAAACACCTAGGAACAAAATGGCCACCACCAATTACTTGAAAAATGGTACACAGTTTGGGACCAGCAGTTAGCTATGTCGCTGGACTCCCACGTAGTTGACTGCGGTTCAAGTCCTGGACCCAGTGGCTTAAACTCACGCTGGGCGCGTGTGTATGGGTGCCTAAGATCCCGAGAGGAGAATGGAGGAGAAGGAATTACGGCATGGCTATCCCCCCAGGGGGTGATTTCTCACTTTATGTCTCTCTGTCTCCCTCTGTCTGTCTGGCGAGGGCACGCGCAAAAAAAAAAAAAAAAAAAAAAGTGGTACACAGTTTATAAACTTGAATCTACACAATTGCAAATTTGGAGTTGCTATTGCATTGGGTGTGTTCATGGGTCACAGTTCCTCTAGTACATGAACAGAAAATATGGTCCCTCTCTTAAGATGTGAAAAGAATTCTTAAGCATATCTATAGCATGCTAATTGGAATGCACAGCAAATAATGCAGAGCAAATACAGTCAGTTAAGTTTGAGAGCAGTTTGAAATTATCATGGATGATATAAAATTATTATTATTATTTTTGAGAGAGATTTTTACTATAAGGTTCATGCATTTGCCAGAGAGACAGAGAGAAAAGCAGAAAGTGAGAAATCACCCCCTCGGGGAGAGGGCCACACCGCAGTCCCTTCCCCATTCTCCTCTCAGGATTTTGGCCATGCACACGCATACACTTGGGGTGAGTTTCAAGCCACCGTGTCTGGGACTCAAACAGCAGTCTATGTGGGAGCCCAGTGACACCATCTGCTGGTCCCATAAACATTTTTAAAAGAAAATCATTAGTGTTTAATATAAATACAAACCTTTTCTTTCTGGGCCAAGAGATGTGGCACATGTGAGTACAAGTCAAAGGAGTTAAAAACTGGTTATAAAGAGAAATAGACTCAAGCGGTAGGAGATGGACCATTCCTCAAGACATGTAAGGTGGACTGCATTCTAATAATTCACTGCAGACTCAATCTTCTTGACCCTTCCCGACAGAGGGAGACAGGGAGACAGAATACCAGGGCTGATCTCCTGAAGTCCTTGTTTTATTTGCTTAGTTTTATGATGAACTGTTTTAGATTCCATTTGATTTATTACCAATAGAAAGCACATTTAAAGAAACTTAAAAAATCCCCAATAGGCCACATGGAGAGTTTATTGAATGGAAAGGGGCTGAGGGAAGATACTTTATGGCATTTTATCTTGATAATGAGGAAGCTCTCTTCTTTCTCAATCATCTGCCTTAGAATTTCCAAATCACATGTGATCAAATATCAGAGCCAGAAAAAAGGGTAAAGGCTCTCATCTCAAGGGCAGGTAGGAGGCCAGGGAACAGGGAAATTAAAAATGTCAGGGGAGGGGTGGGCAGATGGTGTGGTGGTTAGAGTCACTGGACTCCCACATGGCTGACTGCAGTTCAAGTCCCAGACCTGGTGGCTTGCTCTCTCTCTCTTTCTCTTCTTTCTCTCTCTGGTCAAAATTGAAAAATAATGATAATAAATAAATAATTTTTAAAAATCCGAGGAAAAGACTTCAGCTTCAGAAGGAGGAGAATGGCATTAATGATACTTCCCAGACTCATAGCATTTTATGTTACTTAAAATATTTTACATATATTTTCTAATTTGACCATTGAAAGCATTCTGTGTAACAAGGCTGGGTCTATTGCCCTCAGTCTGAAAGGCAGAAATTGTAAAATGTAGATGAATAAATCAGGTTGTTAGCCTAAATACATTTCATAGTGGCAGCCCTTATACCAGAAACTGGGTTTGTGATGCCACACCCTGAGCCAAGCTTGATGGCATGAGCCTGTGCTATGTGCTGTGGCCCCAGGGGTTCCCATAAAACCATGAAAGGGTGGAAAACAACCTGAGATCAAGTTATGTTTTTGCTTCTGCCACATATTTGGGTAAGGTGTGCACTGGCTGTTTTAGCTCAAGAGTCTCCTTTTGTTAATTGATTGAGCAGAACGGGCGAGGACCATCATGTCCACCCTGTGGTTCCCATAGGGATCTGTGGGAAGGGACTCAACAATATTTTTTTAGAGGTTTTTGATTTCAGGTGCTTGTTCACTGGAGAAAGACAGAGACAGTGAGAGGAAAAGTGAGAAATTTCTCCCAGGGGGGATGATCACGCCGCAATCCCTTCTCCTCTGGTCTCCTCTCAGGATTTTGGGCATATACACACATGTACCTGGTATGTTTCAAGTCACCAGGTCCAGGACTTGAACCATGGCTGACCATGTGGGAGTCCAGTGATATAGCCGCTACGCCAAGTACTGACCCCTAGGGGCTCAACAATTTTGGGGCACCTATTTCTGAGATTGAATGCTTTCTCCTATTTAATCCTGGTAACATCAGTTTGAAGTAAATTTTACTTCTGTTTTTTATATACAAGGGATTAGAACTCAAAGTGGTTAAGAAATTTGCACAAACTATGAGGTTGGATAAGAAGCAGAAGTTAGGATTCTAATTCAAGTCTTGTGTTGTTTTCCCTTACGTTACCACCTCATGCAGGATAATGGCTGTGAGAGCTTCTTGGATAGTATGAAACATTCTAATGTAAGAGGATCTGGTTGTTGTTTGGACTTAAGAATTTGAAGTCTAAAGTAGGCTGAGAGAGGATTAAGGTGAAACAGGGAAAACCTAGGGCTCTGATAATTAGAACTGGTCACAAGCCCTGATCTTCTAAATCTTCTCTTACATTTGTTTTGAATGTTTGAGATTTATTTATTCAATTCTTTATTTTAGAAATTTTTACTGAGTCTCACTAATGACCAGGCGCTATGCTAAGAGCTAGGCAAGCAGAAGGGGAGACAGAGGAATGATCAGGCAACTGCAGTATATGTGAAAGGCTCTCCAACAAAGATCTCCAGAGGAACTAGAGGGATTTAGTGCACAGAAGTGTAGACACCAGGTAGGGGAGGAGTGGAGAACACAAGGCTGCAAAGGCAGGAAGAATCTGAAGAGACCTCTGGGAGGAGGCAGAATGGCTGGACCCAGACATTTTCCCATGACTCTTGGAACTAGAGTGGGCATTGTTAGAAACTTTTCAATAGGTGAAACCATGAGGATGGACAGAATCTATGGATATGGAAGCCAATGGTCACCCGACCTATTCTAGAAGTGGCCCTCTCAAGAAAATAAACCTTCTTTATGACTCAGGGTAGGGAGTGTCTTTGCCATTCTGAAGAACCAGCTAGGAGACTAATTGCATGGGTATTGCCCAACTTAGTAACTGCTGGAAACAGGGCAAATGCCTTCTCGGATAACCACCAGGAGCTATTAACCTCCCTTCACCTATGAGCCCCACTGTCCACCCCAGGCTAGTGCTCCATTCCACATATCTCCTCACATACTGTATAAGATTCCAGAGGCAGATGATGATGGGGTAGTCTAGTTGCAAGTAGAGACAGCTACATATCTGGAATGCACAAATGAGTGTTGGATGTCACTGGCTTTACTTTTCACCAGTGTTTCCGAATTCTTCTGGTTTCCATCCTTCTTTCCTAGATTCGTTGAGGACAGAGACTTTATATTTTTCCTCCTCTTATGTTTCCCATAATAACTAACACTGACCTAGGTACATAGACCTGGTAGAAAGAATGCAAGCTGGTAAGAAAAGTAATTCTGCGGAGGTTGACTGGGCCATAGTGATTCCATCTCATTTTACTGATGAAGAGATAGTCCAGAGAAGGTAGGTGAATTATGTAAGGGCTTAGGAGAGTTAATTCTACCCCTGTATGTTTTCATTTTTGAACCTGTATTCTTTCTACCAAGACATCATTTACCTACTTTCCTAAATGATTCCTAAACTAAGAAAAATAGAATGCCGGGAACCAGCAGTTAGCGTAATGGCTATGTCGCTGGACTCCCACGTAGTCGACTGCGGTTCGTGTCCCGGACCCGGTGGCTTAAAACTCACGCCGGGCGCGTGTGCATGCGTGCCCAAGATCCCGAGAGGAGAATGGAGGAGAAGGGATTGTGGCGTGACCATCCCCCCTGGGGGGTGATTTCTCGCTTTCTGTCTCTATGTCTCTCTCTGTCTGTCTGGCGAGCGCACGCGCCCTACAGTGAAAATCTCTCCAAAAAAAAAAAATAGAATGCCAACATTTTATGTACATATGCTACCTGCTGGCCCTCCCATGTGGACGTATTAAGCTTGGAAGAAGAACTGGGTTCACTGTGCCTTGCCTACAGTAGGTGCTTGGAACTTTCCTGATGTCTAACTTTTCTTCTCATAGGCTCTACCTGTGCTGGCCCCACACCTCATCAGAATCACATCTCTTTTCTTACCTTGTCTTCTTTTCTCATTGTGTACAAATTCTGGGTTATCCAGCCTCCTCATAGTGACAGAGGCTTAAGAGACTTTCTTGGCATTTCCTTTTTTCTTTATTTTATTCCTTCCTCAAAAGAACTGTGAGATACAGTCCTCATCAACTGGGAAAGGAGAGACCTGGGAGTTTTTTTATTGTTTCAATCATGGAATATAGAACACAGCCTGCCAAAGACCATCCATGGAAGTCTTAGGGAACATTCAAATGACTCCTGACTTCAACTTTTAAAGAGGCCATTTTTTTTTCTCCCTGTGCATGTGTGCCAAGCCATAGTGTTCTCTGCATTGGAATTTAGTAATGACGAGAACCTCAAGCAATCTAGACTGTCTAAACCAGGTGTTCTCAATAAAATGTTCTCTGACTTCCACAGTGGGATGGAGCTGTTGGGTAGTATGATTTTCTAATGACTCACATGGTCAGTGAGAATTGAGAAATCAGGTAAGAACCTCAGCAAGCAAGCAAGCAAGCAAGCAAACAGGCAAGCAGCAAACAAAATCCACATGTCCGTATGAAGCTAACAACAAGCACAGTGTAAAAAAAAAAATCAATAACTATTTGTGGTATTGAATGAATGAATGAATGAATTCATGAATGGAATTTCCTGAAGAAAGTCCTATTACCAAAACCATCAGCTTATTTTAGAGGTCGATGGAGAACTAGGCCTGTTTCCCAGGAACTGTCAGTGTAGAATTAAATGTGCTTTGTGGCATTTCCATTCCGGGTAGTGAGTTATGTAGACTCTTCCCGCCCATAGCTTGGGACCATCTCCAGCAGAATGAGATACAGGGACTGAGGGATGGTGCTGGGAAGAGGCTGCACTTAAGATAGCAAGGTCAAAATTTACCCTGGTCTGTAATGCTAAGGGCAAGCCTGCTAGGTTACCTTCTTCAGTTTATCACTGTAAACTGGATGCTTTCACATGAGTTCATTGTGTTTATTTTTCTAGGGCTCAGCTGTTTTGGATAACAAGGCTAGAGGTAAGAAATGCTTCCTTTTTGCCACACGTCATACCCAGAAGTTGATGATGCCAGCATTCCTACCATACTTTGTGTTTCTAAGGGGCTTCAGCATGCAAGCTCCCATTTTTAAATCAAACAATTACCCAGTGTGAAGAATTGTTATCTCTACTGATAAGATGTACAAACTATAGGTCAGAAAGTTCAATGACTGCTTTACATGCCTCATGGGACAAGTAGTCAAGGTGGGTTTAGAACTTGCATCTCTTGACTTACTTACTCAGCACTCTCCTTCATGACAAGTCTCCTCAAGGAGATATTTGCTCAAAGAGTGATGATGCCTAAGACCAGTTACCCCACAAGCCTCTGAGGAAATGCCTCTTGCCTTCTGGGGATGCATCCCCTCACAATCAGCCTCAGCTTCTCCTGCCTCCCTAGCTTGAGACCCCAGAGTCATCTGGCTGTTTGGTAAAAATGCAGATTTGTGGGCTCAACTTCAGAGATTCTGATTCTGTAGGAATCTTCATTTTTGACACACTTACCAAATGTTTCTAATGTACATTAAATTTTGCAACTTGCTGGTTTTACAATGGATTTTAAAGGTCATTTGAGTTAGATATAATCTCACATGTAAATATGTTGCCTTGAAAGGTAGGTTTAAAAAAAAAAGAAAGAAAAAGAACAAATAAAACAGGCTTGCTCTCCAAAGTTTTTTCCCAAGGTTTCCCTTCATGTCTAAATGTCCTCTCTCTTCTTTCTTGCATTTCCCAAGCTTCCAGACCTTTTATGACCCATCCTTGCACTTATCTCTCTGGTCCCTGTGCAGTATCATGCTCACCTCACTATGTTGTTATCAAGTATCTGCCTTGTAAAGGTCTCTGTCCCTAATCCTGTGCACAGCACTGTCTCTGAGAGTGCCGTCTTTTTCTATATTCCTAATAGTCCCAGCACAATCCTGGAGACTGAAAATATGCTTCAACTGTAATCCTGGAATGAGCCCTTCGACCTTGTTGGACTCTGCCTAGCCCTAATCCCTCCATCAGTATGGATAGTCAAGATGTTTGTTGCAGAAGCAAAGCCACCATCAGTGGACATTGTATTCCTACCAATGTTAAGACCCAACTAAAATTTCAAAAACTTCCTTTCAGAACGATGAGTGTATTACAAGCGGTTGTTGACAGATCACCTGATGGAGACCTAGGTGATAGAGAACTGGGTGATGGAGGTGCAGGTCATGGGTCCTTTGTTGTGCCTTGAACATACCCCTTATTTCCCCCACAATGTCTGCAGGGGTCAATGCTTTTACATAGTACTAATCACAAATAAATACTTTTGAATATTGACTAAGTGTATTTAAAATCACATTTCTTTCTATCTTTTTAAATTAAAATGTATGGAATTTATTCTGCATGTGAGATGAATTAGAGCTTCTTAGAGAAGTGTTTTTCTAGGAGTTTTCATCTGAAGAGACAGATCCCACAGGACAAGAAGCAAAATTCTATCCTGGAGAGATCATGAAATTTCAGCATCAGAAAACTTGGGTTCTCACACATCCAGTTGTGTGGCCTGGGGCAATCCACTTAACCTCTGGGAACATTTCCTCCTCTGTAGACCTAGAGGGAAAAATTTAACTAATTTGTAGGCAATTGCGAGAAGATAAGAAAAAAGGCTTAGTAGTGGCAAAGGTTGGTGCTTATATAAGCTGTTGCTATCCTGATTACTAGTATTATAAGAGACCTGCACAAATGACAGGGCCCATGTGAGATGGGTGAGCCTTCCTTCCTCTGGGATTTAAACAGCTAGCCAAGGCAAAAATAACGTCTATGACCAACTGAAAGGGCCACTTGGGGCCCAGACCCAGGACTTGTACCTCTCATCATGCCAGTTCTTTTTCTGGTGATCTGTCAACAATCATGTTTAATACACTTGTATTTATTTACTATTTATTTATGAGAGACAGACAGACAGACAGACAGACAAATACTCCCAAGAGGGTATTGCCATGGTATAATTCTTCTGCCAGATTGTATTATAAGCACACGTGGGCATGGCTGGCATATTCAAGTCAACTTGGGATCTGAACCCAAGCCACTTATGTGTCTCCAGTCTTGAACAGTGGCACCCTACTGAGGCAGTGAACCCATGTTTTTGAAGAGGAATTTTGAGAGTTTAGCCAGACCACTATATCTGGTAGGTCTTAAAGCCTATTTGGTGATGGCCTTTGCTTCTGTAACATCTTGGTTATCCAGCTAAGTGCTCAGTCCAACAGGGTTAAATGTCTTGATGCCATTCTCATACGTCTGGATTCTTCCACTTGACTCTGATTTCTCTTGGAACCCTCACAGTAGGGTGGAAAGCAAAGTGGTCTCACAGCTGTAGGGGGAGTGGACCCTGGAGCAGCAGCATCAGTGATTTCTTTGAGCCTTTAGCTTAGTTTCTTAGAGCCGTTAGCCAGAAGATATTTGACTCAGCACCTTTTTGATGGTCTGAAGCTAAGATTGTGGTTTATA
>NW_006159585.1:5452151-5455052 GCF_000334495.1 Tupaia belangeri chinensis | reverse complement strand
TCTTGTGTTTACTGGGTCCCCTTATCCTAATTAGTTTTCTGCCTGGGACTCTTCCCTGGCTAGCAGCTAACAGTAAATTATGTGTCTGGGATTCCCCCTGGGGGCAGTAAGGCGTGTGTGTGTGTATGTGTGTGTGTGTGTGTGTACGCTGCTCACATGGGGCATGGGGTGTGGAAGTGGGTGAGGAAGATCCAAGTTCTGAACTCACACTGGGGCCTCTGTGAATGGGCAGATAAAGAATAATTTCCCCTGAGGGTCCTGCCCAGCCTCAGAGCACTCCATCTCCTGCAAGAAGCGATCAAATGGAACTATGCTTGATTTTGGGGGTGGCTCATCTACAAGGGAGATTGTTTTTAGTCCACACCCCGCCCCGCCTTTTGTTGCCGTCATGGATTCAGTTCATTTATACATGGATTCGGTTGCTTGTTAGTGTGCTTTGTGGTGTTCCCTTAAGGATATAACTCTGCAGATGGACGACATTTTTTATTTTATTTTCTTAATATTATTCTTGGCTTTTCAGAGAAGATTTTTTTAAATGATTATTCCTCCTGGTGTTATTTTAGTTTCCAATTACAATGTGGGTATACTCTAGCACACTGCTATTTTGTAAATGGATGTATATGCTTATTGTTAATTGATTCCCCAAACAGGCCCCAAACGCTTGCATTTAGATTGTGTATTATATTACTTGCGTGCCACTAGGCTGGCCCCCTGCCAGCTGGGGCTCTCAGCCTGCCAGAAGCAGGGACGCATCTCGTTTTCCCTGACACCTGTGCAAACCAGCTTGCTTGCCCTTGGCTTTGCTCTCTAGGGAGAGAGAGCTAAGGTGGCAGTCTATTGAAGAGATGTCCAGAAACCTGAGCTCCTCCTGTTTTTTTTTTTTTTTTTAACTGAGAAAAAATACTAGGAAAAAAAAAATAAACTCCATTCCTGCAGACCATTCATCCTTTTGTGAAAACAAAGGAAGGGTGAACTCTGGTCACAATGTCTTAATCCCTGACCAGCAGTGGCCAACTCCAGACACCAACAACTTGAACCACTCCTCTGTGAGGCTTTTCCTGAGGCCCCAGGCAAGTTAAAAGGGTCTCTTCCTGTGGGTTCTGTCTCAACCCTAGCAGTTATATGGCTGTTTACTAATACGTCTATTTCACCTCCAGACTGAAAACGTGCACTGGGACTTTTCTTTCCACCAGTGTCCAGACTGTATTTGACAGTTGGTAAATAGACTGGAGGAATGAATGAATGACTGAATACAATGCTTCACAGAGGAGTTATGCTGGAATATAACCTTGGGTATGTGCAAATGGATGTATACTTTCTGAAAAGAATTGTTACCGTTTTTTTTTTTTTTTTAAATCAGAGCCCACAGAGTTAGATTCAGACCCATTGATGCTTATTTATGTTCTCAAAACTCTTCAAAAAGATACTTGAGCTCTGAGTTCATTTTCTACATCTGTAAAGCAGGGATAACACCTCCTATTAATAGGGTGTCTATAAAGAAAAATACCTGTCGTGGCTTTCTCCCTCTTCTCCCCCTGTCTCTGTTTATATGTGGGGCAATGAAAACATTCTAAATTTGATTGTACTAATGACTGAACAACTTTTCAAGTACAGTAAAAACGATTGATTTTGTTGTTTTCTATACCTTGATTTTATTAGTACCCACCGTATGCATGCTTGGCAAAACCATAGTGTATCACGCAAAGATGTACCTCTAATGTATATAAACTAGAAATTATAATTAGAAAAAACACTGAATTTTACACTTTAAATGGGTGAACTTTATGGTATATAAATTATGTTTCAGTAAGAATATTAAAATATTTTAATTTAAAAAATCATAATTGTTGTTTCTTCCCCTTTTCTTATAATAAGGCACTGTGCTCACACATGAGAGTGAGCAAGTGAGCAGAGGAGAGAGAGGAGCACTCTCCACAGAGTCTGGTCATGCCATGATCTCCTTCCTCCATTGAATCTTGGGCACTTGCCTATGTGCCGAGCAAATTTCAGGCTGACCAAGGTGGGGAATAGAGCTGTGGTCTCCTGCTTCTCTTGGGATCCTGCTTTTCTTGAGTAGCACATTACTTCAGTGGCAAGGAGTTGCCCTTGCTCTCCCAGGCACAGTATTTAATAAAGTATGAAAGCTAAAGTGTATAGCATATGGAAAAGAGGGACGCTATTCCCATCAACTGTAAAATGAGATGGATGATCTCAAAGATGTTTTGGAAGTCCTGTAGTAACCCAGGGCTGTGTCTTGTATCCTTGTACCGGTAAAGCTCTTTTAAGGAATGGGATTGCAACTAGGAAAATATTCTATAAGAGTGAGTAGAAGACAGACTGAATCTAGATGTTATATATTATTATTATTATTATTATTATTATTACTCTTTTGAAGTTAAATACCTAATTTCAGATGTCAAAGTTATGGTATTAATTTGGACATTTCAGTTCAACGATCTTTTATAACTGTTGGGGTAAAGCACGTTATTCCTACAGCACTTGCCCTACTGAACAAGTTGTTTTCTAATTGTTGTCTATAAATAGTGAACTTCTATTAATACTTCTTGTATCTCTATGAATTTAGTTAACATTTCCTCTAAGGAAAAGAGAGATTAATGTTTCCAGGAGAATGTCCCAAATCCCAAAGGTAGAATTTCAGGAATTAGTCAAAAGGCAAGAAAGCTCTGGGAGGAAAGGTCTAGACATGGAATTACCCAAGTTCCAGGATTTATGATTCCTAGCTAAGAATTGGTGGCTGTTTCACCTTCACCTCTGGGTGAGATTGGTCCTGGCCATGATAGAGTCTGTCAAATGAAGCTAATTTGGTAAGTTTTTAGCAGTATGAATGTTTATGTAATGCTAGCCTAAGGTTTTAATGCCACAATTAAAAGAATAACAAAC
>NW_006159585.1:5445254-5452120 GCF_000334495.1 Tupaia belangeri chinensis | reverse complement strand
GCTGAAAATCCTTTTGGCTACTCCAGACCCTTTAATTCCCATCAGAAAACAGCATGTTGCTTCCAAAGGTTACCCACAACAGGTCTTGCTTTGGAGACCTAAAGGCGTGATTATCTGTTGGGAGGGGGAAGGTTGAGGTTTGCTGGGCTGGGGTGAGGGCCTGCCCTTTGTGCAGATACTGGAATGTCTCGGAATTCCAGCCAAGTGGAATCAGCCAGGGTGAGTCTCATGAGAAGTGACTTGGGGAGGTCATTTTGTCTGCCCTGCTGCTGACTCAGACGCCCTTCCCCAATCTAACCAGAGTCAGATGAATTCGTGGGAAAGGCTCTGCCTAACTCATGAAGCCCACCAAAGGGAACTGGGTCCTGAGACACTGTGTGCTTTGGTGAGTTATGCACATAGCCCAGGCTGTACTTTCCAGGAGTGTGGGGACCCTGTCTGTCTTTCTACCTTGTTCTAGTGGCCAACTCACAGAGGGAAATTTTGCAGGGAGGGAGCAGCCCTCCTAGTCTGCTAACACCCTCTCTTCTTCCCTTCTAAATATCACTCACTGTCATGCTCACGTTCTATCCCACATGAAGTCGTCTCAGCCCACAGCAGCCTTCTTTGATTGCTTTCATCTCAGAGTGCTGTATAACCATTGCCCCCAACACTAACTGTACCCGGTGGTTAGCCTTGCATTTGGGTCAGCTTCTTGGAGCTATGGACTCTGCCTTAACCTTGCAGTCTTGAGTATAATGTCTTTTACATTACAGAAGTGCAATAAACAGTAAAAACCTACAACCCCAGAGTAAGAAAGGACCTTTGAGAGCAACTAGTCTAGTCGATTTCTAAGTTTTTATTTTAAGCAGTGAAAAGAACTATTTTCTTTTTCTTTTCAAATGAACCATTATCAAGTCTCTTCTCCTATATAAAACAGGAAAGAAATTAACTTGTTTGTGTTGAGGAGTGTACAGAGGTTTAGAAGCCTCATTCCTTATCTTTCTCTTTCCTCTATTCTGGTTTCTGGGCAGCATTAAAAAAATATATTGATCTGTCCAAACCCTTCACTTTATAAATGAGCAAGTTGAGGGCTAGAGAAATAAGTGATTTGCCTGGCTTCATGCACTTATTTTAGTGACAAGTTTGGAAGGCAAACCATGGTCTCCAAAGTATTGCCCAAATGATCTCTTCAGTGTATGATGTTGGTTGACTTTTGGCTGAAAGAGAAAGGGAGGAAAGAAAGAAAAAAGAGGGTAGTGATGGAGGGAAAAGAAATAAAGGGGAAAAAAAGATATTCAGTACATTTTGGATGAGCTGAATTTTCTCTTCTCTGTCCTCAGCATCAATAGCCTTACACTTGATATAGCAGACACCCTCCCCACAAAAAAGTCCAAATATTAATTTTTGTTTTTATTTTGCCAGAGGGCATGTGTGCTACTGGGGGAAGGAGAGAGAGAGAGAGAGAGAGAGAGAGAGGGAGAGAGAGAGAAAGATTCTTGGAGCTATGGACTCTGCCTTAACCTTGCAGTCTTGAGTATAATGTCTTTTACATTACAGAAGTGCAATAAACAGTAAAAACCTACAACCCCAGAGTAAGAAAGGACCTTTGAGAGCAACTAGTCTAGTCGATTTCTAAGTTTTTATTTTAAGCAGTGAAAAGAACTATTTTCTTTTTCTTTTCAAATGAACCATTATCAAGTCTCTTCTCCTATATAAAACAGGAAAGAAATTAACTTGTTTGTGTTGAGGAGTGTACAGAGGTTTAGAAGCCTCATTCCTTATCTTTCTCTTTCCTCTATTCTGGTTTCTGGGCAGCATTAAAAAAATATATTGATCTGTCCAAACCCTTCACTTTATAAATGAGCAAGTTGAGGGCTAGAGAAATAAGTGATTTGCCTGGCTTCATGCACTTATTTTAGTGACAAGTTTGGAAGGCAAACCATGGTCTCCAAAGTATTGCCCAAATGATCTCTTCAGTGTATGATGTTGGTTGACTTTTGGCTGAAAGAGAAAGGGAGGAAAGAAAGAAAAAAGAGGGTAGTGATGGAGGGAAAAGAAATAAAGGGGAAAAAAAGATATTCAGTACATTTTGGATGAGCTGAATTTTCTCTTCTCTGTCCTCAGCATCAATAGCCTTACACTTGATATAGCAGACACCCTCCCCACAAAAAAGTCCAAATATTAATTTTTGTTTTTATTTTGCCAGAGGGCATGTGTGCTACTGGGGGAAGGAGAGAGAGAGAGAGAGAGAGAGAGAGAGGGAGAGAGAGAGAAAGAGAGAGAGAGAGAGAGATAAAGCACTCCCCATTGAGCATGGTCATGCCTCAGTCCCTTCTGCATTTCTCCCTCTGCTCAGGATCCTGGGAATTTGGGCACACGTGCACACATGCCTGGTGTGATTTTCAAGCTGCTGAATCTGGGACTTGAACTGCGCATTTGGTCATGTGGGATCCAACCACCTTAACCACCATGGCACCAAGAGGCCCTAAATGTTAGGTTTTATGAAAAGTGGATACTAGAGACAGTGTGGGACGAGGGTGGGAAATGGTGGAGAGTGAAAGGGGGGAATCAAGGGGAAAAAGAAAGAAGCAAAACATTTATGGGGCACAAAAATGGAAAATTATCTGTTGATGATAATATGTATGGTAACATCTTTGACTGAACCAATATACAGTGTATTCAGGATGGGAAAATTCATTTGGTATGCTGTAATGATACACAGTGATTAAATGTAATAAAAATAATTAATTAAATAAAAACAGTGTCTTCACAAAAGAAAGACACTGTTAGGGTCAAATATCAATGATTAGCTCAAACACTTCTCAATATTAAAATTTCACACTGCCTATCAACTTCGAATTTTACTGTTAGTAATTCCTATAGTTGCTATGGTGGTTTGGGTGTTCAAACCTGCTGGTCCATGGATAACTTAAAGAAGTAGACTAGAGAGTAGTTCCTTCTTCACTTCTGAGAAAAATCTGTCTTTAATTCCTCTTTCTATGGACTTTTCTGTGATGTGTAGTTTTTCTAGTTGCATACCCAATGATAACATCAACTTGTGCCTTTGCCCAGGCCTGTCTACCCAGAACTGTGTGTCTGTATCAGTGGGGATGAGACATGGAGGGCACCAGTGTTTTGGCTATGGTGTTTCAGTTTTGTTCTTGCCTCAACACCCACTCTTGATTTTTTTCTTTTTTTTTCTGCATGGTCCAGCTTACTTCATGAGAACATAGGAGCTCAGAAAGATTAAAAGACCTACCCGAGGCCAACCTGGGCAATTAGCATTAAGCAAGCTTAGAACCTAGATCTTTAGTGCCAAATTTATAGTCTGTCCACACTCTATAATCATTGCTTCTTACAATTACTTTTAGCCCAGTGATACCACAGTCAGCTTGACAAAGCAGTTATTTTAAAATCATATTATCTGGAATCCATAGTTTGTTAACAACACTTGAAAATGCTCCCATTTTCAATCATTCATCGAAAAAATATTTATTGACAAACTACTTAGCATCAGTCACTATTGTGGTGCCAAACATACACTGTAGAACTCTTTAATGTGTGTGTGAATGGTGGTCAACATATTGTCCTCAAACTATCCCGGGAGAAATCAGTGCTGTCCTGATGCTTACCAGTGTTCTTATTGTTTTCTTATTACATTTCAAGATAATTACTAAATTTGGTGCATTATATTTTTGATAAATTAGAGAATAAAGGAAAGAAGGTAGACATTGCTAGGAAAAATCCATTGACTAACATGTCAATTAACATTCTAAAAGATATTAATAAATACATTTCTAACTACCTCAGTGCTGATTAGCAATAGAGAACTAGGGGTAGTTACTTCATGGATATTTTCCACCCACACCTTGAGGATATGAGTTGGGCTTTATTCATCCTTGTATCCCTCGTAAAATTAAGCCTTATACATGATAGATACTCAGTGAAGTTTGCTGACTGACAGGTATGTTTCCTAATGCCCCCCTATGCTCAAAAGTAGAGGTCTATCATAGAAGCTCACCTGTGGCATCTACAGCACGCTTCTAATGAAGTGAGTCCATCTGCAAGGCCAGTTTTACATTTTATCAGAGTGGATATCTACCTCTATGGTGACATTCTTGGGAACATTTTTTTTTTCTGTTTCCTGGCTGATCACATTAGTCTTATTAAATAAAATGTTTAGTTCCAGAGATAAAATTAGAAACTGCGTGAATCCTTACAGAAGAGGGACACCAACAGTCATACTTTTTCACCTCTCTTGGCAAACAATTCTGTGCTGGGTGAAGATGTAAGGATGAAGATACTGTTCTCTTAGTCTGTGGAGTCATCATAAAAACTGAGTCCATCTTTACTAGTCAAGGCAGAAACCTTTTCTATCATAGGTCTAAGTAGGAACAGTAAGAACGGCACAGACTAGATGAATGTCTCAATTTCTAGGCCACCCTAGATGCATGTCTTTGTGCCCTTACTATTTATTGGTGGAGCCATAGTCCTGACTCTTATTGAGAATGCTCAGACATCTGGAGCCAGCAATATAGAAACCATTCACTACATTCATATAGGTAAAACCTAAGTACTCTTACTCTTGATTTACATTTAGGGCTAAATTAAAACTTCTGTGTGTGGAAGTCAACTTTTTATTTGAGCTGTATTGGCTTCACAAATTTAGAGAGTGGTGTTTTGAGCAAAGAAAGAATCATGCTTTCCATATCTTATCAACACAGTGATGCTGCAAATTTCTTTATTAGAGAGCTGGTGATAAGGTTTAAGTGAAGCTTTTTTTCTGAGGAAGAAACCTTATGACTCATATTTACACTGTGGGGTAGATGACAGATTTCAAAATTTTTCTTAGAATAGGTTTTGACTGAGAGACACACAGAAAGAGTTAAATACAAAGGTTGCAAGGAGGGAATGGTCTTTAATATTGACAACATGGCCCATATGATGGGCCATGAAGAGAGAGCAAGATAGAGAGCAAGTGTTTGTTAAAAGCTGGTTCTGCTGAGCCCCATGATATAAAATCTCAGGATACCACTTCTCCAAAGTTGCAGTGCAGCCATAGGATGGCATGGCCATCACTGGCTTCTTCTCTGATTGGGGCCACTCAGGCTAATGGTGTGTTTCTGGACCCTATCAATATTGAAGCTTAGTCAATGGAGACCCTCATAGAATCACCCCAGAGAAGATAGACCCATGGCAATGGATTTACCTATAAGTTGCTGACAGAAAGTACTTGAAAGTGTTCTATACTAGTCATGACTCTCATTGCTGAGAAATGATGTCTGGGAATTCCACTCTGCCTTCCCACCCTTGTAGCCCACCCCCACTCCAATAATGGCCTTGTGATCTCATTCACTAAGACTATGAAGGCAGAATGAGCCTGATGTATGTAGATCTTGTGCCCTGGCCAGACTCTTCCAGAGATGCTGACCTGAGAAAAATCTATTGCCTAATCAATTACCAAACTTCTAAATTAAATTGATCTCTCTTGCTGGAAGATCATCAAGCTGTCATTTTTCTTGGTAATGAGCAACAGAGCAGGAGGGAAACTGCACTTTCTCATGGCATCAGACGAAGGGTTCCAGTAAATGGGGCATGGCCAGGAAAACTGAGGGTTATCTGCCAAAATGATGGAAAAGTATCTGGAAGCCTCTTTCTCTTCTAAGGTGCACTCCAACAAATTTCTCCTAACTGTTTAGTATAGATCAGGCAGTTTGATGGTATGAGATATATAAAATTGAGAAAGGACCCTTCTCCCCATCGTTGTATCACCCCATATGGCTTTGCTTTTGTTCCTCAGTCCTTATTTTGCTGGCCCAGATTATCCCCAATTCCTGAGTTACACCTGACTAAGACAAGAACTCAGTTGAGAACCTGTCTCTACCATCTGTTGGGGACTGTTGCCCAGGGATGTTCCTTGGGTACTGGAATATAGGCCTCAAGCATTTTTCTTTTCCCCTGAAATGTACTCTCATACATGCATCTGAGACCCTCTCTCAGTTTACCTGTCCAGCTTTCTCGTTCCCTTTTGGGCTTAGAATAGCATCTCAAATTTAGTCTACTTGCCTGGACTCACTGGCTTTTTCCTTGAGAGTGGAAAGCCCATTTTTCTGTCTCCCTCTTCTATGATAGTCCTGGCATAAGTAGGCTGCTGACTCTGCCTTGAAACCACAACCCACTGGTCTTCAATAGTGCTCATGCCCAGAGCATTTTCCTGTGATGATGCTTTGCCTACCAAAGTGAACTCCCTAAAACTTAGATGGAGGTCTGAAACCCATGTGGTATTATCTTGCCTCTCAGGATCTGCACTCTCTTCCACAGGCAGTACTTCTTTTTTTGGAGAGGTTTTTGCTATAGGGCACGAGCGCTTTCCAGAAAGACAGGAACAGAGAGACAGAAAGCAAGAAATGACCCCCCAATGGGGATGGCCATGCTGCAATCCCTTCTCCTCCATTCTCTTCATGGTATCTTAGACAGGCACGCACACGTGCCAGGCATGAGTTTAAGCCACTGGGCCAGGGACTCAAACTGTGGTCGAAAACATGGGAGTCCAGCGACATAGCCATTATGCCAACTGCTGGTCCCCAGGCAGTCCTTTTTGCATGAGAACCCTTTTGGGAGGCAGTACTAGACACAAACGCGGGAACTTTTGTAGACAGACTTTGGGATACTTGGGCAAGTTCCCTTTTTCGTTTGCCTGTAGTTTTAAACTTACTTCTTCCTTAAGCACATGCACCAACTCGTTCTACAAACTCCTCCTGGCAACGGCAATTACCCACCTGATAATCACCTTTCAGATGGAGACACATCGAGTTATTGGACAGGTGAATATGAATTACTGTGATGAGGTAATACAAAGGGTTGTGAGAGTGAGCCTAGGGAAA
>NW_006159585.1:5441468-5445241 GCF_000334495.1 Tupaia belangeri chinensis | reverse complement strand
TCTGGAGTAGAGGATGTGGCTTGGGATGTCATAAAGAGAATATTTGAAGTGGACTTTAAAAGAGGGATAAGAGTCAACTTGGTGGACAAGTGTCTCCTAAGGAATGGCTACTTTGAAAGGATTTCCTCCTAAGACTGTGAGTCTGAAAAATAATGTTTAAATTACCATATAAGCTCTAGAATTTCTTTTTTTTTTTTTTGGAGAGTTTTTTCGCCATAGGGCGCGTGCACTCGCCAGACAGACAGAGAGAGACAGAAAGCGAGAAATCACCCCCCAGGGGGGATGGTCACGCCGCAATCCCTTCCCCTCCATTCTCCTCTCGGGATCTTGGGCACGCACGTACACGTGCCCAGTGTGAGTTTTAAGCCACCGGGTCCAGGACACGAACTGCGGTTGACTACGTGGGAGTCCAGCGACATAGCCATTACGCTAACTGCTGGTCCCAAGCTCTAGAATTTTTAAGATCCCTTGCCCCAAATATTATTCCTGTACCATAGAAGCTATAATCCTGTTGGGAGAAAATGTTCCTCACACAGTAAATATTTAAATCATAATGCAATAATAGAGTGTTACTTTGGATAGAAACAAATGCCAAGGATGTGTCAGGTCTAAAATGTCTGGCCTGGATAATACCCCTTGCAGAAAGCTGGGAAGAGTAACGTTGTTGGTTTGGAGTGACTCAGGAAACAATTAAAAGTGAGTTAATACAGGAGCTAGGTATAGGGACCTTTCTGCTCTCTGCAAAATCATATGGTGTAGGTGGCTACCTTCTTGGCCTCTGCCTTGCAGAGGATTTTACTGGATTTCTAGGAGAGAAGGAGGAACAAAAAAAAATCTTATTAAAATAACTGGGCTTGGTGTGCATGTGTGTGAGTATGTGTTCAAAGACACATCTAACCGTGCCAGAGCTCCAAGGGCTGGCTGGTGGATAAGTGTCCTGAATGTAAAGTGAGGGGAATGGCCTTTGCAAATGCCAGCTGGAGATGTTGCTTTGCTGCAAGCAGGGCAAGTAAGTGAGCTGTCACCAATACAAACCAGTTCCTTCTCTGAGGTTGGATCTCAGTGGGTTGCTCAGAGAGTGACTTTGGGCATTTTCATACTTCTCTATCAGTGGGACAGACCCCCCAGTGTGGAAAACATGACCAAATGTCTCTCTGTTCTACAGCTGGTGGAGTACTGGCCTGGATCACTTTATGGGGGAAGGACTCGGACAGGCAGGCCAATGGGAAAGTGACATTGTAACATTCCATGAACGAGTGAGCCAGGTGCCCGTGGGGCATGGCAACCTGCTTCTGCACTCCACTGATGGAGGAGTTGGGTTGGAGGAGCTCCCTGTCTCTGCTGGTAGGAGCTGCATGAAGGGGCTGGGAGGATGGGAAAGCTTGGCCAGCAGCTCTCCTTCTAATTTTTCTCCAAGCCTATGCTAGGCACAGCAAGGGGGCACAGGATACATCATTGGGAATCAGGATAAAAATTCCAAATCTATGAGCCACATGATCTTAAGGAGCTTACTTAATCTCACAGAGACTCATTTTTCTCCCTCATAACATGGGAATTTTAATGACTACTGTAAGATGCAGCTCTGTTATCAGGTTTAAACATGAGAATAATAATAAACAACAGTTGGCACCCTGTCAAAAGCTCTCAAAAATCTTTACTCCCATGCCCCTAATATTTTAGATAAGAGCTGTGAGGCTCGAGGGTGAAGTGTCTCACCCAAGGTCACCCATCAATGACAGGAGCTGAGACTGAAACCTGGGAAGTACAATGACGAGTTGAGGGAGAAATGCTCTGGCTTGGCTCTGCCCATAACTGGTGTGAGGTTTTGGACAAACCTTCCTTTTCAGTTTCCCTATCTGTTAAGCAGAGTATGGGTCAAATCTTCTCCATGGACCTCTTCAGTCCTAATATTGAACGAACATCCCTTCTTCCTCTACGTAGCAGAGGCCCAGTGCGTGATTCTTGCAACTTGGCATGTCATAGAGAAGTCCCACACCACAGCAAAGTCCCACATCACAGTGGAATTTCTCAAAGACTTTGGCACCCTGCATCTCCCATGAGTACAATCCTATGGAGCAGAATGAGGGTCCCCAGAATAGCAGCCATAAAGTGGCAGATAGTTGACACCAGGTGGCCTGGCACATCAGTCCTAACTCTTCCATTTGGTCCAATTTATTTCACTTTCCCTGCCAGCTCAATGAGCTGAAATGCTATCACAACATCACCTCAGTTTCACTGTTAATGTTTTTTGTTTGTTTGTTTGTTTATCTTGATCCTTTATGCTAGTAAAATAGAACTGAAGCTTACTTTGACGAGACTAGTGGATCCCCCAACTCCCTAATATACTTGTGTGTAAAAGTAACAGGAAGAAATAAATAAGAAACAGTGAGTGGTAGTGGGAGAAAAACTTAGAAAGAAAGCTTGTGAACAATTTGAGAAAGAGTGGGACAGACAGATACTGATGGCCAGAAAGATAGGGGTCAAGGGTTGGTGAGAAAACTTAGGCAGAGACAGAAAGATTGGTATCATCTTCTCTCTGCATCTCTGTCTATAAAGAGGGATATGATAGAAACTGTCAAGGCCACAGATGAGTTGAGTAAGACTGAGAAGGCATCCCATGAAGGCATGTTTGGAGACTTCATTTTCATTTTACTTCCTGGACTTCCCCAAGAGACTTCAAGGTCATTAACTATACTGAGAGGTTTCAAAAGTTTGTGGAAAAATGGAATTAAAGTATGAGGTTATTTTGGCACAGAATTTTTAAAAAATTCATGCATAGTTCATTCATAATATACATTCTTCATGAAGTTTTGAAGACTCCAGGATAAAGTCAGTAAGAACTACATTCCTTGAGGTCAGGGCAATGGGTCCTCCATCATGGAATTCTGCCTTGGATAGGCCTCAAGGCAATAATTTAGAAGATGCTGGTATTGTCATTCATGAAATCAATTCAAAGGGCATCTGTGTCCCCAAGTAACTTAACATTTTGTGATTTTGCTTCTATTTTCACCTGTTTATGTCTCATTTCCATAACTAGATTGTAACCTGCTTAGGAACAAGCATTTTTGTGTGAACATGATGCTTTGGATTTAGTAGGGCCTCAACAAAGTCCTGTTGAATTAAAGGGACTATATTTTCAGACAGTTTTCAATGATCCCTAAAAATGGGGTTTGCCAGAAGGGGAACCCATCAAATAAACACTGGACATTTCTAGAGGAAAACCTTTTAGATAATTGGGCATCCATGAGTGGGCTAGTAAATGAAGAAAAGATGAAGGCTCTGCCTTGGAAGAACACTTCCAAAGTCAGACTAAGATTATAAATGCAGACTGACCTGTCAACAAGTCCACAGAAGACTCTGGAGGTTGTCCCAATCTAGGAATGGGAGATCTACCAAAATCAATTTTCCAGAAAGCTGAAATGCCTCTGTTGCTTGTGCTGGATGGGGCCATTTCTTAATATTGTATTCTTTCTTATCTTTGAGGAAAGCAGAGTACACTGACTCTATTTCAAGCTGATATTGTAGGCCTGAGGTGGTGCCTAGAAGGTCTTGTTTCTGCAGGGATATTTTCCCTGATGCCAGATGGCTCCAGATTGCCATAGTTTTCTAGGCAATTATTTTTTTTTACCTTTTCTCACTGTTCCTATTCATTTATGTTGTGTGTTTCTGCTTCCTTCTTTTACACATACCCAAACGAAGGAGAGCTACACAGAGGCTCTCCCCATTCCTGCCAATGACTAAGTTTTATTCGTTTCTCACGTAGCTTGAAAATC
>NW_006159585.1:5438541-5441432 GCF_000334495.1 Tupaia belangeri chinensis | reverse complement strand
GAAAAAAATGCCCCCCCCCCCCCCCCCTCCAAAAAAAAACTAAAGTAGGAGCTCCAGTGAGTATTTTCTTCACTAAAATAGCTACTCCCCTGAACACAGTTACATGCTTAATAGTCTGCTTCTACCATCGAAGGGCAGAGGCAGTACTCACCAGGGACCTTTCAGTGTGCCTAGGATGCTGCTAGATGACAGTGAGTTTCAGTGTTTGTTTAATGCACTAATCTGTGTGAGCCAAAGGGTAGTCCAATATCCCACAGAACAACACACTGGGACCCTGGCTATAGGCAGAGGTCACAAAGGCCAACTTCTGGGTGAATGAGGATGCAGTGGTCCCAGGGTCCTATCTTCTCCAGCCCCATCTGTTTTCCTTCATCGAATTCCTGAACATAGACTCCCCCTGCCCCTTGTCTCAGATGCCCTTCTACTCCTTTCCTCTACCAGTTTGCTCTTGAACTTGGAGACTATCTCTACTCTGGGGCCCTCCAAGTTTCTACCACACCTGAACCTTCTCTTCTCTGATATGTGATGCCCTTTTCAGTCTGCACCTCACAGTAGGGACTTGGGGGTCACAATATCAACATCCTGTGCAGTTATAACCTCCCTTTGTTTTTTTAATTTTAAAATTATCATTATTATTATTATTTACATTTGATCACTGTATATCATTACAGTATACAAAGTGAGTTGTCAACATACAACAGTAGAACTTAGTAGATATGGTCCTGTCTACCTCCTTCAGTGTACAGGTTAGGAGATCGAGGTCAAGGAATGCAAGTGACCTCCCTGAGGGGACACAGCTGTCTAGTGACAGCCAGATCATGGAGGAAAGTCAGGTGCCCTTGCTTCAAGTCCAGAGCAGATACCAGTTTCCCTTCACCTTTACACTTTTTTTTCCCCCTTTTTTAATACCGTATCACCTTTCCAGGGCTGGATATATCAGTTTCTTGGGGTTCTTGTAATAAATTACACAAACTTGGGTTGGAAACAACAGGAATTTATTCTCTTGCAGTTCTGGAGGTCAGACCTTAAGGCACTGGCTAGGCTTGTGTACTCTCCGGAAGCTCAAGGGAAGAATCGTTTTTTGCCTCTCTGCTTCTGATGGGACCTGGCAATCCTTGGCTTGTGGCAGCATCACTCCCATCTCTGCCTTTGTTCTCACATGCTCTTTGTCTCTTTCTGTCATCTTTTCCATGCTTTCCATCATTGACTTTAGAACTACTCTATCTGGGATGGCTTTATTGCTAGAGCCTCATTTTACCTGCCAAGATGCTTTATTCCAAATAAGTTCACATTTCCAGGCTCTGAGTGAATGTATTTTGGGGGTGGGTAACGCTATTCAACCCACCAAACTTGGAATACAATGAGAACACACTCCAGGCTGGATTCCTGACTGATAGTGGCACTGCTAGTGGTGTGAAATCAGACCATTGGACCACTAGAGGACAGCTCTGTGGAGGGGACTAGGGTTTAATGGCAAGGAAAAGAGAAAGGGCATGGTCTCAGAGACTACTGAGGGCAAGGCTCATGGGGTCTCAGCTCCTGTGTGAGTCAGAGCTGGGAGGGGTTCAGCTGGGCCTGGTGCCAGGAGAGGCTCCACTGCAGCCGCCCAGGCTCCTGCTGTGAGGGTAACAGAATCTTTGCAGTAAGCAAGAAGAGATAGCCTCTTTTCCTCCGAACATCTATTTTCCCAGGAAGGTATTCAGCTCAGCCCTCCCCATCTCATGTCTCCTGGAGAAACCCACATCAGAATAGAAGGGTGAAAGCAAGTGGCCCCGTCATGTGTCCCAGTCGGCTATTTGAGAAGAAAATGAGAAGGGAGGCAATGCTAGGCTTTGTGAAACACGTAGGCGGGTCTGTACACAAACATCGGCTCATACAAATAAACCAAACCTGGCCAAAAATAACAGAAAAGGCAACAGATGCTTCCAATTAAAATGTCAGCATCTCCCGAGAAGCCGAGTTCTCACGTGGTGTGGGTGCTCGGGGGCCGAGGACTACTGGAAGGGACCACATATGGAAATCTGTTTGCATTATACCACGTCCCAGATGCCACATAAGACACTGGCCTGACCTTGCAATTAACACATTGGCTGTTTCTGGGATGCAGTGTGTGGATACAGGGAAAAATCAGAAAGTTGTGAAACAGAATGATTGTTCCCACTGAGTCCTATAGGAAGTGAGGGACCCAGAGAATATTCTCAGAGAATACTACTCTGTGGGCATCTTCACCTTCATCTTCTCTCCTCTTTGCCTCCATTTCCCCATCTTCTTCAACATTGTTATAAAGGGAAAATCAGTTTACATGAGCAGCAGGCAACCCTAGTGGGAAAATGCTGTCAAAGATAGTCAGAAGGATACATGCATGGTGTATGAGAGAATGTGTTGTGGGAAGTGAATAAGAGGCACCTTATCCACCTCACACACTGGACTACGGTAACAGCACATGTAGGTGCATCTTCTCCCACCCTGCTATACTCCGAAATCCTTCATAAAATTGTTCCTTTCAACTTTGCTTTGCTGTTTATTAATAGATGGTCCTTCTTCCATTTTCCTCCTAGAGTAGCTTTGTTTTAGTTTTCCAAATGTTCTGTCTAGCCTTGGTTGGACAACTACTAAGGAAACCAACTAGGTAGGTAAGAAAATGGCAGATGAACAGACAGGAAACCAATACTGTTTTCTCCAAAGTCTCATCCTCTCATCAAACCAACAGAGAGCTTGTGTTTGAAAGGGTTCCTTATTCTGATAAATGAACCTCCTTCATCCCCTAATTATTTTTATTATCACCACTATTATAATAAAATCCACATTTTATAGCTAAAGATCCAACCAAAGTAATGTCCACAGGAAGGAAGAACAATGGGGAAATTAATGAACTGAATCCTCATTTGTGT
>NW_006159585.1:5433454-5438339 GCF_000334495.1 Tupaia belangeri chinensis | reverse complement strand
GAAAGATGATAATTTGTTGATTTTAATAAGCTCCTGGATTGAGTTGCTATCACAGGCCAGTGCTTCGAGTCTGGGGTACCCACTGGGTAATGCAAGATGTAAAACTAAAATATTTGTCTGTGAACTCAAACACATTTTGATTTCTTAATGGTCACTATTACTAACCAGATAAGAGAAAAGACCTATCCACATAAAACAAACAAATGATTAGTTTTGACAACAGAAGCTTAAACAGGACGTTAATTAGCAGCCGTAGAGATGGGAAGGTTCTGGATGGGAACAATTACACAGACAAACCCACAGTATGGCTACAATGTGCCAGGGTCCCATCCCTTACCATATGGCTGCAGTCTGGCAAATGGCTCGTTGGCACTTCATTACCATATCACTTGGAACCCAGAAGCGAATCGTTTATGATTAGCTAATTCATTATGCTATCCTTGGTACCTCAAGGGGACCTGAGGGCTTTCCTACCCCATCATGTTATTTTAAGGACATATGACAAGGAAGAAACAGCCCTCCCTTCCCCAGCTGCCTCAAAGTACTGTTTGCTGGAAAGTTTGCTGGAATCTAGATAGGATCTTTCAAAAGAAAATAAACAAGTAAAAAAATCCCTGCAGTCATGAACTGTAGCCACAGCTGGAACTATTGGAACATTCCAGGAGATGAAAACAAAGATTGCCTCCTCCTTCCCTTCTTTCCTATTGAGGACACATCAGCCAGCTTGGGAGTATACTTAGCTACAGCAAGAGCACCATCAGGAAGGAACAGGACTAAAGACCATTACATAGGAGGCAGAAAACCATGGTTCTGGAAGGGGCTCTGGGGTAAGTCAGCTTGATGTTTAATCCTTAGCTGCAGAACCTGCAAAGTAGATGCAGTCCTCTCTGTCTTACCTACTTCCCAGTGGTGTGGTGAACAACATGAGAGAAAGGTCATTGATGGGGAAAATTACTTTGAATCATGAAGCTGATTAAGCCACAGCTGACCAGCCCATGAGGTATCAGAGAGATGCATTTTTCAAACCACTAGGCAGTGGGCAAGAAAGAAAGGGGAACAACCTCTCTCATTGAGATCTACTGTAGATCAGGTCTGCGTGCCCCTATAATTTAATATTTTAACTAGAGTTGCCAAGGAACTTTGCAAAGAAAAAAAAATAGTGGTTGGGCCAGAGAACTGGACAAAAGAAAGGTGTTTCCCAGAGACTAAAGCTTGACAGAGTATCTGGAATGCCTAAACAGGCAGAAAGCATTAAGACAGAAGAGTTGCAATAGCATGGCAAACAACCTGAAAGCGAAGGAATAGAAAAGGTTTTTTTGAAAGAGGAAAAATAAAAACCGAACCTTGACCTGGAAAGTTTAAAGTTAGCATGATTTGCTAAGCATTTGGCTAGAAAGGGATGTGGCAATACTGAAGGGAAACCTGCTCAGTACACACAGAGCGTGAGACAATATCCCATTCTGGATAAGGTGCATAACATGGAGAGGCTCCTTGTAGAGTTTTTTTTTTTTTTTAAATCCACTGCAGCACTTTTCCTAACTCTACCAAGCCTGCCTCTAAGTAATGGTCCCAGGACTGAGCAAGAGCCCTAATATCTTAAGTACACACACCACAATCACGAACACCATCACTCCTCTGCATCATCAATCTGACCTAAAAGAAGCATACTTGCCACAGTCAACAGTAATTACACATTTAATTAACTCTAATTTTGTTTCCTTTTTAGAATTCCAAAGGGCTTTGGGGAAGATTTTCCATGGCTCAGGCCTCTGGAAAGAGCTGTCCAGGGGACTTTAAAATGATGCCTTCTCTTTCTTGTGATAAATATCCCTGTAGCAGCAGTATAGGCATTAAAAAAGAAGAGATTTTATTTATTTTTTCTTTGAGGAAAAAAAAAAGAAATGAAACAAGCAGGTACTTCTCAGATCTCGAGGTTTATGAAACATAGAGACCTGGGTCTGAGTTCTAAGCCTGACATTGATTAATGGAGCAGCCTTGAAAGTGTCAGTTAACTTCTTTTATTTATTTTTTAATATTTATCTATTCATTTGCTGTGATCTCCAAGCCTGTGGGTCAGGGACTTGGACTGAAGATGGTTATGTGGGGATCCAGCACCTTACCTATTACGTCATCTGCTGACCCACGTGAGAAATCATGCCCCCCTTAAGAGGGATGACCATGTGACAATCCCTTCTCCATTCTCCTTCTGGGGTTTGGGCACATATGCACATGCAACCAGTGTGATTTTCAAGCTGCCAGGTTGGGGACTTGAACCTTGGGAGTCCAGCACTGTAACCACTATGCCACCTGCTGGCCCATCAGTTAACTTCTTTATGTCTCAGCTCTCTCATCTACAAAGTGACTATAAGGTAAACTTTATCATGTTGATTAGATGAGCTCTAATAAAACATTTCTTGAAGCATAATCTTCCTACTCCATGTGATTGCAGGGGTTCTGGGTTGCACTTTTGTTTTAGGAATGGATTTGGGTACCTCTCAGCTTGACCACTAATACTCAGTTATTCAATATTTTTGCCAAAATACTTGTTGTGACTTCTTTCTTTCTTCCATGAGTGAGAGAGACAGAGAAAGAGGAAGACTCAGCGATAGTGAGACAGTGAGAGAGCAAGCGAGTGAGCGTGAGAGAGAGAGAGAGAGACATCACCCCTAACAGGATCCACCCCCAACTTCAGCCCTCTGCAGATCATGGGCAGAGGTGTGACCAGTGTACTTAGGGAAGTCTCTGAACACCAACCTGGAACCTTCCCACAGGAGTAAGCCTTGCAGTGTGCCAACTTTTACTGCTGCACCACTGCCTGGCCTCTCACAGTTTTGATGTATGGGGATATGGTGACCCTTGTCAACAACACAAACTCTACATGTAAAGCAGCTCCTATGGGAGTAAGATGCATTTTATCATCTGCCCTATCTATTGAACCCAACTGGACACCTTCACTTTGCCAAGTGCTCTGTCAGGCTCTCGAGTAAAAGGATGAGAGACAAAGACTCTGCTCTGACTTGTAAACAGATCACTTTAGTAAAAGACGGTATGTGAGACAATAGGTTATTGGAGGATTTCTCAAAGATGTTTCATCCTCCAAGCATTTTCCACATTGGAAACACCAGAGCATATACTAAAAGGCTTCCTTCTTTCTCCAACCCAGTTCTACAAGTAGAACTTGGGAAATTGCCTATTTAACAAGCCCTCCAGGAGCTCTCCCTGACACAAAAGACAGGGAAAGTCAGTTACAGGAACCACCGAAGGATGGCACAGTCTCCTGCCTTTATGGACAACTTACTTGAGTTTTGTGCTCTTCTAGGCTCTATAGAAAAATCCAGTAACATTTAACATAGAATTCACTGCCTTTAGGATCTTAGAGCCTCTATTTTTCTCTCTAGGTATAAAACTAGACTATCATATCTGAGGATAAGGAGAAAACCACAGGGTTGGAACTCATTACTCATGATATTCTTGTTTTAGCCAAGATCTGCTGGCTTCTTTCTCCTATGACTCTCTTGTCCCTTGGGAAGAAGCCACTCCCACTGGGAGACTTAGCACTGAGATGACTCTGATCTTAGGTGGGCTCTTGCGGGGCCCTTATCATTGTTAGTCCTGCTCTGACCCTGTAACTCCGTACCAGACCTCAGCTGTGTTCTGGGCTCTCCTTCATCCTTACCCAGTGTCTTGGGACCTCTATGATCTTTTTTTTTTCTTTTTCTCCTGTGTCTTTGCCAAGGACATGTCCTTCACCTTGAAGCCCTATGAATGGAGACAATTTTACCTTCTCTGTCTTGAGATATAGCCTGGTATAGGTAGGACAAAGCATTTTTACCAAAAGCATTCCATTAGAACTAAGTAACAGTTTTACATTATTCCAGAAAGGTCATACTGTGCTTGTTTGTTTGTTTCCATTTGTTAGAGTGTGTGTCTGCTTGCCAGAGAGAGATAGAGACACAGAGAGAGAGAGAGAGGAAGAATGCACTGCCCAGTGGGGGGTGGTCATGTCGCAATTTCTTCATTTCTCCATCCTGTCAGGATTTTGGGCCTGCATGTACACATGCCTGGTATGTTTTTCAAGTTGCCAGTGCCAGGATTTGAACTGTATAGTTAGCTATGTGGGATTTGGCTCCCTTAACTGCTAGACCATGGATCTGGCCCTTTTATAGTTATGTTTTAGGGATTTATTTAAGTTCACAAAGGTGGTAAATGTACTTAACTACTATATGTAGTTATTTAAGTATAATAATCAAAAGTCCCTTATCGGGGGAATGTTTGGATAGGTCATAACTAGAGAGTCGTTTTGACTTTTTCTGGATGTATTCAGTACTTGAAATGGCCACTGATGCTTTTAGTGAGCCAGTTTGCCATGGTGGAAATAGGATGGCATTTGGAGTCTCCTCTGTTTCTTATTTTCTGTATGATCTTGGGAAAATTTTAGCCTTTATGACCCTCAGTTTCGTTTATTTATTTATTTGTTTATTTATTTATTTATTGTAAAATGGGATAATAAACCCATAGCAGAGGGTTTTTTTTTTTTATTGTCAGAGGTCATATGCACTCACCAGGGAGAGAGAAAGAGATGGAGAGAGAGAGAAAGTACTCCCCAATGGAGTATGGTCATGCTGCAATCACTTCTGCTCCATTTTTCCATTTTTATATCCTGTTGGGATTTTGGATGTGCACAAACTGTACCTAGCATGTTTTTAAGCACTGGGGGCTGGTATTTGAACCATAGATGGTCCTATGGGATAGGGCTTCATTCATCACCAGGCTATGGAGCCAGACCCACAGCAGAAGGTATTGTTGAGTGGATTGAATGGAATAATGTTAGTAATATCCTTGGCTCAATACATGTTAATTTCATGTAGTTTCTCTCCCATTTCCT
>NW_006159585.1:5427320-5433423 GCF_000334495.1 Tupaia belangeri chinensis | reverse complement strand
TCTTTCCCTTGCACATAGAGCTCAAGACAGTCATCCCTCTTCAGCTCTGCTGTGGTGGTCTTAGAGACTACTAAGAAGTGCTTTCTATTGTGGTATCCAACGCTGAAAGAAATCTGGCTTGTCCTAGACAGGTAATAGCTGACTTCTCTCTTCTCACATCAACAGGAAACTCCCTTCCTGAAACCAGATAGAACCTGATGAAGAGGCAGAGATGGATCCACCTTAATCTTGTAATCTTGTTTGCACCTGTCTCTGACCACCCCAGACACTCTGAACCTCAGCTGGGCACAGAGGAAGGGGTTGTGAATGAGGGATGTGCCATAATTCTAGCCCCCATACTCTTTTAGGAGTTGCTGAAAACATGGATGCACCTGCAAGTGGCTACAAACACTCAGCATCAGGTTGAAGCCAGATTGTCAGGTCTAAAAGTATTTTATAGCAATTCAGCTTGTCAGAGAGACACCAGTGTTCCTGGGCGGCTGGGAGGGGGTTAGAATATAGGCCAAGTGGCCTGGAGGAATGATTACTTCTACACAGGATAATCTTTCTCACACTGTATTATTTCTCTACATGCCCCCATTTAAAAAATAATAAGTAGCCAATTATTATCAATTTATTTGCTGCTTCTTATAATTACATTATCCATGATTAACTCACTGGAGTCTAATTTGACTTTAGAGTTATTTTGTGGGAAAGCTCCATCATTGGGCACGGTGGGACTCTTGCGAGTACAGCCTCACACTGTTGAGCTCATGGAGCTCAATTAATGCTTGTGGAAAAGGACAAAGAAGAGGATGAGAAATGGCAGTCATCTCAGTCTTGCTGAGTTGGAAAGTCCCTCCACATTCATTATTTTATTTGATACTCACACTAACACTACAAAGTAGCTAAGATAGCTATTATCATCTCCAGTTTACAAACTGGAAAATGGACCCAGGCCAAATCATAGCATGGTCCCCAAGATGGGATTAAAACCCATGTTGACACCCTCCTGGTCTCTCTTTCTCCACATAATGAATCTCTAAGGATATTGATTAATGGCATTGATGGTGATGATTTCTATAGTACTTAGAAGTTTGCAAAATATTTCCAATTCCTAATTTCATTAGATCTCTACAACAATCCTATAAGGTGGAAAAGAAATTCTAATCCCATTTTTACAGAGGAAGAGGGGATGAGAAAAGGCATTCAGGTAACTTTGTTTAAGAGAGGCGACTTATCCAAGATTACACCACTTTAGATTGTAAACACTTGATAAGAACCCTAGGCTCTGCCTTCTGATATTCTATTATAGTACCTTCTGAGGTCAGGGATTTACTAGAACATGTGTTTTTGTTTTTTTGTCTTCTTAAAAATAATTGCCAGAGGGTGCATGCACTCTGAGCTCACCAGAAAGAGATGGGGGAGTGGGGCAGAGAGAGAGAGTCAGAAAGCAGCTGCCATGGGGCATGGTAACACCACAATCACTCTTCCACATTTTTCTACCTTGTTGGGATTTGGGGCATGCATGCATATACGTGATAATGTTTTTCAAGCTTAGGTCTAAACTGTGAACTACATGGTCACCCATGTGGAAGCCAGTTACCTTAACTATCATATATAAATATCCATACTTTAAAACTACCAAAAAATTCTCATCGTATATGTGACCTCTAAACAATAGTGGGTTCAATGATTCTGGTCTCTTCTCTACCAATGGAGGTCTAAGGTGGTGGTAGGGGATAGGATTTAGGAAGAAGGTGAGAAGATTTCAGAGACCAAGGGGACAAGATCATGCAGGTAAAAGGGGGTAAATGTGTTAAGATGTCAGGCCAGGCAATGGTTACGTAGTGCTCCAAACTGCTGAAGCCAAAGGCTTGGAAAAATTGACATACCCAGCAGGTAGAGAAGTTTCTGTGGAATTATGAGAACAGAGAGCAGACTAATGAGGTGTTAAGGAAAGTTGGGGATGAGGAAGGGAGGTCAGGGACTATGGAAGTACTTTTTTACAATCTAGCTATTAAAGAGAGTGTAGAGTTTCAATGTTAGATTGTGTGTGGTGGGGCGGGACCAGAAAAAAGAACTTCCTGTTCTCTCTCTCTCTCTCTCTTTTTTTTTCCTGCCCCTTAAAAATGGCAGATGATGTCTTTGTAGAGGAAGAGTTAACTGAAAGGGAGAGAGAAGTAGGAGAGAAGGAGCTTAATTAGAAGACAGGAGGAGATGGATCTTTTTTTTTTTTTTGAGAGGTTTTTACTATAGGGCGCGTGCGCTCACCAGACAGACAGAGAGAGACAGAGAGATAGAAAGCAAGAAATCACCCCCCAGGGGAGATGGCCACGCCGCAATCCCTTCTTCTCCATTCTCCTCTCGGAATCTTGGGCACGCACACACAAGCGCCCGGCGTGAGTTTAAGCCACTGGTTCCGGGACTCGAACCACAGTTGGCTACATGGGAGTCCAGCGACATAGCCATTACGCTAACTGCTAGTCCCAGGAGGAGATGGATCTTGAACTGAGATGGAGGACTAACTTTAGAGCTGATTCAAGGCTCCTGGAGTGAGTTGAGACAGGAAGGAGAGGTGAAGATGCAGTGAAAGCATAAGTTTCTTGTATGTTTCCTGCCAATTTAATTTACCATAGTACTTATGTCACTTGCAGCAAGTGGCAAGCTATACAACCCAGCTGGGCACTTGCTGTCAACTCTGAGTGCAAGATCTCCTGGGTCTGGGTGCCTGGCAGCTTCTCACTGTCCTTCCAAATATGCTCAGTCCCTGGATTTCCCAGCTTGAACCACGAACCCTGTCTGGGGGCTTCTCCAGTCTCTCCCAAAGACCCCAGCCTTGGAGAACTCTCCTGAAAGTGATCGGGATAAAACACAGAAATGTATTTGACCAATTGTTTTCTTTGTTGTTGATTGATTTGATTGCTAACTATTTTAGAAAACTTGTACTGTATAGTGTACAGATCTGTCATGTTATAGCTATAAAATGGAGTATATTCAGTGATTTCTGTTTGTGTAGCTTTTTTTCTAGGCCTTGGACAGTAGTAGACTTCCATTGTTTCTAAGGCACATTCAGAGTGTTCCTATTATTTTATGTTTAGTGCCTTTCCCAGAGACAAAACTTTCCTAAGTCTATAAAAAAAATATTTTCAATGAGATCTTGAAGCACATCTAAAGCGCCTTCCCTCTATTCTCCTAATTTTCCAAATATATTTGTCTCCAAATTTCTTTTCTAATAGAAAGTATTCAGAAAGCTTTTAAAGACTGAACCAGATTATAAGGACAGCTTCCTCAAGCTTCTGAGTCATTAGGCCATTTTCTCTGGGGATAAGCCCATTTCCTACACTCTTTTGTGCTCCCCAAGCTAGTGACATCCTCCTCACCTACATGTGAGACTGTCCCATGGCAGGACTGTGACAACACTGGGGCTTACTTTTGAATCTGCCCTTCATTTGGGGGAACTCCCTGCTTAACATTCTATTTGTCTAATGTCCTCATTGGCAGTCACTGCTATACCATGGGCACAAGCAAGGCATAGATCAAGGTTGGGATGGATTTTATTGGAGATGCTCACAACTAGGTGTCCACAGAGAGGCCTTCTCTGGCTACCTTTTTAAAAATAAAATCTCTCTGGGCCAGCCCCCAGCAAGATGGTTAAAGCAGCTAGATCCGAAACAGCTGACCACGTGGATTGAGTTCTGGACCTGACAGCCCTTAAAAATGGCAGATGATGTCTTTGTAGAGGAAGAGTTAACTGAAAGGGAGAGAGAAGTAGGAGAGAAGGAGCTTAATTAGAAGACAGGAGGAGATGGATCTTTTTTTTTTTTTTGAGAGGTTTTTACTATAGGGCGCGTGCGCTCACCAGACAGACAGAGAGAGACAGAGAGATAGAAAGCAAGAAATCACCCCCCAGGGGAGATGGCCACGCCGCAATCCCTTCTTCTCCATTCTCCTCTCGGAATCTTGGGCACGCACACACAAGCGCCCGGCGTGAGTTTAAGCCACTGGTTCCGGGACTCGAACCACAGTTGGCTACATGGGAGTCCAGCGACATAGCCATTACGCTAACTGCTAGTCCCAGGAGGAGATGGATCTTGAACTGAGATGGAGGACTAACTTTAGAGCTGATTCAAGGCTCCTGGAGTGAGTTGAGACAGGAAGGAGAGGTGAAGATGCAGTGAAAGCATAAGTTTCTTGTATGTTTCCTGCCAATTTAATTTACCATAGTACTTATGTCACTTGCAGCAAGTGGCAAGCTATACAACCCAGCTGGGCACTTGCTGTCAACTCTGAGTGCAAGATCTCCTGGGTCTGGGTGCCTGGCAGCTTCTCACTGTCCTTCCAAATATGCTCAGTCCCTGGATTTCCCAGCTTGAACCACGAACCCTGTCTGGGGGCTTCTCCAGTCTCTCCCAAAGACCCCAGCCTTGGAGAACTCTCCTGAAAGTGATCGGGATAAAACACAGAAATGTATTTGACCAATTGTTTTCTTTGTTGTTGATTGATTTGATTGCTAACTATTTTAGAAAACTTGTACTGTATAGTGTACAGATCTGTCATGTTATAGCTATAAAATGGAGTATATTCAGTGATTTCTGTTTGTGTAGCTTTTTTTCTAGGCCTTGGACAGTAGTAGACTTCCATTGTTTCTAAGGCACATTCAGAGTGTTCCTATTATTTTATGTTTAGTGCCTTTCCCAGAGACAAAACTTTCCTAAGTCTATAAAAAAAATATTTTCAATGAGATCTTGAAGCACATCTAAAGCGCCTTCCCTCTATTCTCCTAATTTTCCAAATATATTTGTCTCCAAATTTCTTTTCTAATAGAAAGTATTCAGAAAGCTTTTAAAGACTGAACCAGATTATAAGGACAGCTTCCTCAAGCTTCTGAGTCATTAGGCCATTTTCTCTGGGGATAAGCCCATTTCCTACACTCTTTTGTGCTCCCCAAGCTAGTGACATCCTCCTCACCTACATGTGAGACTGTCCCATGGCAGGACTGTGACAACACTGGGGCTTACTTTTGAATCTGCCCTTCATTTGGGGGAACTCCCTGCTTAACATTCTATTTGTCTAATGTCCTCATTGGCAGTCACTGCTATACCATGGGCACAAGCAAGGCATAGATCAAGGTTGGGATGGATTTTATTGGAGATGCTCACAACTAGGTGTCCACAGAGAGGCCTTCTCTGGCTACCTTTTTAAAAATAAAATCTCTCTGGGCCAGCCCCCAGCAAGATGGTTAAAGCAGCTAGATCCGAAACAGCTGACCACGTGGATTGAGTTCTGGACCTGACAGCTTGATAAACATGCTGCATGTGTGTGCAAGTGCCTAAAATCCCAAAAGGAAGGAGAGACAAGGAGAAAGGATTGTGGATTGACCATTCCTCATGGAGGGCTAGTGTTTTCCCTCTCTCTGTCTCTCTGTATGTCTCTTTCCACTGAAAGCACACATCTTTTGGCAAAATTTAAAAAACATTAAAAAACAAACAATCAAAATAATTTCTCTGCATAGGACCTAGAATGTATCATCCTCCAACTGACAGATCACATGTCTGTTTCTCTCTTTAACTCAGTGAGGTGGTCATAGGAACAGAGGCATTTTCTGTTTTGAACTCGCTATGATTTCACTAGCCTAGCACAGAACCTGACCACTGGTTAAATTAATTGTGATTGGATATGGCTATCATGTTAGTGCTTGTGAGAATCCAAAAAGCCGAACTGGGAGCCAAGGTATCCAGGTTCATCTTCTGCCTCTATCTTCAGCTCCTCACTAGTCATCATGTACCTCACCCCTACCACCTGTAAAGTGAACTAGCCCCTGGAGTGCTTAACTATGCTGACATTCTTTGAATTTTGGAAGGAAGGAAAGTATTGGAGAGGATTATGACTTTCTTGATATTAAGCATGGGTTCACATCTAACTCTGCCACTAACTTGATGACCTTAGAAATGACACCTAACCTCTGAGTTTCAAACTCTCGTATAATAAGGACACCACTACTCCTGTGAGCACTGAATGAAATTACGTGTGTTAAGAATTGTGTTTGTTTATATTTGATGCTACTGTTAGGGATCAGGTTTCTCTTGGGGAGGAGAATGGTCTCTGCTCATTCATCATTCCT
>NW_006159585.1:5423569-5427122 GCF_000334495.1 Tupaia belangeri chinensis | reverse complement strand
AACTGTCTGGTTTGGAAATAGACCATCGTATTAATAGGCTTGAAGCAATGCTCCCAGGAGACTGTCATGACTATGTACAGCCTCACCAGGCCTTTGCTCACATAAGTTGCTAAAGTACATTTGGGTGGCCATCCAGATCTCAGAAAGAGGTCAGACCTCTGAGCTGGAGCTTCCTAGGGATATTTCTTGGAAGGCGCCTCCTACCGTAGGCATTGCATGAGCTTTTTACTCTTTTCTCTGGGCTTACCACATTGCAGATACTAATTATTTCATCAGTTCAGCCCTGAATTTGATTGGCATCTCTTGTGAACCATCCTACATAAGTGATCCAACTCTATCAAGAGATGGAGCCAACTTATTAATGAGTGTCTCCTACCCACAGTGTTGGGGACAGGACCAGAGAAGAAGAGGGCAATGTGGCCAACACATGCTGATAGAAGTGGCTAACATCAATAAAATGAGAAGGTCTCTGTCTTAGCAAAAACGGACATAGCCCTAATCCCAAGGTTGGAGCCAAGTCTCAACCTTGACTTCAGTCACCATTTCTCTGACATACCTTCATCTTGCTTTTTAGGTTTGTCAGGTGACTGAGTAGCATTTGAGTTCTATGTGTTTACAGAGAACCAGTCTGGTTGAGTGTATATCCTTTAGTTTAGTTTGAGATAGAAATATGCCACCGAGGTCTTAGAAGAAATACTTTCAAGTCTCTGCCTTTAAATTTTTTTCTTTTCCTATTTTCTTACTTTGGAAAAACTTTCTTTCTCTATCCGTATGTCCAGTTTCTCTTTTAGTCATTCTTGTCCCTCCTTCCTCTGTCTACCCTTACTTTCTTCCTTCTCCTTCTACACCTGAACTCATTCATGCACTTTACAAATATTGATTGAGACATGGGGACAGGGAGGGCATCAGACAGAAGCAGCAGCACATAGAAAGGGCCACAATCTAGGGAATATAGGATCCAAGTGATGAAATATGAAGTGAGAGGAAAGCAGTGGCCAGCTATTTAATGGCCAGACTTTCTGTTTTATGGGTTTTGACTTTATCCCAAAGCTTACAGACAGAGAACCATTAAGAAGGGGTGGGTGTGTGCAGCAGGATGTGATTCTGTTTAAAAAAGCTCTGGTTCCATTATGCCAAGAATGAATTGGAGAATGTTAGCTTGCAAGCAATTCAAAGCATAGACTAAAGGAGAGGCATAGACAGATTGGAGAGATGGAAAGGAAAGAAGCAGGAAGAGGAGGGCATAGTGACTGTCTCAGTGATGGTGGGGAGAGAGAAAGAGGGGTTTAAGGTGATGCTCACGCTTTGACTTGGTCAAATACATACTTAGTATTGATAACAGAAAGAAGAATAGCAGCAGAGTTTGATTTTTGTCAGAGTTGGTGATGAGTGACTTACAAACACAAAGGAAGACAACCAGAGGGTGAGGGCACTAATGAAGAGTGACAATAATTTGGGGTGTGTGTGTGTGATTTTTGGTCATGTTCAACCAACTGCCCAGATGGAAAAGTGATTTTTTGGTCATGTTCAACTAACTGCCCAGATGGAAAAGTGGATATGGCCAACTTTGGCTTTACAATGATCATCTCATTTTGTTCCTCTTGGTCCCTGTTTGCCCTTCCATACCACTGCTCTAGAGAAAGAAGAGCAGGACACTAACAAGGTCTGCTCACATTCTATTTTGCTAGGACCTGACTTAAAAGATGACTGTACACAGAGCATTTATCTGAGGTGCCTGTCTTTTTTCTCTAAGGACATTGGCAGGAATATGATTTTCTATTCAGATGATCAAGGATGCAGGTTTATGTTTCTATTTAATCCTTACACTGTGGACTTAATGGGCCAAGACAAATTCCATCAAAGCTCCATGTGAGAGGCAGTTGGTCCCTGTTTACTGAGTTCTAACATTTTATCAGAATTCTTCATCAAATGCCTAATGTGTGTAGGGGGAAAATAGGTATGAAGCACAGAGGAACTTAAAGTTAAGGACACACACCCTAATTTATAACTAAGAAACTAGTATAAAGCAATTCAGGGATCAGCAGATGGCATAATGGTTATGTCTCTGGACTCTCATGTAAGTTGACCTCAGATCGATTTCCAGACCTGGTGGCTTAAAACTTACACCAGGCACATGTGCATGCATGTCCAAAATCCCAAGAGGAGAGTGGAGAAGGGATTGTGGAATGGCCATCTCCCCTGGGTGGGTGATTTCTTGCTTTCTGTCTTTCCAGCAAAAATTTATCTTAAAAAAAAAGGCAGTTCAAAGAAGGTAATTTAGGTTAAAGACTCAGTAGACTAGAATTCATATTCAGGTTCTGTGGCTTAAATGTTCATGGAACAGTAGCTCCTAGGTAGTCACTGGAGTCAGGATGCTACATTCCAATCCTGGCTCTGTCCTTGACTTTGGGTCACCATATTTGTGACTTTGAGTTATCATGAGGGCTGGTTAATACCTGTAAAGCACTCCAACCAATGTTTGATCCTGAGAGTAAATGTTAGTTGATGAGTGCTGCTACTCTTGGTGGTGATGTTAGGAGCTGAGTGGCCATGGGCAATTCATTTCTATCTTTGGGTAATAATATCTTCACTTATAAAATGAGGGCAAGATATTCTCTTTTAAAACTATATTTTAAGACTTGGGACTCCTCTACCCCACACCACCTCTTCATTTTATTCATTATCTTTGTTGTCACATATAATTTCACTTTAAGAAATGACTCTGAAAAAAAAAAAGAGTTGAAAATCACTAGGTCAGTCTAAGGTTTATCCTCTATAAAAGTATTTGATTTTCTGAATGAATGATATGCTATTGACAATAAACATTTAATTAAAGTGGTCTCAGAAGAAGCTGCTGCAAGCCAAAGAGAGCTTCTTGTAAGAGGTGAGCTAGAAGGTTACAGATAGGTGTCTCCAGCAGCTGATATACCTGAAAGTGAAGCTGCAGTTTGTAAAGAGTGAGGCACGTGTAACATAAATACAGAACCAAAACGATGAGGGGGTGGGTACATTCAAAGCCCAATTCAGATCTCTCTCTGGGATGATCAAAGATGACTGAGTAGACAAGGACTTCAAGGATAATTGTCCCAAGTAGCAATTTGACCAAAATGTGAAGCAATGAATACCAGATGGTCATCTCCACTGAAGAAACCATCACTTAGTCCATCTTCTTTTTTGCTAGGACAGGTGAACTATGTCTAAGTGAGCTTTTGTTTATGGGCACACAATGAGTTATTGATGGCAGCAGCCACTATCAACTGTTGACCAACTAACCATTCCTCCTTCTGTCTTAGCAATAGTAACTTCAACATTTTAGCTAGGCTGATTGAAGAGAAAATTTCCTTGCCTTTCTTGGGGCTAGGGGTGGTCAATAAAATGTCCATGCAAGTTAAAAAATTCCAGGGAAGAATTTTTAGGATACAGACAGATGATAGGGATCATTTTGCCTTTTATATCCCAACTCCTTCCTGCTTCTTACCTGGATGGCTTAGAGTTTGCAATGTATATCTTGGACCTTTTTTTTTTTTTTTTTGAGGTGTTTTCGCTAACGAGC
>NW_006159585.1:5390064-5422531 GCF_000334495.1 Tupaia belangeri chinensis | reverse complement strand
CAGACAGAGAGAGACAGAGAGATAGAAAGTGAGAAATCATGCCCCAGAAGGGATGGCCACGCCGCAATCCCTTCTCCTCCATTCTCCTCTCGGGATCTTGGGCACGCATGCACACGCGCCCAGTGTGAGTTTAAGCCACTGGGTCCGGGACTCGAACTGCGGCAGACTATGTGGGAGTTCAGTAATATAGCCATTACGCTAACTGCTGGTCCTGTATATCTTGGATCTTGAAGTCACCTTAAAGATGGAACCCATGTGACTAAGGATGGCAGAGTAGAAAGGCAGAAAGAGCTTGGGTTTTGGTGACATTGCATAGCCATCATACCATGCCTACTTCTTGACTTTAAATTGGGAGAAACACATTCGTAGCATATTTACCCCATTTACTATTTACAGACCCTATTCCTAGCCTGGACTACTGCAGCAGAGCTGGGGCCAGCCATGGCCTGCTGTGCCCCTTGACCACCTTGTTTGGCAACGCTATTTCTATGACCCCACTGTTCCCATGTGTGCGACTGTCTCTGTGTGTGTGCATGAGCAGAAATCCAATGGAAAAATCATTTTCAAAGCTGTCAGCTCTGCTGTCCTGCAGACTCCTGCTCCCCACTGCCTTATCATTTCCACTGGAGAAGAGAGGCTACTGGCAATTAACTTTTTTTTTCCTTTTCTGAATTGTTTACTGTACGAAACACTCAGAATTCAATACCCAGAATATTGTAATACTATTTTAATGAATTTTTTTTTTAGTTTTTATTTCTTTAGTTTATTTATTTATTTATTTAAATGAAAGAAATAAAGCATTAGGGGCGCAACTGAATCCTCCAGATAACTCTGCTTGAGCCTATTCTATTCCTTCTTCTTCTTTTTTTTTTGAGAAGTTTTTGCTATAGGGCGCGCACACTGCCAGGAAGACAGAGAGACAGAAAGTGAGAAATCACCCCTCAGGGGGGATGGCTATGCCGCAATCCCTTCTCCTCCTCTTCTTGGGATCTTGGGCACACACGCACCCAGTGTGAGTTTAAGCCACCAGGTCCAGGTATCACTGCCTCAGGTCAGTTTTCCTGTTTTTCTATTGAATTGTTTACTTTCCGAGCCATGTCCCACACGTATATTTTGGATATTAATATTTCATTAGTTGGTTGAGTTGAAAAGTCCTTTAAATCTCTCACTTGTCTTTTAGCTTTACTCAAGGTATCTTTGGTCATATAGAATTCTTAAATCATAATGTAAAAAGATTTATTCATATTTTTCTTTTGTGTGTTTTCTTAATCTGATAAAATTCTTCTCTGGTCAGATATTAATAAAAAAAACTTCCTGAATTTTCTTCCAACAGTTTCTAAGCTCTTTTTTTTTTTTTTTTAAACCTTTAGCTCTTAACCCATCTGGAATTTATTTGCAATATTTTGTGTGTGATGTAGAGCTCTAATGTTCATTTTTCAATGTAAAGAGCCAATTTCTGTGACACTATGCATTGGGTTCATGCTTTGCCTTATTTATAATCACCCATATCACATACCAAAAATGCATGGGTCTCTCTCTGGACTTTCTAGTTTATCCTATTGATCTCTATATCCTTACACTTCTACTATACTTTTATTATCCTGCATTTTGATGGCTGTGCTGTATGTTTTCTTCTTTGTAGTCTTTCTCAAAATTATTTTACTGATTGTGGCTCTTTTTACTTTCAAATGAACTTTGAATAATCTTTTAATAAAATGCTTTTTTTCCTACGTCTTTCAGCAGATACTTTGCTCCTATCCCTTCCATTCCCAAGGCTACTGCTTTCAAAAAAATCTATGTTCCAGTTCTAACTCTGCTACTAAATGACCATATATTCTCAGTCACCCAACCTGTCTGGGTTTCAGTTTCCTAAGCTGTCAGATCTACTCCGGCTCCCTCCCAAGGTTGCTGAGTTGATCAAATAAGAGTGTGAGAATGCTTTGAAGACTTCAAAACACTATGGTAAAGTTAAAAACAGTTGAAAACATGTCAGGATGGCCTGAGATAAAATATAAAATGCAGACCGTTCTCCTCCACCCCAACCTTTTCTGTTCTTTCTAGTTCTCTTTTCCCCAAACTTCCAGTGTTGTCAGATGCAAAGATCTGTTCGGGGTAGATTTCTCATGACAACGTGTTAGCAATAGCTTGGGTCCCATTTCAGACTTTTACTTTGTGACTTAAGTTTAGGTGCTCAAGCTCTTTGAATATCAATTTCTTCAACTTTATGAGGGGCGTAATAATTCCCCTCTTCAAGTAGTATTGTGAAATTCAAAAGAAATAATAGAGGTAAAAGTGCTTGGCAAAATGTGAAGTCCTATAAAAAATTATAAGGCATTATTATGAGAGTTATTGCTGATATTTACATGGGAAAACTGACTTGCAGGAAAGCCATGGTTAGTAGTGTATTGAGATACTTTACTCTTGAACCAAGGAATCTATTATAGAAGAATCAAACACATTTTATTTTTTCAGTGCAATGTCTATACATACTTCTAGATGATGCAGAAAGACCCTTTCTTAAATACCATTTTATTTAGACTTGCAGCCTGGATGTGTGGAGAAGTGGAGGTAGTTAGGGAATTCATGATGCCCATCTGGACATACAGGCAGAACTATCCTTGTGCAGATGCTGGGCTCAACATTGACCTGAGGCAGTGAGAACCTTGCAGGTTCAGAGGTGAGAACAAATCAGTCTTTGTACCTTCCTCGCTGAGTACAGATACCATTCAGTTAAAATGAACATTAGGTCAGCCCTGATGTCATGTGAAAGCACTTCCCCTGGAGTGAGCATATGGCCCTGTCCTCACATCATTCTAACCCTTGTTACTCAGGCAACTGGAACATCTCTCACTCTGGTGCCAAGAGCAGACTTGGGCTTGGGCCAAATGACATTCATGAGCCAGATAACACAAAGCTGTAGCCCACCCGCTTAATGTAATACAGAATGCCCTTTTCCCTGGTAATTAAGTCCTTGCCCTTTCCTCAGTTTTATTGAACCGAGATTTCTTACCTCTTCTTTAGCCATCTCCATGGCTGACCCTGGATTCTACAATTTCGCCAGCAGTACTTGCTAGAAATTGCTGGGATCCTTTTAAATCAATATCAGGATTACCTTCCTTGCCCTTTACCTCTGGCAGTGGCCACTTCTCTGCCATGGTTTGGGCAGATCACTGTATTTCTGAGCCAGGTTTAGATTTTGATCACTAGATCGCATGATCTGCCTGTTCTTTTCTCTATAGTTTACACCATTTCTGACTCAATCTCATTCTTCCATGACCATGTGATCCCTGTTTACCCTTTTGCCAGTGTTCATACAACCTCAAGGATTCTTCTCTTCTCTAAAACCTACTTTGCCTAGCCTGTAGATAAAGTATATAATGATTTCCCCACTTAAAAAAGTTTATTCCTTTCTTTCTACAGAAGGAGAGAAAAAGAGAAAGAGAGAGAGAGAGAGAGAGAGAGAGAGAGAGAGAGAGAAGAGGATCCCCCAAGAGTATCCTCATGCCATAATCAATCCCAGCCTCAACCCACTAGGATCAAAGGCATGCACATCATACCTGACGTATTCAGAAATATCTGAGGTCATGAACTCTGAAGCTTCCCTTGTGACTTCAGCATTGCAGAGTGTGGCATTACTGCTATACCACCATGGCTGGCTTTTCTTTATGATTGTTAAATTCTGAGCCTGGGATCACCTTTTGAGATTTATCAATCAAGTTTCATCCCAAATGGAATGTAGCTGACATTTTTTTTCCCTCCCACATGTGAACATGAAGCTTAGAAACAGGTACTATAGTGGTGGCTATGATTGTTGCTTAGATCTTCCTTCATGAATGAAGGACGTATTAACCTAGCTATTGGGAGTTATCCTTGGAAGATGAGAGTTGACTTACTCCTGTTGTATCTCTCTTCACAGGGCATCCCGCATCTCAGGACTTCTTGGTCTGGTAATAGTAGTGGAAGAAAAGAAACTGAAAGACCCAGACCCTCATCAAAACTCTGAAGAACCATTCTATTCTAGTAATCACCATGAGGCCAGCTGAGGCCTGGTGGCAAGCCCAAAGCCTAGCTCTTTTTGCTCATTCCTGCCTCTTTTTCTGCCTTTGCAGAAGTTGGTCCTGGGAGCACTGTAACAATTACATGCAGTTCTCCATCCAGAGTCTGAATACTGGAAACCCCAACATAAAATAGGTGTGCTCAGCTATTTTTTTTGCTCAACCAACCAATTCTCTATTGACTCACCTTCTTTTTTCTCTTCCCTGTGGTAGGCAACATAATGACACCTACACTAAAAGATACCTGTCCTTCAGCCTCAGGATCCTATGAATGTGTTATTATATAGCAAAAGAGACTTTGTAGAAGTGATCGGAACACTAAACCAAAATAATTTGATTTGCTTGTGTTTTTCAAGATTAGACCCAGTCTAATTATGCACATCCTTGAAAGTGGAAAAGCTTTCCTGGTTGTAGTCAGAGATGTTAATACTTGAGAATGGTCACTAAGATGCAATATTGCTACCTTTAAAGATGGAGAAAAGGGCCACAGTCAAAGAATATGGGCAGCTTCTAGAAGCTGGAAAGAACAAGGAAATGAATTTTCCCCAAGGTCTTCAGGAGACCTGATTCCTTGGTTTCAGCTGGTGAGAGTTATGTTAGACCTCTGATTTACAGAACTATGAGACAATAAATTTGTGTTGCTTTACATCACTAAGCTTTTGGTAATTTTTTGTATCAGAATAGGAAATTCAGGAGTCTTTTAGGACTAAGACTCCCTGAGTAGTCATCTTATTCTTTCTTCTTTTGTATGACCTAGGACATTCATGTTACTTAGGTGAGCCTTAATTTTCTCATTTGTAAAATGACCATTTTGGATTATATACTGTAAAACCCTTTTCAATTTTTTAGTCCTAAATGACTGGATGCACTACTTTGCAACATTGATATTTCTTTTTTTTTCTTTTTCTTTTTCTTTTTCTTTTTTTTTGGAGAGATTTTTGCCATAGGGCGCATGTGCTCGCCAGACAGACAGAGACAGACAGAGAGACAGAAAGCGAGAAATCACCCCCCAGGGGGGATGGTCATGCCACAATCCCTTCTCTTCCATTCTCCTCTCAGGTTCTTGGCATCTCAGGACTTCTTGGTCTGGTAATAGTAGTGGAAGAAAAGAAACTGAAAGACCCAGACCCTCATCAAAACTCTGAAGAACCATTCTATTCTAGTAATCACCATGAGGCCAGCTGAGGCCTGGTGGCAAGCCCAAAGCCTAGCTCTTTTTGCTCATTCCTGCCTCTTTTTCTGCCTTTGCAGAAGTTGGTCCTGGGAGCACTGTAACAATTACATGCAGTTCTCCATCCAGAGTCTGAATACTGGAAACCCCAACATAAAATAGGTGTGCTCAGCTATTTTTTTTGCTCAACCAACCAATTCTCTATTGACTCACCTTCTTTTTTCTCTTCCCTGTGGTAGGCAACATAATGACACCTACACTAAAAGATACCTGTCCTTCAGCCTCAGGATCCTATGAATGTGTTATTATATAGCAAAAGAGACTTTGTAGAAGTGATCGGAACACTAAACCAAAATAATTTGATTTGCTTGTGTTTTTCAAGATTAGACCCAGTCTAATTATGCACATCCTTGAAAGTGGAAAAGCTTTCCTGGTTGTAGTCAGAGATGTTAATACTTGAGAATGGTCACTAAGATGCAATATTGCTACCTTTAAAGATGGAGAAAAGGGCCACAGTCAAAGAATATGGGCAGCTTCTAGAAGCTGGAAAGAACAAGGAAATGAATTTTCCCCAAGGTCTTCAGGAGACCTGATTCCTTGGTTTCAGCTGGTGAGAGTTATGTTAGACCTCTGATTTACAGAACTATGAGACAATAAATTTGTGTTGCTTTACATCACTAAGCTTTTGGTAATTTTTTGTATCAGAATAGGAAATTCAGGAGTCTTTTAGGACTAAGACTCCCTGAGTAGTCATCTTATTCTTTCTTCTTTTGTATGACCTAGGACATTCATGTTACTTAGGTGAGCCTTAATTTTCTCATTTGTAAAATGACCATTTTGGATTATATACTGTAAAACCCTTTTCAATTTTTTAGTCCTAAATGACTGGATGCACTACTTTGCAACATTGATATTTCTTTTTTTTTCTTTTTCTTTTTCTTTTTCTTTTTTTTTGGAGAGATTTTTGCCATAGGGCGCATGTGCTCGCCAGACAGACAGAGACAGACAGAGAGACAGAAAGCGAGAAATCACCCCCCAGGGGGGATGGTCATGCCACAATCCCTTCTCTTCCATTCTCCTCTCAGGTTCTTGGGCACGCACGCACACGTGCCCTGAGTGAGTTTTAAGCCATAGGGTCCTGGACGTGAACCACGGTCGACTACGTGGGAGTTCAGCGACATAGCTATTACACTAACTGCTGGCTTCCCAACATTGATATTTCTAATGAGACGATGTTTGCTTGTCTTTTTGATGATTATGTTGCAGCAAATCAATTTGAGATGCTTGTAGGAAGAAACAGAATGACCACACACCAGGGTCAGTAGTAGATACTCTTTCTCTTTGTCTACCTGACTCTTTTGGTCTGTCTTAATGTCAATTTCTAGATTTCCTATTCCCACAACTTCTGATGACCATACAAAAAAAATGCTGCTCAGCTGGTGACCAATTTATGAACCAAAGCTTGGTAACTAATAGATTTTGTCATTTTTCTCTTTACTAGTGGATTTTCAAGCACTTTTTTTTTGACATGTGTGCTGAAAATAATTCATTAAAAGTTTTGGACACTAAACTTAGAGATGCAATAAAAGGTAATAGCATTTTGGTTGCTGGTGAAAGTTAACATTTAGGGAAATCTACTATTTTAGGATTTAAAAGAAATGTCCTTAGCTTGAATTTTGTCAGGAGCAAGTATAATAAAATGCTGCTGTAATTAAAATATTTAGAAAAACCCACTAGACACAGCTGTTGTGAAAGAAAAACAGGATACTAAAATGGGATAAAAATAGAGCTTTATTTGGCTCCTTCACCCTCCTAGTGGGTAACCAATACAGTTGCCACTTCATTAACTGCTCTGTGTTAAGAAAAGCTGAGCTAACCACAAAATAATAATGGCAATAGCACAGTGATAATGATGGCTCTCTGCTTATCTAGTATAGTACGATTTTCATAGTACTTTCTGTCTATTCGCTTGTTTGGGATCCAAGTTCTTAGTATTTCCATAAGAAAGTAGAGGAAGTAGAGAGGATAAGCACCATCCACTTGATTTGACAGATGAGGGCGACATAACTTTATCTGAGCCTAAGTTACTCTTGTGTCATTATGGCAGTCAGCAGCAAGTCTGGAGCTGGGGGTTGGTCTCCCGAGGAAGTCTATGTCAGCTGAAGTTACCCATCAGAGGGCCAAAGACTTTACACTGCAAAACGTTGGTTACTGAAAACAGTTTCATTTTGTACTCAATATAAAGAATAAAGTCGGGACCAGCAGGTGGCATGGTGGTTAAGGCGCTGGACACTCCCACATGGCCGACCAGGGTTCAAGTCCTGAATCTGGTGGCTTGCTTTCTCACTTCCTCTCTCTCTCATTCTCACCCTCTGTCTCTCTCTGCTTAAACTAAAAAAAATAAATAAATAAAATAAAATAATTATTAAAAAAAAAGAATAAAATCACTAAAGTAATGTTCACTGAAGTTAGTTAGGGAAAAAACAAAACGTTAACTAGAGAAGATAGAAAGCCTTAAGAAACCTAGAGTGGATTTCAGACTATCATATGCTTGCTAAAGTTTATGATCAGGCCAATGTTGTCTTCAGACTTGCTAGAATAGAGGGCATAATTTCTCCTTCCAAGGGCTGTATTCACATTGCCCAAAGAAATGTCCAAGATCTATCTACATTTTGACACTGTAAAATGGCATCACCAATATCAGCACTACTTGCCCCTCCCCACTGAGCCAGGTAAATTAAGTTGATCAGTCCTGGAGCAGATAAGACAACCTGAGGTCAGTGGCATGTATTGGCATAAAAAGAACAAATCCTCATAGGCATCTCCAACACATCTGAAAAATTAAGATGTAGACTAGGTTTCTGGGTACATGTGCATGTGTGCCTAAAATCTTGAGAGGTGAATGGAGGAGAAAAGATTGTGGCATGGCCATTGCCTGGGTGGGTGATTTCTTGCTTTCTGTCTCTCTGTCAAGCACATGCACCCTATAGCAAAAATCTCTAAAAAAAAAAAAAAAAAAGAAAAAAAGAAAAAAAATTCCATTTATTTTCACATGATCCCATTTTACATTTGGTGTCATGGTACAATTTTGACTTGGCTGACCTTGGTTTGAGAGCCAAGTGGCAACTCTGACTGAGCTATCATGTGATCCCCTTAGTTATTATCACTTAGGTCAATTCTTTTATCTATGAAGTAGATTTGATAATAATGAGTCCCCTTTCCATATAAAAGGCTATCATAAGAAATAAATAGCTAAATGCTGTAGTACTATAGAGAAGAGTTGATACAATTTTATGAATGGCAGTGGTGTGAATCATTGTAATAGTAGCCCAATAGTAACCATGATATTACCAGAATCAGCAGTTGTGACATTCTTGATAAGAAATTTCTGGGGTTATTCATATGTGGATACTTGTTGGGGAAGCTACCAGATGTTGCAATAACATGTACTATGCTCTTTCTAGAATTTTCTCCTTGGGTGACCACAATAATCAGAAGAGGTAGATTCTATTATTGTAATTTTACTCAACAAGAAGCTAAAGCAGAGAGAGAAAGGAAGAAGGAGAGAGAGGGAGAGAGAGAGAGAGAGAGAGAGAGAGAGAGATTGAAAGATGATGTCTTGAGATCCCAGTGAGACTTCTAACATTGGCATCCACCAATACCACTCGAGATTTATTTTCACATGATCCCATTTTACATTTGGTGTCATGGTACAATTTTGACTTGGCTGACCTTGGTTTGAGAGCCAAGTGGCAACTCTGACTGAGCTATCATGTGATCCCCTTAGTTATTATCACTTAGGTCAATTCTTTTATCTATGAAGTAGATTTGATAATAATGAGTCCCCTTTCCATATAAAAGGCTGTCATAAGAAATAAATAGCTAAATGCTGTAGTACTATAGAGAAGAGTTGATACAATTTTATGAATGGCAGTGGTGTGAATCATTGTAATAGTAGCCCAATAGTAACCATGATATTACCAGAATCAGCAGTTGTGACATTCTTGATAAGAAATTTCTGGGGTTATTCATATGTGGATACTTGTTGGGGAAGCTACCAGATGTTGCAATAACATGTACTATGCTCTTTCTAGAATTTTCTCCTTGGGTGACCACAATAATCAGAAGAGGTAGATTCTATTATTGTAATTTTACTCAACAAGAAGCTAAAGCAGAGAGAGAAAGGAAGAAGGAGAGAGAGAGAGAGAGAGAGAGAGAGAGAGAGAGAGAGATTGAAAGATGATGTCTTGAGATCCCAGTGAGACTTCTAACATTGGCATCCACAACTACCACTGGAGAACACCTTAAATCTTTAGAATTATGTTATCAGTACCTTGTTGCCTTAACCATAAGGAGAGATATAGTTGATATAAGAAGAGTCTCTTCATATAGGGTAGAATTTACCATTCAGAGTCATTGATAAATCAACTAATTCCTATGAATATCCACTAAGGATTTGTTTAGCAGGGGATTTTTAACACTGTGATTTTCCCTGACAGAGTCCAGGGTAGGTTTTCTCCTACCATATAGTGGAGTTATATGGGCAGCACTGCCAGCCAGGAAGTACCTCAAGGCTTATTTCACCAAGAAGAGGTCCATATGACTAATTTTCACTAATGGAATATGAGTGAAAATGATATGTACAAGTTGTAGGTCAAGGCGCACAGGAAGTGAGTATGCTATCTATACTATCTCCTTCCTAATTAACACTCTAGATGCAGAGAATACAACATAAAACTCAGAGGCCCTAGAAGATGATGAAGCCACAGAGAGGAGGCCTGCAGGTTTCTCTAAATCTCCACTTGGACAAACCCATTTGGACTTTACACAAGACAAAAACAATCCATTTTGTAAAAGCACCAAGGTATAGGTATTATATGTTACAAAAGCTATTGTGCTGTAGATCCCAATGAAGAGATCCACTGGTATTTTGGACCAGTCATAATCTGCCATTTTATTGACTATTTCCTTCTTTCCCTGGTGATACCAGTTTGCCCGTCTTGAGAAGTTTTCTTTGTGTTCTATATAGGTGCAGAGCAGCTGGTCTGCTTGTCAAACAACCAATAAATCAGTGCTTGGCTAAATAGTCGTTTTCATCAGTAAGTGACCTTAAGATAACATTTACATTATGGAAGAAGTCATTCCAACTCTGAACTAGTGGCATCCCAACTCAGGCCCTCCTGGTGGCATGAGGCAGGAAAACTAATGAAGTGTGGAGATTATTAATGGCTTTATCTAGTTTCTCATTCATGCCCTCTCCTTTTTGCAAACTTGCAATTATGTTCAGCAATGACAGATCTGTTCATTTGTTTTTGTCATATAAATTGAACCTATCCCTTTGGAATTTTGCAGAGGAGATGGCCACATGATTATGTTAATTTATATTTGGAAGCAACCAGAGTTGAGGTGGAAAGACAATGTGTCAAAGGAAGATTTTCATAGGACTTATCTCTCTTAGGTCAGTTGCATTTTCTACCTGGTTCTAGTAACCCCAGAGGGGAAAAATTATTCTAGTTCTCTATATTATCATTACTGGCAATAACAGCCATTTTAGAAGACAAAACACAGCAACAACTTCTAGAATGTACTCACAATTTTCTTGGTCACAGGTGGTTATCAGCAGGTTCTCGAAAGGGTCTTCTGAACTTCTATTGAGTTGATTTCAAGTAGTAAGCAAGAAACAGTCCTGTAAAGATAGCAAAGGTAAGAATAAAGAAATCTGAGCATTTCAAACTGCTCATTTTGAAATTTAATAACATTTGCTTTTTAAAAAAATTGTCATGGTACATGTTCTTTTTAGAAAACATAGAAAATACAGATTAGGAGACAGAATATAAACTCATCTGTTATCCTACCATCCAGATGTAACCAATGTGAACTCATGAAACACTTAGGTATTATCTTAAAAATATTTATGTATACATGAATATATTTTTTTCTGTTGTTTTGAGTTTATAAAACAGAGATTATACTGCAGATCCTGTTTTATAATCTGCTTTTATTTCATTGAATAAGATACTATGGATTTTTTTTTTTTTTTGCCAATAAGTAAACTTCAGTTGTGTGGCAGGCAGTCTCTTAGATGATTCCAAAGATCCCCACCTTTTATGTTATCATTATTGTGTTATTATGTAGTCTACTCCCTTTCAGTGTGAACTGAATCTCTGACTTAGTTCTAACCAAAGGAATATACAAGTGTTGGGATGTCATTTCTTTTTTCCTTTTTTTTTTTTTTTTTTTTGAGAGAGGTATTTGCTATAGGGCACATGCCCTTGGTGGAGAGACAGGGAGAAATCACCCACATGGCAGATGGCTGTGCTGTAATCCCTTTTCCTCCATTCTTCCCTTGGGATCTTAGGCACACACACACACACACACACACACACGTACCTAGTGTAAGTTTTAAGCTGCCAGGTCTAGGACTTGAACTGCCATCAACTATCGGAGTCAAGTGACATAACCATTATGCCATTTGCTAGTCCCAGGATGTCATTTCTGGGATTATGTTACAACAAATCTTCTGTGTTATAAACTCTCTCTTACTTTCTGGCTCACTTGTTGTCATGAAGTGAACTGCTATGTCATGGATTGCCCTACAGAAATGTCCACTTGACAAGGAACTAAGGAAGATCAACAGCCCAGGAGAAACTGAATCCTGCCAACAACCACTTGAATGAACTTGAAAGTGGATCATCTCCAAATTAAGCCTTGAGATGACTATAGTCCCAGTAAACACTTCATTGTAATCTTTGTAAGTAAGAGCATTCAGCTCAGCCATGCCCAGGTTGCTGACACACAGAGAGTATAAAACAAGACGTTTGTTGTTTTGAGCTGCTAAGGGGTGATGCAGTTATAGACAACTAACATAAACCACACAGTTTTAAATAGCTAGTTAGTATTCTAATGTAGGTCTGTTCCATAATTTACACAATTTTTTATTACTGCACATTTGGTTGTTTTACTATTATAAATAGAGCAGCAATGAATATCATTGCTGCTAAGTCTTGGTACACATTCTTCATTCTTTCCTAAGGATAAATTCCTTGAAATGAAATAGCTGGATTTTAAATGGTAGGCATCTACAAAAGCTTTTGATATGCTGTTTCCCAATCACTGTATGGAAGGATCAGATTAATATCCTTTCCTGCTGGCTGTAGTTTGGAGTGTATTTTGATTAATTTTTATTATTCTGTCTTGAGCTGTGTCTCTATACAAACTAGTTAGAAACCAAAACCAAAATCTAAGAGAACATCCTAAGAATAAAAACTAAGGTTGAATCTTGAAAACTACTAAAGAGCTTGATGTTAAACAGTTTACTCAAAGTTCTATTTTTAAAAAATTAATTCATTGAATGCAATCACACACAAGTAATTTTTCTTATAGTGAAAACTGCGATGAAAATGTGCTGTTATTTATACTCTTCAAGAACTTTGAGAGAGAAAGCAAAAACCTTGGTTCAAGTCAACATAATAGCTAGCCATTTTGAAAATCTTAAGTTTATTTCAATCACACAAAGGTTGATAAATTCGGTTTTTTAAATTACCAAGTTGGATGGACTGAATTCAACAGATATTCTTTTGAAAGTATTTTGTATACATAGATTCCACTGTTTTCAAATTGCAACTTTCACTGTTGAGGGAGAATAAATATTTTAATGAATGCCATATATTTTAATAGGCTCCAAACCCTGTGGTTGGTTTAAGCTAAGGGTGCAATTTCAGGCATTTAAATAAGTAAATAAATGAGGAAGAAAATCCATGTTAATTGCAGTAATTTGCGGTACTTTCGGATTCTTAATTAAGAAATAAAATAGGATTCATTAGCCATGCCCACTGTAGATGGCATACATAGATCACCATTATTATGACCAGACACAGGACCTGAAGTCATTGCCATAAATGAAATAACAGAGAAATCACTGGTGCATTATTGACCAGAATGTGCAGGCATAAAGAGAGAGGAGACAGAGCCTAACTAAATGCCTGTCCTCCATAAATGCCTTTCTTTCTAGCCTGGGGATTGTATTATTTCAAAACATCTCTCCTGAGTCTGGAGTCCTCTTCCTCCCCTCTAATCTCCGGGATAGGTTCTCCTCAGGCCTCACATGTAACTTCTCTGAAGATATCTGGCAACTCTGCTAGTTCTTTCTTCTTCAACTTTTCGCAGTCACTTGCCCCAGGTCATCTGTGTGTCTTGATTTCAGGTCTGTGCCTGCCTTTTTCTCTTGGTGAGCCTTTATATTCTTTTACAAAGGTGGGAAGAAGAGGGTAACTCTCCTTATAAGAGGCATTCTGACTCACGCTGCCTTTTGAAATTAAGCATTAAATTGGACTAGGCAGAATATATAATTTACCATTAGAAAAATCACTTTAGACTGGTATAAATACTTAACTTGGCAGGGAATCAGACATTAATTGGGGCTACTTCAGGCAAACTATGATGTTTGGTGCTCCAAAGGAAAACCCGAGCAGGTCTCTAGGGCAGGGTTAGGGTGAGAGTGGGCGTAGGTTTTCAGACATGTAAGAAGGAGCTTTGCTTTGATAATGTGGACTGTGGGCTAATATAATGTGTATCTGGAAGAAGGAGCGTTGATGGCCCTGGCTGTGGGCAGAGATGGCTGGTCATTGTGCTGCTGGTGAGAACACTGATGTGGACTGTGGGCAAGCATTTCTGGGCCTTCCTTCCCTCCTGCCCTACCCATCTTGGTGTTGCAGGCTGGCATGGACACTTCATGAAGACAAGCCTGGGCAGGTGTGAGCAGTCACTTAGGTCAGCTCAGCAGTGAGACGGGTACAGAGCATGAGCAATGTGAAGTCTGAATGACTCAAGACGAAGAAAGAAAATGAACTACTGAAGATCCCTAAAAAGAACAGAAACTTTTGTCTAGGATTAGACACTGATGGGTTTTGAACCGGTAGGACAGTATTTGGTGCTACGGCAGACCCAAAGAAAATCAGAAATAAAAAGATGTTGAATCATCGGAAAAGTCATGAGGCATTTTTGCATAGGAAAATATGAAAAAATTCTGCATGACTTTCCTGATGACCCGATATATTTCTCAAGTGTCTATTATATCCTCAGAGGAAGGCAGAATAGTCCGAGATTTATTTCTTATCCTGAGGGTCTTAAGAAGTAGATTCCTTGAGTCAGACATCCTTTCTTTTTAAAAAATTATTTACTAATTATTATTATTACTCGTACATTCAATCGCAATACATCATTTAGATTGTAAAGAGACTTAACCATAGAAAAACCTTTGCTCTGCCTGCTCTACCAACTGAGCCATGCTGATCCTTTCTCCGTGAAGCCTTCTACTATTTCCCCTCAGGGGATCACAGTGGCTGAATTCTTAAGTGTCCATGTCTTGTAGTGTTTTATTTCTCAAATGATCTTTCCTCTCTGGCTGCATCTGGATAGAGTGCAGACCGTTGGGGGTTTAGAGGCCAGGTACTGTGAGTGTTGGAATGATTATCTCCTTTCCTTACTAAAACAGGGAGTACAACAGAATCCTTCTGCCTTTAATTTTTTGAAGATTTATGGTAAAGAAAATATGGAGCTTTTCCAATTTTAGAAATAAACCAAGAAGAAACAAATTCAAAATGCTTCTATAAGAACTGAGGCTAAATCCAGACTAGGAAAAATAAAACAAAACCCTACTATGTAAAGTATTTCATAGAATTCACTGTTTCATGTGTATTAGATATTCTGTCTTCACTCAGATAGCAAGTGAGAACAGGATTCTAAGATGGTATAATGAAAAATGGGAGAAAAATTGCCAAGAGATGCCTGAGCTATGAAAAATGCCCTAAAAGTAGGCCTGGTTACCCTGTTGCAAGGAGGATCCAGAAGAATTAGTTGCCGTTCTTCTCAACTATCGCATTCATGAATTTGTTCATTTTTAAATATATTTATTTTATTTAACAAGACCTCAATTTTAATACCAGACATGTATCAAACAAGTTGAGTTCAGGGCACAAAACAGTTAAGTAACACAATGATAGGAACTTAATTGCACCCTACAATGATTTGCTAAGCATCATGAATATTTGTGCTACAAAAAAACATGGCAGCAACATTTATTAAAGTATAAGGCAGTATATGTAAAATAAAATGCAAAAATATATAAATATTTAGAGAGTAATATGATTTCTTCAGTTTAAAGAAACCAGAGAAAGGTTTGAGTCACATTACACTTTATTTGAGGGTCATCTCTACTTTTCCACTCTTTATTTTTATACCAACATCTGTAAGAAAATCTGATCATATCTTTCCTTTGCTATGAATCCTTCTGTAACTCCCCATACCTGCTGCATAAACCCAGGTTCTTCCATGATCTGGCTCTGCCTAATTCTTCAGTCTTATCTTGCTCTTCTTTTGTTCAGAGATATTCCCTGAGCTGAAGACTCTCTTTTCCATGTCTTTTTGCCTTTCTCTTGGTCTGTGTTGTTTCCTCTTTTTGGATGCTCTATATTACCCCTGACATAATCTTTAAAACTGTATGAACGTGTCATTTTTACTGAGAAGAATTCTTTTTTTAAGTTTTTTTTCTTTCTGAGAGAGGAGAGAGAGAGAGAGTGAGAGAGAGAAACAGAGAGAGAGAGAGAGAGAGAGAGAGAGAGAGAGAGAGGTGGTAGGCACCTAACAAGATCTTCATGATGTGCGCTACCCCCAGCTTCAACCAGCCCCGATCATGAGAATACACATGTATGCCTGGCACGCACAGAGAAACCTTGGGATGCGAACCTGGGGCCTTCCTATGTGGGTTGAGCATCAAAGCATTGCAGAGCATAGTGTTACCACTGTGCTCCTGTCTGGCCCTGTGGGAGGACTTCTTTGCCTACAACCCCACTAGGCACAAGTTATAGTTAGCTTATGACTATTTCTGTACTGTAACTAGCACTGTTCTTTAGGATAGCGATAACCGAGATAGATTTATTCCACCTTAACCTTGATTCTCCTCATGCAATTGGGTTACAAAGGCCCGCCAAATCTTTCTGATCATATCTCATTTCCTCTGCACCCATCTGACCATCACCCCTGCATCCCTGAGCCCCAATTCTCTGTGTTATTAGCATCACCCTGTCCTGCTGACTTACCAATTCTGCCCCTACATCTGTCTTCCTAAATCACTACTTGGTCAAGCCAGGTTCTTGGCTCCAAGGTCTCCAAATGGGTTCCTTTTGATGAATTCCTTTACCTGATGCTAAAGCTTTCTGCAACCTGGACACAACACCCTTTCAAATCTATTGTCCATTACTCCCATATTATAGGGCTCTGTCAACATCAACCATGTTTCCACCCATGTCGTGCATGTAAGTCATTTCCTGACTTGTACCTTAAGTACATTCTTCATGTTGTCTTTCCACTTCTCTGCCTACCTATCCAAATCCTGCTTCAATAGCAACTACAGAGGTAACCCTCCCTGGCTCATTAGTCCACAGATACCTGCTCTGAGCTCTTTCGACATTTATTATCAACACCCCAGCTCAGCTTTCAGTTTAGTTCATGCCGATAGTTGCACTTTATTTGTATGTGCTTTATCTCATCAGATAGAGTAAGCCTCAGGGATTGTATCTCGTGCTTCTTCTATATTATTTTGACTTCTTGTAAGAGATCAGATTATAGTAGGTACTCAGTAATTTTACACACTTTTTAAAAAGTATGGAATCCATTGTTTCTGTCCATGTCATTTAACAGAATGCCAGGTCACCCATGTCCGAAGTCTTAAATAGCTTCCTTTGTGGCTTCTTCCCTTTTAAGGTTAGATTTATTCAATTTTTGTGATTTTCTGTTTATTCACATACCCTAATTAATTTTAATAGAATTGCTTAATTTTTTTTATATTTGAAGCTTTTATTTCTTTCCTTCTATCATGTGTAAGAGTGATACAAAGAGACAGGTTCTCCTAATAGGATCCTACACTGTGATGTACCCCCAGTCTCAGCTGGAAAGGATCACAAGAGTTATGTGCATGCTTGATGTGCTCAGTGAGGTCCTAGGATGTGAATTCAGGACCTTGATACATGGGTCCAGTTGTGCTACCGTTGTGCCACTACCTGGCCTCTGTTTCAAATTTTAAAGTACTTTTATTTACTCATTTCTTCCAGGGAGTGGGGAGAGATTTGCTGAATATTTAAAAAACTGCTTCCCTTTTATCACATGATGCTGTGTGGCATGCAATGCAGGAACTGTCAATTCATTTTACAAATGGGGAAATGAAGTCAAGAGTCCAAGACCACACAGTGTGTCCCTGGTACAAGGGAGGTCAAGTGTCCAGCTTCTGCTCCTAGTTCATTATTTTTTATATCAAAACAAGCTGCATTTCTTCTCTAAGTTCTAGAAACTTAGGGAAGTTTGAATGTGTGTTTCTAAAGCATTGATTTTTGCTAAAATTTCTCTTCATTTTGCTTTTGATTTCTCATTCCCACTGAAGATATTGCCCTCTTCCCTGATGATAAGCATTCTTTTTCTTTCCTGAATGATGGCCCCACTTGGTCCCTCTTTGGTTTTCTTCGCCCGAGTTTCCACTTAGCCCTGTCACCCCCTGGAGAATGATTCTGGCTTAATGCCTCCTGCATCCTTTCAAATTGTTCTTGTTCTTCAGCTCAGGATTTCCTACAGGGCTGGTCTTCACAGCTAATGAAGAGCTTCCAGCTGAAGGCACTGCTCCTGACCAAGTTTCCTGAGCCTGCTGCGAGGCGGGGGTGGTGGCTGGTGGAGAGGGGGTGGCAATCTTGCCTTGATGCTCTGGAGAGGCAGGCGGGAGGCCCTGCAGATGCAGCTTGGGTAAGTCCTGATACCTCGTTTTGTTTTGACTGACCCACCCTTCCCACACTGTGTCTTTAAAATAACCTTCTTCCCTTCTTTCAGGAGAGCAATTTGTGTGTGTGTGTGTGTGTGTGTGTGTGTGTGTGTGTGTGTTTCTTTTTCTTTCTCTAAATTGTTCCTGGACATCACTTTATAATTTATGTGTGTGTCTGGGGTGGGGGTGGGCATTGGAGTTGAGCAGTACAGCCAAGGAGAATAACATTTATGCTTCAGACTAACTGAGTAAGAATGACCTTATATTATACATTTTGGAAGGATGTCAAGCTCACCTGTCAGTATGATTGTCCATTGGGTAAAGTGATTTTATAGTTGTCTCTATCCCAGCAGTGGAAATCTATTATTTTTATTTCCTTTTTTGTCCCTAGCTGAAAAGGGGCCCATATAACCCAGCCTGGGTGCAGGGTAGACCCTCATCTCTCTGGCTATGGATTGGCTCAAGAGGTGCCCATGTAACCCAAGTTAAGCCAGTCAGAGTCCTTCTCTGGGTACTTCAAAGTGGAGCCAACTTTCCTTTCCTGGACTGTCAGGATATGGAGCTATAGGGTCTAATGCTAAATTCTCAACAACAGCCAATCTGAGTAAATGACATAACATCCATAGAGAAAAATAAATGAAGATTGAGGGATGAGGTGATATTAAAATCCCCAATTCTAGTTATTCATGAGGACAGCTCCCACCCCTGGGTTTTAAGGATCTTGTCTACATAAGCTTATAAATCACCTTTCACTTCTTATACCAGTTTGATTTGCTAATTGCAGCCAAGAGTGTGCTGGCTAATATAACCCATTCTGTCAGTGACTTCTACCATCACAAGTCCCAGATGCCCTGTATTGTCCCCCGGCTTCCTCAGACCAGGTGTCTTATCCAGCAGCACCATGGGTTTCTTGGGAATAGATTCCTGTCAGTTTGTGAACCTTAGACGTCTGGTCCACATGGACACTGTCCCATCATGAGTAGATGAGCCACAAAATAGATGCTTCCCTGCAAGAATCAGAGCTAAACAAGTGAATGGTTTCTGCCTGCTTTGTTCACTGATGTTCCCATCTGTCTAGACAGGAACAGGTACCCAGTGGGCACATAATTATTATTTACTAGGTGGAAGAATGTGAATGTGGCCATTAATTAATTCATAGGACTTTACAGGGCCTGGGCTGCCTCTCCTTTTTTACTTAGACATTTCCAATCACTGTCTACTATATCTGAATTTAACTCTCTCTTTGATCCAACCTCAATCTACCTGTCTGACCGCCTCTTAACAATTCTCTCACTTGTTCCAAGAGTCTCTTAGTATGCAGTAGGAGATAAGGTAACCTGACTGTGGTCCATTTCTGCAGATTCTGTGCCTTGGCTTGGGCAACTCCATCCATCTGGATGGACCTTGTCTCTGTTCTTCACAATCCCACTTTTTGAACTCATGCCTCAAGTCCTGACTAGGAAGGAGCTCATGTTCTGTCCCTCTAATCTGTTCCTCTAGAAAGAATTTCATTCTGTTTTATCTTCACAGTGTATTCTGCAGCCACCACCCTCTCCAACTTGTATTACTATGAGTTACTGATGTACATATCATCTCTCTCTAGCAGACTTCAGGCTTCATGGGTGCAGCTTTCCTTCTACCTCCTTGTGTTTGTCCATTGTCTCTTCACACTGTCCCCTCTTCTCCACCACCACCACTCTATCTCCAGGCAGCCAGTTCTAGCACAGAGCCTCACACAGAGATGATGTCCAGTGACTGTAATAATACACAAATAGGGGAACCAGCAGTTAGCATAATGGCTATGTTGCTGGATTCCCACGTAGTCAACCGCGGTTTGCATCCTGGACCCGGTGGCTTAAAACTCACGCTGGGCACGTGTGCATGCATGTCCAAGATCCCGAGAGGAGAATGGAGGAGAAGGGACTGCGGCATGACCATCCCCTCTGGGGGGTGATTTCTCGCTTTCTGTCTCTATGTCTCTCTCTGTCTGTCTGGCGAGCGCACGCGCCCTATAGCAAAAACCTCTAAAAAAAATAAATAAATACACAAATAGGCCCATCCTGAGTGTAGTCCAGAGGATGCTGTGCCTTCTGTAAATAGAGTCACAGCTGTGACCTCATTTTCTCTCTCTCTCTCAGAAGTTAATGAGATTTCCACATGGTCGACTTTGGGTTTAGATCCCCAACTGGCATGAAAGCATGCATGAGCATGTATGTCCCAAATCCTGAGGGCTGGAAGGCTGGGGAAAGGAGTTCATGACATGACAAGACCCTGTTGAAGGTGCTTTTCTCTATATATCTTTCTCATACGTGTACATGCACATGCACTCTCATCATTAAAAGATACATAAGAAAATCTCTGCAAGCTAGTGTGAAACAGGAAACTCTGAGCTGACTTGAGTAAGTCTTTGGAATCACACTGCATAGCTCATCGGCAGAGCTTATCAGAGTATGACTAATAAAATATACAGCTTATACAAAATGCTTAACGTAGTGCCCGACACATAATTAAGTGCTCCATAAATGTTAGTTATTGTCATTATTGACAAGTCTTGGGGTACCTAAAGAAGCCAAAAGGATAGTTTTTCTTCCATTTCCCATATAGTGAGGTCTCTTATATTTACAGCTGACAAGTTATCTCTATCTCATTCTAGCAATGTAGCTACTCCCTTCCAGAGTCCTCCCTTATGGCTACCTCTTAGTTAGCTGGTCCTTGTCAGAGTTCACTCTTTAACACAACTGTCCACCTTTAGAATGCATTTCCTAGGCTAGGTGGGTGCCCAGCTGACCAAGCTAGGAGCTGACTGTTGTAGACATTTTTTCATGGTTCTGAGGTTCAGGCACTGAGAAAGGGGTCACTGATAAAGAGGGAGGGAGCAACGGTAGCCTGGAGGGAGGGAGGTCTCTGGTTCAGGTCCAGGATGAGGTACTTTCTTCTCTGGGAGGCCAGTAAAAGAGGGAAGTAAAGATTAACTGTGCCATGGATTTCCCTCTCTGTTCATTCCCATTCACTTTCCTGTCCTGGGCCTTGGAGAGATGAGACAAAATTGGGATGTGAAAAAAACCTGGCTGTTTTCACAAATGCCCTCTGCTACCAGTGCTGCCAACAGCAAATTTCCAAGAGGAAATGGAGCTGCTTGGGAGTGTTTGCTTCTATTTTCCCTCTGCACACATACACAGCTGCCTTTGGAGGCCGCACTTTGTTTCTCTTGCTGAACTCCTAAATATCTCCAGAGGTTTGCAATGGGCAGGAGGCTCTCCAACAGATTGCTTGGTTGTCGTGTCTCCCTTTGTTTGTGTATTTCTCTCTCTGACTCTGGTCCTTCTCTATCTGTCTCACTCTATCTTTTAGTTGGTACCTCTGTCATGGCCACCTCTTGTCTTCTATGATTTATCTGTCTATCACGTCCATTGTCTGTTTCTGTCTGTCCCTCTCACTCTAACTCCTTTTTCCTTCCTGCCCTTCCTGTTCCCTCCTCCCCATGTGAGTTTTGGCTTTCTATTGCTCTCTTTTGCACAGCCGTGATGCTGCCTCGGTAAGAAGGGGACAATCTATCTGTCAGAGACGAGCTCTGCCAACCTCGACCACCTCTCTCCTGCTGCCGGCAATTATCTGGAGGTTGGCACGGGGCCCGGAAACTGCCGCTTGCACCGCCCCGCGGCTCAGGGCTCGCTCCTCCACGCCAGCCCCCTTGGAGGATCACTTGGTGCTGTGCCCAGGATGTGACAACCTGCAAAGGTCACACACACTCCGAGGAAGATGGACTGCTCTACGAGTGGAATTGACATTGGGCAGATTTGCAAATGTCCCTCCAGACTTTCTAGCATTTCATAGAGGAAAGAGCAGCAAAAAATAGAAATTACATGCAGCACTCCTCCCACCACCTTAGCATTCGCCACATAATCCAATTTTTATTTCTTTGTTTCTTAATTTTCAAAGGTAGCTTTTGACTCTACCTTATTTGAAATGTTATAATTAATCTGTTCATAAGACTTGCTGAAAAGGAACAGCATGGCTGGCACCAGGCTAGGAGCTGACCTTATGCTGAGAGGATGCTGTGTACTTCCGTAAACAGAGTCACAGCTCTGACCTGACTCTCTCTCTTCTTTCTGTCTGCCTTTTCTCTCAGAAGTCCATGGATTTCAGAGCTGACAGGGACTTGTGAAGTTATTTTTCCTAAATCTTCCTATTGGAGATGAGAAATTTGAGGTTCAGAGAGGCTAAATTACTCCAAGAGCACCAGCTAGTTGACAGCAAGGACCAGACAAGAACTCAGGCTTCGAAACCTGATGAAGTATTCATTTTACTCTGCATCCCAGCACCCCTGTTGGGTAGACCTGGTAGGATTATCTTTTAACAAGGGAGGAAACTGAGCTTCCAGGACATCTCATTTATTTAAAAATACATCATTATAACTAGTGAACTAACCTCACAAAGAATGCTGGCAACCAAAGATATGAATAAAAGAATGGGCAGGGCTAATCACTCTGGGCTGAGTGTTTTTAGCTGGATCTGAGCATGGGTGCTCTTTTAATCAATCCTGAAGCAAAGCCTTGTGATAAAGTATGTAATCATGTTCAGCGAGCCTTCTGCTGAGAGCCTGCCGTGTGTCCCAGTTCGTCGTATGGCAGGTGAGCACAGGCCCTCTACCCGCAAGGTTGTATCCAAGTATCCTCACTTGGAAACCTTTGTTCTCATGGGGCTCAGTGGCTAGCCCACCACCAGCCCACCAGGAATTCTTTCTATGCCCTGTGGTGCTGCCTCACTCAATAGGAAAACCCCCAACTGGAAGTGGAAGTATGTAAAAAGACCTAAAAATGTTGACTGAAGGGTTATTGAATTACAACACACCTGGCTGCGACTGAATCATGCTTACTATTGAGTCCAGGGGAAAGTAGCTGATGAATGACCTTGTCCTCTTCTCTGGGATTATTAGTTAATAATGATAGCTGTCACTTACTGAGTGTCTGTAATGTACCAGACACTATATTAGAAGCTTCTTCTACCTCTTCTCCCTTAGTCTTCATCATTGTCCCATGAGGTAGAGACTGCCATTGCCATCTGTTTTCCTTAACTGAGACTCTGGGTGACCAGTCACACAGCTGATGGGTGTTAAATACAGGTTTCTACAAACAAAGTCCATTCCTGTTTCTCACCGCTTTGCTCAATAGACCTCTCATTCACGCAATTAACAAGGAATCCAGATTAGAGGCAATAAGGCTTTCTACAGTGAACTTAAGGTCCAAGGCTCATGGAAAGGCAGGACAGCAGAGCAACCATGTGAGTAGTAGCAGATGAGATCCTTTATTTGGAAAGGTGAAGGGCAGAAGTGCTATACATTTTCTGGGCTCCCAGAGAAGTTCAGTGTAGGAGCACATGTCCCCACTCAATATGTACCTAATGTCTGCACTCTGTGGCAGAAACTAAAGTATTGGGAGATATAAAAGCATGGAGAACAATTAAAGATACTGGTGAGAGTGTGGGAGGAGGGTGGGAAATGGGGGAGTGTGAGAGGAAAGGGATCAAGGGGAAAAAGAAAGAAGCAGAACATTTAAGGGACACAAACATTAGAAATTACCTGTTGACAACATGTATGATAATATTTTAACTGGATAGTGTATTCTTTAACTGGACACTATAATAAAATGTAGTCATGCTAGGAAAATTCATTTTGTATGCTCTAATGATACAGAGTGATTGAATATATTTTAAAAAACAGAAAAATTGGACATTTATTGAGTAGAATTACCCCGAGGGATACAAAATGTCCATGTATGCTTAACATGTTTTGTTTTAAAAGAGGAGCAATAATCACAACCATGATGTTAATAATAGAAAGCACAGACCCAGTGCTTAATAAGTGATAGAAATTTTAAATGCTTCACTTATAGTTCTACAAAATTTGTATTATCTCATCAAAGTCCAAATATGTTAAAATAAAACATAAAACTTCTATTGATTGATTCACATTGGAGGTGTAGAACTGGGATTCAAATGTCCAACCACCTGTTTCCAAAGTTTTTCTGCCACATAACTCAAGGAAGTATACACTACCATCTATAAAGGTTTTCTACTAAATAATTAAAGCTTTGTAATTGTCTCTGTACTTAAAGGGATACATTTATATTAACTGGAAAAGTCACTGAGGCAGAATAACCTCCTTGATTACACTGTTTCTCGGCTCCGTTTCAAATCATGTCTCAGAACCCTCAGACTCTAGTGGACAATATATACCTCTTTCCTGGCAGCATCAGGAGCGGACCCTAAAGACAGAGAATTTATGGGCCCTGTTAGACAGTCTATAATCCCTTCCCTGCTCAGAAAGCAGGACTCTAGCTCATGGACTCTCCATGGAAACCGGGGCCTGGTTCCAGCAAGTCAGCTAGCTCTAAAAGACTATGTCTTTAGTACTGAAGTTTTATTTTCCTTTTTGATGCAGTTATGGGGGACAGTTGAAGAGGAAATTCCCTATAGTTCAACAGACTCTAGATTTATAGAGTAGTATGAAAATATTTGCCCTTGTGTTTGAAACTGCTGAAGAGGGAAAAAGAAACGTTGTTTTCTACGGATTTATGAAAACAGAAACATTGATTTGTTTTGCTTGAGTTTGTCACTCTTGTAATGATAACTTGATGTTTTCTGGTGCATGGAAAGGGCCACATTTCTTGTAGGTAAGACTGGCAGCTGAGAAAATGATGAAGTTTGATTCTTTATGCTTTCTACCTCACTCTCTGCATTCTTTGTACCCCACCTTCTCTTTTTAATTCCCACCTGCAATGATTCCAGGCCCCAGGTCACCTCAGACTTTCCCAGGGCAGAAAACAATCTAGCATTAATTTGCAGGGATTATGAAGAATTGATAGCTTGCAATCTTTTTGGATTTTTGTCTTTTAATAAATGCCAAAGATGAAAAATACTCCTTAATCTAAATATGTGATTACTCTTAAATGATGCAGTTTTAGGCATTTATGAGATAGATGTGTATGGGTACAATGTGAAGGTCTTTTGGTTGCCCGTCATGCCATATCTCATAGGCATTGATGGGTTCTGCTTACATATGAGGCTGACTCTTACTACACACATAGGTTTTCCTCAGAACTACCCCTTTTCAGAGCTGATTATTTCTAGACACTTTCATCTAAATATCTGTGTGAGTTTCCTAGAAGATTTGAGGAATAGGTCCCAGGACTTTGTCCCATAAATTAGATGAAGTCTTAAAAAATGGTTATTTACTCTGGTGCTACAGAAGGGTAGCTCAGAATGCTGCTCCTAGCAGGAGAAGAAGAAAGAGAAATGCAATTTTCATTAATAAATTGCTCAATTACACACAACCTAGGTGGCTCCTGGGGATGACCAGTCTCCTAGGTGCATCTTCACATGGTACAATGTGCCTTGATGCAAAAAAGCATCTCTGAAAGTAATCACAGTAATGCCTCCCCAGTGAAAGTTCCCCCAGTGCAATGCAGAATTGCTTCTGCCTGTCTGCTTGCAACCAGGAGCCACTGTGACCTGCAGGTTGCCAGTGTGGCAATAATAAGAAACCGAAGGATCTGGAAAAGATGGAGTAAAAAGGAGAAAATAGGAGTAAAGTGAGTCAGAAAAAGGTGAATTTAGAGGGGGAGGATAGAAATGCATTGGAAAATCATGATCAAATAAGTTAAATAAAGGTGAGCCAAAGTCTTTTCTATTTCCAGCTTCCAACTCATACTCTAAAACCCAGGAGGCAGGAGCTAATAAGAAACCGAAGGATCTGGAAAAGATGGAGTAAAAAGGAGAAAATAGGAGTAAAGTGAGTCAGAAAAAGGTGAATTTAGAGGGGGAGGATAGAAATGCATTGGAAAATCATGATCAAATAAGTTAAATAAAGGTGAGCCAAAGTCTTTTCTATTTCCAGCTTCCAACTCATACTCTAAACCCCAGTAGGCAGGAGCCAATAAAATCTTAAAGACACCCTAGGTCCAGCCTCATTCCCTCCAAATGTTTCTTAGGGTGAGCCCTTTCTGCAACAAAGCAAAATTGATTTACAAGTATCTCACTAAAACTGCAGGGGAGAAAGAATGAAAAGCTTCTAGAGAGAGAAAGATGGTTAATGGAATTAATAGTGCAGAACTCATTAGGATCCATTGCTAGTAATTTAAGATAATGTGAAATGTTGATTTTATTTATTTATTTATTTATTTATTTATTTATTTATCTATATTGTGTGAGTATAGTCTTTGTTCTTGGGGTGAGTGAACATCATTAGGGTTTTCTTAGAGCTTCTCCAGACCACCCAACCCTATATTTCCATAAGTTAGAATTTACATACTTTTGAGTGAAGCAAGCCAGGCTATGGAGGAGAGACATTGTATGTCTCCACTTAATATATACTGAATGTCCACATTCTATGACTGAAGCTGAATGACTAAAGGATATAGAAACACAGTAAATGATTGTGAATACCAGATACAGTGTGGGAAGAGGGAGGGTGAAGGAATAGAGTCTGAGGAAGGACATTAAAGAGAAAAATAGAGAGGCAAAGCATTAATAGGACAAAGAAATGGGTATTATCTATTGAAGATAACTTTATAGTATTATCAACTAGACTGGTGAAAAATGTACACATGTTGGAATACTCACTTTGTAAACTAAATAATGTGATTGAATGTATAAAAGAACTTGAAATAAAATTTTAAAAATAAAAAACAATTTACATAAATGAAAATTCTGTCATGGAGGGCTTCTAGGAACATTTTAGAAGGTCCCCCAAATGACAAATTCTGGGCTGATCCTACCCCAAGGTGGAGTAAGCAAGTCTAATGGTATATACATCCCAATGAGGATGGTACCTTAATATGAAGACTGTTAGGAGGGTACAGCATGGAGGTAGAATAGGTGAAAAGTCAGTGTGTGATCTATGGGTTGCCATCAGTAGGACATTTCAGCCTCTAACCCCTCTCCTGGACCTGGTTCGGTGGCTGAATGACATGACACCATGGTAGAACTGTCACTGGGTTAAGGCAGTGTTATTTACTTTCAGATTGGCATATGCTTTAGAATGGAATGATGAGTTATATCTTCATGATAATGGTCTCTCAATCCTTCAGAACCCAATGGCTTTGTTTTAGAAAACAGTTCTGAGTATTAGAGGAAATTGAAAGAGTCCAGAGTATAGGGAACTGATCATAGAGAGTAGATGGGTGGGGACTACCTGAGGGCTCTGAGAACCTAGTAGGTTAGAGCATGAAGGCGTGACAAAGGAGAGGCTGAGGATGCTCAGGACAGATGCAGCCATCTCCGAGGCTTGGCTGAGTATAGGCTCTTCTAAACAGAAGCATGACCTTCAGAGCCATGACTCAAGTAGAACACTTAAATAAATGAGAGAGGACACAGTATGAGGGTGTTTGGCTTTGAAATCTAGACCCTAAATGTCAGAACAGGAAAGGGTTATAGATTTCCTGATTCTGTGAATATTTCTGAGCAGCCTCACAGGTTAGATACTGGGCAAGGACCTGGGAAGGAAAAACTGCAGCTTGCAGTCCTGCCCTCCATACACTGTCAATCCAGCCACTCACCTCCCTCTTTTCCTAGGTGAGGAACTTGAGGCCCAATCAGGAAAGCGATATGCTCAGGGTCACACAGCTATTTGAGGCAGAGAATATACATGGACATTTGTCTACACCTCATCTGCCCCCTCGTATAGCCCAATGGGAAGCTCTCTGAAGAGCTAGCAGTCTTTTGGAAATAGGGAGGTAAGGACACCACAAGGACAGTGGTTTAACCTCTCCTTGTGCACTGGAAGCAAGGTCAAGTAAGTTAACATCTGTAAAGGTATAGATGAAGCCCAGAAAATACCATGGTCACTATCAACACCCTGACTTTGGAGCTGACTAGATGGCCCTCTGTCTCCACCAAAAGACATTCATTGCTTAAAACTTGGGAGAGTAGAGCCCTGGGAGATGAATGGCAAATTGGTTTCTTTGAACTGAGCCAATGCCCTTTCTGTTACTGGGCGGAGCTGGGATTCAATGACTATTCTACAGGATCACTTACAGACATGTTGCACTGACAAACTAAGGGGTCGCTGAAGGTCAATCCTCACCTAGAATTGACTTCCACACACAGTCTTCCCATCTTGGAACTTCCCCCACAATCTAAAGAGCATATCATTATCACTGTCCTGTTTTACTGACATTTTCATGCCAAAATATATCTTCTGTTTATTAGTGCATTCTTGGCATGAAACTTTCTGTCAGTTTTATAACTTATTGGAACTGCAAAGGTCATGAAGAAGGGTCACCCTGACTTTGGCATATGACTCCACTCTCATTCTTGCCATCATGGTTCCACAAATGTGTGAGGACACTGAGACTTGAGAGTGTCATGAGGCAAGTGAATATGCTCTTGGACAAGTTAAAAATCTTTTTAGGTCCTAGCTTCTTATTCTGCAAAAAGAGGAGGCTGCATCAAGTACATTCTAAGCTTTCTTCCAGTTCTCACTTAATGAGCTGAGGTGGGAATGACTAATGGATCAGTAGAGGTGTTTATGAAATCTAATGCATTGCTAGCTGATCATTTCAAGAACAGTATCAGGAAGAAAATAAGACTATTAAGTCAGAAAGAGGGGGAGGGTGGAGGGGGTGGGGTGTCTACAGCCCAAGGGAATGGCTTCTCTTCCTGTGTGTCACTCTAAGTATGGGGTTCCCTGTCCAGAAGCTGCCAGACCCCTCTGGGTTTTGCTATGATGCCAATTTCCCTTTCTTAATGTTCCGAGAAGAACATTTTCATGGAAGATAAATCACTGGTCCATGACCTCCATGACAGCAAATGGAGACTAATGATAGAAGCCAGGACTTAAGAGAAGCCTTTACATTAATGCTCATTGCTGCAAACCCTTTCCAGAAAGTTCTTTAATGCTGCTCAGATTTTGCTGGCCCCACTCTGGGGGCTGCAGATGGCCATGTTTGGTTTTACCTCCCTGGATAGGTATTTCTTTTTATATGTATCTCCCTTTAGATGAATCCCTACTCCAGGCTCTTTCCTGCCCTCACAGCCAGAGCAAAACCTCAATGATGGATCAGCATTTCTCTCAACCTCATTCTCCTAGGAGAGCTTGCAGTTGTCTGCATCTTTCCTGCCACCTCTCCTAGCAAGTTTCAGTTCTAATTCTTGATACTCAGGTTTTCATTAGACAGCATTGAATCTAGGATGCTTTTCTCCACCTGCTGCAGGGATTTGCTCTCCTGATCTCCATTTAACAGGTGGAAAACAGAGGCACAGGGCAGTAATGTGACCTTGCCAAGGTCACACAGGCAGTAAGTGGCGGAGCCAAATCAGAACCCAGGCAGTCCAGATCCTTGTGTTTGACCATGCCACTCTCTTGCCTTTTTAACCCCTACACCACCTTCCTAATGGTCACAATGTCTTGGTCCCTTGCAAACCACAACTAGGTGATCCTCTCCAACCTGCTGTTGTCAAAAAATGCTGCTAGGATTCTAGAACTCTCAGCTGCCCTGGGCCTTAGAGAGATGGGACAAAATATGGGCAAAGGAAGTCTTGTCACTTCCACAAAACTTCCATCATCATCTGAACCACTAACGTTGAGGCTTCATGAGGAAATAGAGCTGGTTTGGGACTGTATTTTTTTTTCCTGTCCTGCTGTACATATATGTATTAGCTAACTTTGGAAACTCCTACATGCTGTTCCTTTTCTAAACTCTTCACCAGGGACATGCCCAAAGTCTGGGATGCTACATATCTGGGATGAGGTAGGAGGACTATTTAGCACCATTGTCCAACAAATTGGTTGAAAAAGGGCTATTGCTATTCATTGTATTCTATTGATCCAGTCTTAAATAGGATTCAATTTTATTTGGTAGCTGAATCTGAGACTCGATGAGATTAAATATTAAAAAATGCCCTCTATATATGGCAAAGTACTATGCAAGACGTGCTTTGTTATGACTTATTAATATTCGACTTTCACCCAAAGTGGAATTGATTTTTTAAAATTCCTATTCATGCATGCTCCCTAATTGCAGGGAGTGCCTGGCAGCCCTGAGGTCTCCAGGTCCTTCTATCTCTTGGGTCCTGCAGGCATGTCCTCCATGAAGGCTCCATCCCTCCAGGCACATCTCAGCTGGAATAATAAGGCATTTCCTCATGTTCTCCCAGTCCACTGCCCACCTTGCATTTATTCCAAAGGCTGTCTTTACCTCAGCTTTGAAAATCTGCAACAGCCCTGCAGCTGGAAGAGAGTGTATCATTTGGCTTTTTGCCCAGAAAATAAGATGCTTCAAAAAGGTCATCAAAAAAAAAAAAATCTTGGGCGAGAAAAGGAAAAAAAAAAAACCCTCTCTCTCAAGGTTAATTGAGTGGAAGGTGAACTTTCATCACATGCCATCCCTTTGAGAAAGCTGCACACCCTTCAGTCTGTGGAGAGAGCAATTCACGGGGGACATGGCTGGGCTGCAGCTTGGGAACATATTATTCTCTAGAGCTGGCCTTAAACCCCCAGCCCTTGGAGAGAGTGTCTCCACCATGTAGGAGCAGGTTGGAAGGGTGCAGAGTTGTAGCTACAGTACTGGAGCTCACCCTTGGCTAGACACATAGGTTTGAGGCTATCCTCAGGGAACCTCTGTTTTGGTGGATAGAAAGAGGGCAGTGGCCCGTGTGAAATGAATCAGAGGATGAGCAGTGTGTCTGGTGACACTGACTTTGCAGAACTGTGAGTGCTCAGGGCTGACTGGGATGGATGACTACAGATGGCGCTGTTGTAAACTGCAAGAAGCCTGACTTAGTGCCTTTGTACTTCCTCTTCTGCCTAGCCCCATAGTTCCTAAACTAAGGTTAATTTGACCCCTTCAAGGGACATTCATAAAAGTCTGAGGATAATTTTGGTTGTCACAACTTGGACATAGAGTAAGGGAGAAGTCAGGAAGATGCCAAACATTCTATAATACAAATGACAGTCCTTCAGAACAAATAATTACTCCACCCAAAATGTCACTAGTGCTGAAATGGAAAAAACCTGGCCTGTCTCCTGCCACCCCAACCATGTGTCTGCCTTTATTTAGATGGGCCTTTATTTTATTTAGTTTTTTTTCAAAGCTACATAATCAGAAATTCCTTCATGACTTTTTTTTTTTTGAAAACCCCATGTTGAACTGGCCCAATAGCCTAGTTGTTAAGGGATCCAGATCCCACATGGCCAACCTCAGTTTGAATCCTGGCCCCAGCAGCTTGAAAAATTACACTGGTCACATATGCATGCATACTCAAAATCCTGACTGGAAGAAGAAATGGTGAAGAAGAGATTTTGGCATGATCATTCTCCATGGGGGATGCTTTCCGTAACCCCAGCCAACATACCTGCCCTCTGGAAATAAAAAAATAAAATAAAATCCCATGCCTTACTCTACCACTCATATCCCCTCTTGCTTTGCTTCCATTTTCCATAACTCTTCCTTATCTGATATATGTATGTGTGTATCTGTGTTTAATTGTGGATTACCTGCCTAAGCTAGAATGTACTTCCTATGAGAGTCTAGTCTCAGTGTCTGAAACCTAGGAAGTAGCAGATGCTCAATAAACATGTTAAATTTATGAATGAACAGATACTTGTTCCAAACATCTGTGTGAACCTGGCCCCCTCACTAACCACTTTAATAGGCATAAGGATCCTCATGATAAAAGGAGAAAGTTGAGGATTAAAATGTTTTAATGGGTCCTTTCAGCACTGAGTTTCTTTGAGTCTATAAGGAAGTGGAATTTGCCTTGGGGATTCTGGAGGATGGAGTGGGCGGGTTTCAGTAACAAGCATTATGAAGGCAAGGTGTGTTTGCTTGAGCTTCATGTTCTTGCAGTGAGTGGCAGTTATTGTTATTTACACAGAATAGTACCAGCCTCAGGCACAAAACGTAAGGGGGCACCAAAATACTCAGGAATGGAAATAAATAATATTTTAAAAAATGAATGCAAAACTCCATAATGAATGAAGCATCAAGATTTTACCTAACCAGCATTACTGGTTTTTCCTCCTGTTTTGGGTTTCAATTTGGCTTGACACAGCACAGCTAGATTTTATTTAAAATTTTGATGTTTTGTTCATGGATTTTTGGGCTTTCATTCTGTTTTTTATTTATTTCTTTATTTCTTTTAATTTTTATTTATTCATTTATTTGTTTGGAGAGGTTTTTGCTATAGGGCACGTACACTTGCCAGAAAGACAGAGAGGCAGAGAGACAGAAAGCGAGAAATCACCCTCCCCCAGGGGGGGATGGCCACGCCGCAATCCCTTCTCCTCTGTTTTCCTATTGGGATCTTGGGCATGCATGCACATGCACCTGGCATGAGGTTAAGCCACTGGGTCTGGGACTTGAACTGCGGGCGACTACATGGGAGTCCAGCGATGTAGCCATTATGCCATCGGCTGGGGGCCCATACCTTTTTTTTTTTTTT
>NW_006159585.1:5386605-5389471 GCF_000334495.1 Tupaia belangeri chinensis | reverse complement strand
GACTACAGGGGATCCCAGGGATGCAGCCATTATGCCATCGGCTGGTCCCACATTCTTTTTTTTTTTATTTTTAATTGTTGCATTCAAATTAATTAGTTTTGATAACTGAGTCTTTTGTCACATCATCAATTTTGTGCCTGACATGACTGCCTCTCTCACCTCTAGTGCTTGTCCTGAATAAGATGTCCTGAAGAGCAATGGGTGTGGCTAGAGCTGAGGGGAGCCTCCTATCACCACTCTCTAAGGAAGAGAAACCATGAGAAGGAGCTTTGATGACCAGTAGTATGATCCTAGAGTTTGAGGACTGGGCTTCCTAGGCAGCGTGAAGTTGAATAGATGAGCCTGAATTTCTATGTGAAAAGGGAAAAGACACCACAGGGCAAGGGAGACTGCAGGTCTTAATTTGCATAGGACAGTCCTGATTGTACCAGTAGTTTCATTGCAGTTATTAATAGTGTCTCTTCTTACCTTCTAAGGTGTCCATGGTCAAATGATAAGTACAACAGAACTTCAAAATGTTTGTGGAAAAACATAATTAGTGTATACATTTATTTTGACATGACCATTTTTGAAACATATGCAATTTTTCATTTTTTGAAGACCCCATCTATATATGGTCACCCCAGGTCAGGATGCCATCCAAGCAATTGCTGCAGTGAGTCTCTCCTCACCACTACAGAGGAGAAAGATGCTGCCCTCCACTTGAGCCCTAATCTCTAACGATCTCTGGTGCTGCTGAAAGAATTCCTCAGATACCACCTTGGACCTTAGCTAAGCTTCATAGCTCTTACTCCTTGACCTATAGCCATTTTTCACATGTCTGACCTTGCCCTTGTCTGCCAGTTTTAGCCCCTCATGGCCTTGGCTTATGACCTACTGCTAGCACCACAGAGTAGCTGTCCCTGGAGCACCACTCACAAAGAAGCGCAATGTTTTTTCTCTCTAGATTGGAGAGAAAAGTATAAGAAAAATGATAAACACATAAAATTAGTATCAGAGTTTTAAAAATTCTAATTTCTACAGCATTAACTCAAAGTTTGATTCCTTCTCTATTTCACTCCTTATCCTAAACCTAGAATGCAGATATAGACTAAAATTCAAGGTACCTATCAGAAATACTGATTTCCTGCCTCACTTACACACATACAGTGGATTTCGTATGTAGTATGTAAAATCAAATGATAAGTGCTGAAACCAGAAGGACAAGAACTCTTAGGTGATTGTGTAATAATGAATTTTTAAAAATGCATTAAAGTTAAAAAAATGCCAGAGGGTGCATACGAGAGAGAGAGAGAGAGAGAGAGAGAGAGATATCACCCCCTGACCCCCGATAGGATGTGGTCATTCTGCAGTGCTTTTTCTATTTCTTTTTTCTATCAAGATCTTGGGCACACATGCACACACACTTAGCACACCTTTTAAGCTGCTGGAGACAGGATTTGAACCATGGTGGACCATGTAACATCTGGTTCCCTATGCATAGTGCTTAACTGCTGCACTACAGGGTCAACCCAACACTTGTTTTTCATCATCATTGTATTTTGAGTTGTTAGTATCTAAAGCCCTGAGCTATATATTTTATAGGCACTTCATCTTTTAACTTTAATCCCTAAAACAACTCCAACTGGGTAGTATTACCTCTATTTTAGAGATGAACAAACTGAGGCTGACAAAGTCAAGTTGTCTATAGTCTTACAGTTGGTAAATGCCAGGTCTGGGATTCAATCCCAGGCTTCTCTGAGTCTAAGCCCTTAGTTAAACTCCTGCACTGTTTTTCCTTCCATCAGGGTCAAACCAGAATCTATCTTTCATATGGAAATCTAGTTCTCTGTCAATAGGACAGACATGTCTCCAGTTGCCCCCACTCTTACGAAGAGCGCCTCCAAAATACTAAAATATTCTGGTTAACTGAGGTGTGGTTTACAGAATGGGCAAAATGAAAAATTAAGGGACAATCATTCCTGTGTGCTCCCAGTAAAATGCTCTTTCAGAATAGAATTTACTTGGTCCTCTGAAAAGTTTGTTGATGACTTATGGTTCTGAAAACTTTCAGATAGGGGGCCAGCAGGTGGTGTGGTGGTTAAGATGGTTGGATTCCCACATGGCTGACAGCGATTTGAGTCCTGAACCTAGAGGTTTAAAAATCACACCAGGCACTTTTGTGTGCATGTCTAAAGTCCGGAGAGTAGAATGGAAAAGAAGAGACTGTGGCAGTCATCCCCCCAGGGTGTGATTTCTTCCTTTCCCTCTCTGTCTCATCTCTTTCTGTCTCTCTCCTATCCAGTGAATGTATGAGTTCTTTGGCAACAAACAAAAAAACAAAAACAAAAATTAGCTAGGCATTTAGATTTAGAAATCACCTGTTTCAAATCTCCTTTTGACTATTAAATTGAGATGCCAAGAAGTTTAAATAAAAATGGTTTATTGGAGTGTAATTGTGAATATAGATGAACTACCTCTAAGATAATAATGTGAACCTGAATAGGAGGGTTAAGAGTCCATTGACCTCAATTTGATTATTTATATATGTATGTGTTTTTCAAATGGACTGTTATACAAAATTTGGAGCATAAATAAAATTTATCCTCTTCCTTTTTTTCTTCCTTTTTAAATCCTACCCAATATTCAAATTCTAGTTTAATTCTACTTTTCAAATAGAATCTTCCTCCCCGTGACCTACTATTTTTTCAGTCCTCTCTGTGGTACTTAGTATTTGATGATTGAATGGCTTTCTGATAGTTTTACTCTTCCAAATTGATTGCAGGAGGAACATAGTAAATGTATCTTCATGTCTCTCTTTCCCAGAGTCCTCTCTCTTATGGACAGGCTTGGTGGCACTCGCTTGCAGGCCTCTGGCCATTTTCCT
>NW_006159585.1:5385743-5386574 GCF_000334495.1 Tupaia belangeri chinensis | reverse complement strand
AGCAGGATCCAGCCAACTTACAAGTACCAGCATCTGCTTCTCTGCCTGAAGGCTCTCCTCCTTCAGCTTTAATTGGGGAGAGCTTGCTTTTTGGATATGTGGCAGGTCAACTTTCAAAATATTAGCATCCCCTGGGAACAGTCCTCAAATCAAGGACTCTTGGGACTTAGTGTATGAACACCCTTGCTCATTCATCCCTTGAAATAGTTCTGAACCATGTTTTTTGCAGCATTTCCCAGAATTCACCTGAAATAAAGGTTTCATAGCAGTAACTTGCTAGATAATACATCCTTTATTTGTTGCTTCTTCTCCGTATTTCTTTCTCCAATTCTCTCCTGGTGTTACATACGATTCCTGACTAAGTGGTTTGCACTCAAATCCTTATCCCCAGGTCTGCTTCAGGGGAAACGCAAACTAAGACAGGCATAAAGACATAGTCGATATTGACCTGTTGAGTAGATGATTAACAGACTGTCTGAGCACTGCCTTACAGATATCAAGATTGCGTGTTTTCCATTCAGAGGGCTGGATGCCATCCCCCACAGAGGGCTCATTCAATCCTAGTTGAATGGTACAATGATGATGGGCAAGGGTCACACCTCAGGTTCATCTGGAGCTGCTCACTACTCTGTATTTGTGGTATATTACTGACTTTGGTAAGTAGTGAAGAGCCAAGGGGAATTGTGTCAAACCCCTATTACCCCTCTCCCATCCCTGCTGATACCAGCTGTATATAATTCTCAAGTTGTATTGTCTTCAGACTGATTACCTCCCGACAAGGCCAAGAAGAAATGGTGACCCTGGGTTACATCTAAAGCAAAGGCTCTTTCC
>NW_006159585.1:5376003-5385539 GCF_000334495.1 Tupaia belangeri chinensis | reverse complement strand
TCCCTCTGGAAACAAAAAGAACGGGAAATGCACAACTGCAGGATGTTTCTTCACAGGGCCATGTCAAATTTATAGATAAATAAAATATCAATGATCGAATGAGGCTAGATCAGCAGTTTGGACCTCTCCCCAACCAAGCAGAGAATGTACTGTCTGATTCAGTCTTGGACTGATTTCCAACTTTGTGATTCACAGCTGCAGCCAAGCAGAGCATGTCCAATAATGCTATTTGTTTTCCACTTTTTAGAAAAGGCTGGGAAATATATAAATGGCTCATAAGAGAAGGGGGCATTAGCAGACAGTCAGTCTGACCATAGTGAGACAGGCAGATGGTTTGTGGGACCGACGCCAGCTGGGTGTTTCTGTAAGTGATCGCATATCTCCTCCCTGGGCCCCAGCTCTCGGCTTGATTAAGAGGTCAGGAGGAGGCTGCCGCAGCACGAGGCCTGAGCACACATGATATACGGCCAACCTGCCGGTCGCCTAGAAACAGCTCTGTAAAGGGGCCCAAAGACAAATCAATTTATAGGCCCACAAGTTTGGGCCGGGTAGTGTTGGCTGTTATTAAAACATGAAGTTTGATTCTTTGGGTTTGTTTTCCCATATGCCACTCAACCTCTTTCCTTTGCCCTCCTACATCGATTTCTTTCCTTTTTAATATGATGGTATCCTTTGATGTGTCAGTACCTTCAGGTGGGACTCTGGGAAGTGCATGAAGCAGCAGGCAGAGAGAAGAAAGATGCATTCAGAGAAACTGGGTTTCCCCTTTCCTTTCTTGTAGGGTACTGACCGTGTGCCCACACTGGGAGGATGCAGGAACGAGAGAATGTACTGTCCTTCCCAGAGAGCTGGGGGTAGTATAAGAAGGAGAGCAACCCAAAGATGCTGGGTCCAAGTGAGAGGCATGGATGATGTGAGGTTTTGAAATGGACGGAGAGGTGACCCTAAAAAGGCTTCAGAGAGAAGGTTGGATGTAGGATAGGTGGGATTTATTTGTGAAGATGTTGGATTTGCAGAGATGCCCCTAATCATTTGGGTGACACTAGGCAAGTCTCTACTTATATTCATTTTGGTGGCCTTTACCCTTGTTCGTCAGAGAGCGTAGAGAACTTTCCAAATAAATGGCTCAGAGAAAAAAGACTGAGCATGATACTAGAAGTGCAATAAAACACTGAACTGGGCCACCGAGGCTTTGCTTATTGATTTGCCTGTTAAATTCCACTCTCACTCGATTCCCTTGGTTGACCTGAATAGCCCTGGGAATGGCCACCTGCTGGTCACATCTTCCTCTGCTTATGTCCACTCCACAGGCCCATCTGCTCAGTTACGGATTCTGGTCAGTGATCCTAGACTGAAATTTCACTGTCTCTCCTCATTTGAAAGAAAAGTGAGTGCGCTTCCCAGCTATAAATCTATGTAATAAATATTTACTGTGTAACCACTTTTAGCAAGGCACCAGCATAAGAATGTTACAAGAGCTCAAATTTTGCAAATACAGCCTGTCTCTTTACTCAGAGAGTACAATCTCTCCATGGAGCAGGGGTTAAATACGTGGATGAAGATGCTGTAAGTCAGTGAGGTGTGCACCGAGAAAGTTGTAAGCCATGGTGGGAGGTAGAGAAGAGAGCTATCACATCTGGATAGAGAGATCAGGCTTTCTAGGACATACTATGTGTGGTCCAATGTTACCTCAATGTTCCCCGAGGGAAGGCGGAGGTCTACGTTTTACCTAAAAGCTCACATGGTAAGTGGTAGATAGGAGTAGAAGCTGATTCTCATATCATTTCATATAATTTCATTGTTAAAAGAAACCCAGCTAGATGGATGATGCCCATGGTAATTTTTGGAATATATCTGCCCTGGTTTATCTAGAACTCTCCCAACTTACATGTTGTTAATAAATCTCCCTTTTGTTCTCCAAATTGTCCTGGTTTGAACAACGAATTGCATAGGCTTATTAATGATAGATAACGCACTAGTAGCTTTCCAGAAATTCTAAGATGTCAGTGTTGGATCAGCTGTTTTGGACTATAAGCAACATGGTGGACTTGGAGGGGGTGTTAGCTTGAACCAGGAAATCCTCCTTATTGTGCTTCTAAATCAACAAACACAAAATCAACAATGAGAAAAAGCCAAGGCACACATTTTCCCTAGAAAGAACCAAGCCACAGAAGCAGGTGGGCATGCCTGACTTGCACCCATTGTTGAGGTACACCAATAACACACCAAATGATCACAATAATCTCTCAACACAACTGAGCCACATTCAGTCTTGCTTTGCAGATAAACATGGTCTGTGATTATTTTATAACACTGTTAAGGTGCTGGGGGTTGTCCCTCATTTATTACTTGACTAATAAATACTTTAATTACACTTAATAAATAATGTAAGCAGAGCTCACTGAAGTGGTAATTCTTTAAATTAATTATTAACTGCATGCAAAAGGCTGTACTGCCAGTACCACTAAAAGAAAATTCAGCCTTTAATCTAAAGTGATTATTCATTATCTGGTATAAAGGCTCCATTTGCATATTATTAAGGAAATAAACTTTGGCCTTCTTGGCAATACAGATAGATCTCAAAGTCCGTGCATTATGAATCTCCAAATACTAAAGCAAATGATAAACAATATGTAATAAAGTCTCCAGTTTATAGCTTTATAACAGCTGGTTTTTGATTTTCCAAATATATTACAATGATAAAGTGACCAGTTAATGTATAAGCTCTTTGTGAAAGGTGGTGCCTACAGATGGTCGACTGATAGGAAACGGTAAATGTGCAAACTGCTTGTTTCCCCTGAGATCAGAGCCATAAAATGATCTCAATAAGATATGAGAAGAAAAATCTTCATTTAACCCTTTTTTCTGCTGCCACCCAAATATGATACTGCATTTAGTTGTTTTGTGTGTTTCTTTTTCCGCTTCTCTCAGGCCACCATCATCTCCCAGAAAAATGAAGTGAAATATGTGGCTATCTTGAGGTCACTATCTCCAGACATTGTGGTGTACTTGGTTCCATCTTGGAACAAAGAGATCAGGCAAGGTGCCAGTCAAAAGAGAGAGAGCATTTCTAGAGTAAGACTAGAATTTATGTATCCTTATATTCTCGTGCTTGGTACTTCCTCCTCGAACCTGGACATCTCCCTGGCAAAATGACTGACTCCAGGAACCATTGCTGGGAGACAAGACACATCATGTATTGGTCCATTAAAATGTGGGAGCGACTTAGTGAACCCCAAACAGAGCCTTCTGGAAGGGTCAAGAACTGTTTCTTTCTCAGGTCCCTTTGGAGGTGGGAGTGAGGAACAGTGCGAGAGGGGGAAAGGAAAGAAGGAGATCAGAAGGAAGAGACTCATGACTGTCATGAGAAAGACAGAATGTCCTTTTCTCCTCATTTCCCAGCCCATTCTATTCATCTCTCTGAGCCCCATTTCAAGTCTACCTCTTTTGAGGAACCTTTCCTAATCTTCTGTTTATTCCAGCTTTCACCTACTTGTAGACCAGTCAATGCGGTACTGATTTGCGTGAGATGGGAAAGGGGAGGAGGTGAGCTTTGTTCTTCAACATGGTCACTTTGGGAGCTGCAAGTTGTTTCAACAAAGCTACTGTTACTCCAATATTGTTGGAAAACTTACAGAATTACCTTTCATGTTTGTTATTTAGCTTGGGTTGCTATAACAAAATATAGACTGGCTTACACAAAAGACAGTTATTTCTCATGGATCTACAGGCTAGAATTTTGAAACTAAAGCATCAGTATGGTTGTGTTCTTGGTGAGGGATCTTGCAGATAGTTACCTCCTCACTGTGTCTCACAGTGAGGGAGAGCTCTATCTCTTCTTCTATAAGGACACTAATCCCATTATGTGGACTCTATCCTAGTGACCTCATCTAAACCTAAATTACCCCCCTCTCAAGAGCCCCGCCTCCTAAAACCATCACACTAGGGGTTAAGACTTCAACTTATAAATGTGGGAGTTCATAAACATTTTATCTATGATAATGTTCTCATAAACATCTTTAGTGAGAGAAAAATCATATTAATAATAATTGCTCCTTTTAACAGCATGAATCATGTATGAAGGAGGGCTCACATCTATTATATTATCCTCATGGTAACACCAAAAGTAAACATCATTAGTCTTTATAACTGAAAATATTAGTATTCAGAGAAGTTAAGTAACTTGCTTAAGTTTGCACAGCTAGTAAATTGTATAGTCTAATTTTAAACCCCATGCTGCTCTGTCCCATAGAGGTAAACTGAAGTTTGGGAAATAATAAGTGGTTATTGACTGACTCTGTGTGTGTGTGTGTGTGTGTGTGTGTTTCTCTGGGCATATTTTTTAACTCAAAGAGAATCCTAAGGGTAGGTACCCGCTCTTTACAAGTTGGTGGGATAATATTTGGGATACAAGGGCCTCATCTACCTCTGGAAATAAAGGCAACTGTAAACTCAATCTATGATTCTGCCATCCCCTCATTCCTGTGAGCTATAATAGATTGATCATTTTAAAGATGAGAAAACGGAATCTCACAGAGGGTGTGATCTTAACTTACAGTCAGAGTTCTCATCTCCTTGTCTTATCACCAGGACTGCAGTTTGCATCTCAGAAAACCCTGAAACAAGCTTCAGCATCTTCAGCACATGTGCAGAAGCCTACCTTCAGATCTATTGCTGGCAATTTTGAGGACCCAAACTTTCTCTGTGATAGAGGTAAATTTGCAAAGTTGGTAGCAGTTAGTCACTTTAATGCACTTTTAATTCCCCTCTCTGGGCCTCCTTATTTTTTCCACGTGACCCTCTCCAGGTGTGTTCTCGGGAGTTTCATGCTACTAACTGAGCTTGCTTCCTCTCCATAGGACCCAGACCCTGGAAAGAACTCTTCCTCCTTTCCTTTCAAAACTCCCTTACACCCCATCATCTATTATTTTATTTTAAACAAAAATGGTAAAAGCCTTATACTCTCTTCCAAAATAAGACCTGAGTATCTGGTAACTAATATGAAGGTTCTTCGAGTGCTATGAAAAAGCTATGCATAGATTTAATTTTTTTTAACACCAAAATACACTCATACATCAATTCTATTTTCCTGCTAACTTTTTGACATCCTTCTGCATACTAAGGAAATGGCTAATTTAAACCTGAGATAAAGTTCATGGTTAAATTTCAGGGGGTTTAGACTTTGGAGCAAGAATATTTTCCTATCTAATTTTAAAAATGACATACTCAACCATTTGTTTATCAGTACTGCTGGCCCATGTGTTGACATTGTGTAGACACAGCCTAAAAGCTGAGTCTAAGCACCTCCCAGGCCCCATGCACACACATGCCCACAGCCTGGAAAACCTAGATGACATGATCGTTGTAGATGAAAGGTGATTGTTTTTCAGCCACATGGCCTAGTTAAAGATAACCTTTAATAAATGAAGGTTTAGCAAAAAATAACAATAGCCAAAGCTTCCTAAATTGAACACATACTTTGTAATGGGGCCTGCGTTAAGAGCTTTATATACGTGATCTACTTTTCAATTTTTGTAATAAGACTATTATAGGTTGATTGTGTCCTTTCAAAATTCAAATGTTGAAGTCCTAACTCCCAATATATCAGAATGTGATTTTTATTTGGAAACGATCATTGCAGTTAAGGTAAGTTTGGTCCCACTCACAGGTTCATTCTCTCATTATTTGTCTTGAAGCCAACACACATGGTGGCCCTGCCTCAGCAGCTATGGCATTTATTTCAGGGATTTGACTACATAGAGGAAATGGGAGTCCGAGGTAGCAAAATGATTTGATTCCATTTCCAACATTGGATCTAATGCCCCCTTGTAGGAAGGCACTTGCAAACTTCTCCTGGAGTAGGGTGGGCTCCTAATCTGATATGTCTGGTGTCTTTATTAAGAGGAGACATTTTCCACTGGAGACTTCATGCTAAGCAAAGCAAGCCAGAGTATGAAAGAAAGACTTTGTACGTCCCTACTCAACATATACCGAATGTCTGCACTCTATAGCAGAAATTGAAGGTTTGGAAGGTGTAGTAGTAGGGAGGATAACTGTAGATACTAGAAATAATAAGGATAGGGGTAATAAAGGAGTGGATAATAGAGGGAGGGAGGAGAATGGAAAAAAATATGTTTAATTGACACAAAAATGGAAAGCTGTTTGTTGATGATAATGTATGTCTTGACTGATATGCACTGTGCTCATGCTGGAAAAAGCAATGCTGTACACTATAAAGATATATAGTGATTCAATGTAAATTTTAAAAATAAATCAAAATAAAAAAAATAATGAATCAACAAAAAAGGGAGTGGGGTTTGGACACAGAAAGACACACAAAGGGAGGAGCTGTGGGAAGATGAAGGCAGAGAGTAATGTTTTAATGTGCTAAGAAAGGCTAAAGAGTGTCAAGACACCAGCATAAATTAGGGGAGAGGCCCGGGGTAGATTTGCCCTCACAGACTTGGAAGGAACAAACTCTGCCAACATCTTGACCTTAGAACTTTTGGATTCCCACATGGTGAGACAAGAAAAGCTGTTGTTTAAGCCACCCAGTTTGCGGAACTTTGCTATGGCAGCCCTAGCACACTAATATAAAACCTTTGAGCACTATTATCCTCACTTTATCAATAAAGAAAAGGGCTCAGAGAGGTAAATAACTTGCCCAACATCACACAGTTGATCAAGGAAAGATTCAGTTTTCAAATGCTATTCTGGTGCTTTTATATGGAAAGCTGTGCTGGGAAAGGATGGAAAAGTCCAATTTCTCCTTCCTGATGAATAATGCATACTCTGTCTCATCCTGGGACTGGGCAGCTGAGTCTTATAAGTCATACTCCATCACTAACTCAGCACCCTAAGGGCTGTCCTCTATTTTTTCTAAATTTCTTCCAGCAATTAGCAGGACAGCACATTAAATGCCAAAGCTGACATTAGAAAGTAAAGTTTCTCACTTCAGCCTTTTTGTCTTATTTTGTTTTGTTTTGTTTAGCTCTGGGAATGCCTCAGAGGCCCCAAAATGCAGTATATGCTTTCATACTGTTTCTGAGAGAGTGAACTTCTAAATTTATCAGGAGTGGGAAGGAAAGTCAAGTTTAAAACCCTCATTCTTGGTCTTTGTGGTCAAAGGGTGCTCTCACATTACCCTTGTATACTTCCATCCATGCAGACTTCATACACACAAACACATGAATGTATACCTGCACACAAGTCTAACATAGCTCTTTTACTGAAGCCCAAACAGATCAGATTCCTCCAGGGCCTCTTCACCTTACCATCCTAGTGGTCCCACTCACAGGTTCATTCTCTCATTGTCTTGAAACCAACACACATGGTGACCCTGCTTTAGAAGCTATGGCATTTATTTCAGGGATTTGACTAGGTGAAGGAAAGGGGAGCCTGAGGCAGCAAAATGCCTACCTGTTTGGATTCGATTCCATTTTCTTTCTTTCTTTTTTTTTGGAGAGGTTTTTGCTATAGGGCGCGTGCACTCGCCAGCCAGACAGAGAGAGGCACAGAGACAGAAAGCGAGAAATCACCCCCCGGGGGGATGGCCATGCCGCAATCCCTTCTCCTCCATTCTCCTCTCGGGATCTTGAGCACACACGCACACGTGCCCGGCGTGAGTTTTAAGCCACCGCGTCCAGGACACGAACCGCGGTCGACTATGTGGGAGTCCAGCGACATAGCCATTACGCTAACTGTTGGTCCCTCGATTCCATTTTCAACATTAGATTCTAATGCTCCTCTGCAGAAAGGCACTTGCAGATTTCTCGGGCACTTGCAACTGAGAAATTATGTAAAACTATTTATGAAAAGGGACCTTGTGACTTTTCTGGTCAGTCAGGCTGAAACATGGGCATGACAAGGAAGTGGTCAAAGACCACCAACATGGAAGACGATAAGGCTCAGTTCGCATGAAGAAACATTCAGGAGCAGCAGATCAGAGTTAGGTTGTTCTAAGTCAATAGTGCAGCCTCAGAGGTCAGGCAAAAACAGGCAGCCAGAAATGGGAAAGTAGGGCGATACAAGATCATAGGATAATGCAACACCGAGACAGCCTTGATAGTTCTGAGAAAGGAAGAATTTTATTCTCCTTTGTTTTGCCAGATAACCAGGAATCAACATCTAAGTCCTAGGGCAATACTAGCTCGAGACCTAAGGACTCAAAGTGTCTATTGTTCTCAATTCCTGGAAGATTCTTACCTATGTTTCTAAGTGACAAAGCAACATTTGTTTTCCTTTGTTGCCCAATATCTGTGCCTTGGTTGAACCACGTGGTCTGTCTTTACGTAGGTTCTGTTACTCTTCTCATTTACTGATAACAAAGTGGACCTGTCAAGAGGCTATTTTGACAAATGCCACATACCTACTACTTGATAATATTAGGACTCCATTTAGGCATGACTCATTCTTAGAATTTTGCCTTCCACACATGGAATACACTAGCAGTGTGGTCAAGGTCTTCAGACTGTGACCTCTGGTATGTTCACCTGCCACTGACTAGGCCTACTGGGTTCACCTTCCTCTTAACTGTTGATGCAAACATGTGGTCTGGTGTCCCCAAACCCTTACGGTTTCTAATGAGCTGGAGCAACTCTGCTGATGAGGAGTGAATAGAGACAAAGGCTATCTAAATGCAGTCTTGGTATGGTCTTGAAGCAAGAGCCCACTGATGGACTTGACTGGCAGTGGTGGCAGGTGAGTGAAGTGTTAGTGGACAACCACAGGGGAGTCACTGTATGAAGTGGCAAATGTTATAGAGCAATGTTTCTGGATTCAGGCCAGGCTGGCATGAAGAAAAGAAAAAAATCAAGACAAATTCTTTAAAATAACATATGCATGGAAAATAACTGGGGCCAACCTGCCTGAAGGAGGCCTATATTTGCATCCCTTTGGAAGACAGGACCATCCATTTGCATTAGATTTATGATTTGATCAACTTACAAAGGTCACTCTTTAGCTCTGGTGAATCACAATATTATGACTGGGTTTAAGTAATGCCAAAGCAATTCATGGAGAAGAAAAACATTCAGTGAAATCAGTTGCTGGGCACTGAAACTAGCTTTTCAAAGCTGAATTACCCCCTTGTAAAGGAGTTGTCTTGCTCAGTCTCTAAGGACTACTCTGTGCAGGGCAGCCCCTGGGGAAACACTCTACATGGAAAGGGTGAGCTGGTGTGACATCTTTCAGAGTGGTCTCTTCTCTTTCTGCTCCTTCACACTGTGATTCCTATGTCTCCCCTGAGCCCCCAACTCTATGAGCTAATGGGGACACAGTGCCATCCCTTTTCAAATTGAACCAAGTGTAGGCAAAACTCTTTTCTCTGTTTAGCACAGCAGAACAGAGACCAGTCTATAATTATTTAGCTAATTATATGTAATTATTTCATTCCCTTCTCTTCTTCACTAGACTCTAAGCATCTTAAGAGCAAGAATCAAGTTGGTCATGTTTATCTCGGAATCTTCAGCACCTACCACAGGGTCGAGCACATTGTAAATGCTCAATAAATAGCTGTTAATGATATATATATATAT
>NW_006159585.1:5319731-5375948 GCF_000334495.1 Tupaia belangeri chinensis | reverse complement strand
TATATATATTTTAAAAAAGAGATGCAAAAGAAAATAGTCCAGAAAATATAGTGTAAGAATCAATACAGTTTCTTTACTGAACTCTTTACTGAGCACCAAATTTCTTATACTAAACCAAATTAATACATGCTGGAATCTGACAAGCAAAGAAACCAGCTTTGCTTGTCAGATTCTAGCATGTATTAACTTGGTTTATATAAACATTTTAACATGTATAAACCTGTTAGCAAGGGGTCCCTACTAACAGTGGGGTTAGCATGGGATCCCTGCTAACAGTGGGGTCACAAAGAATGATAGGAAAATTAAAGGCAATATTTTATGGAAAGTGCCCAGTCTGATATGGGAAATAATGAACTCTGTGCATCTTCCTCAGTTCCGGGCTGAATTCTTAACCAGGTTAACTTCATCAGCACTAGACTGCCTTCTTGACACCAGAAGCTGGTTTTTCTGTCCAGTTTCCTATCATGGAACAGACGTGAGCTTTTAATTTCAAACTTCTTGCTGTGTCATTGGGATATTTTTACTCCTGGTTTCTGATTGCAGGGAAAAAATTGAGTCACAGCTTGCTTGAGTGGAAATGAGTATTGTTTAGCAGGATGAGCTGGTTTTAAAGAGTGCCTTTGAACTCTCTCAAACTAGTGTGCTTAGGTAGATACAGATAGCAGGAAGTGAATTCTCCGTGGAGTAAAAATTGTTTCTTATGTGTTTCAGGCAGACTTGTGGTTGCAATAGTAATAGGAGGGAACCCCCTTTCCCAAACACCTCATTCCCATCCACCCACCTGTCTCAGCCAGTCATGCAGAGGGATGCTGATTTACTACCTACTAGTGGGGGGTGATTTTAGAACTTAAATTCAAGTGATTTTACTTCATCAAATTCAGCAAATATGCTTGGAACACTTACGACAGGTAAAGGACTTGTTATGTCTTATATCTTTGTCTGTTCATGTCCTGAAGTGCACCATGCTATTGTTCGTTTCTATAGTTTTGGAGTCTAGCATTGTCCCTTGTACACAGCAAGTACCCAGTAAATGTTCTGTTGGGTGTGGGGCTACACACAGAAGGGCATGGGAAGCCAAAGGGTGAGGACATTTGAACCCAGGATTCTCAGGCCCTCAGAATGCAGCAAGGTATCACCCATATTTAACAGCATGTGTTTTGCTCCCAGTATGACTGTGAATCCTCCTTTTGGGAGTTGTCTGCCAAGAAGTTCATTATCCTTCTCAAGTCTCAATTTTCTCATCGATAAAACGGGAAGCAATGGTGGTTATGAAGGAGCAGACACTGACAATGTGCTTAGCACAGCGTTTCATTCTGCTTAGTGAGCACTGAGGACAGCAGTAGCTCCCTGGCTGCCGCTGCTGAGGTTGGAGGGTGATGGCCAAGTTCTTTCTGTGCAGTGAGCATTTAGCAGCCTCCAGTGCAGGCTGGTGTACTTGGGGAATAGACAGACAGGGACCACATGAGATGGGAATGGGTAGGAACTAGAGCAGATGTGCTGGCCCCTCGATGGGAGGCTACACTGGCATGTACCTGGCTCCTAGAGAGGAGCTCATCTGACTTTCAACAGGAGGGAGAATAGCATAACTTCCTTATCTGGCAATGGGCCCTGGATGACTCTATCTCCACGAAGTGGTTGTCCTGTAGCCTGGAAACATGGATGCATCCACATTGTGGCCTGGCTTTCTTTTCTACTTCCTTAGGGTCTGCAGGTAGCAGTAGTGTCTTAGCAAACTCCCTCTCCAGTGGCTTTTTACAGATTTTTGGCATCCAACTACAGCCTTCAAGGACTATTCTGAAGGGACAATAAGAATGGGAAGGAAATAGAATGGATGAAGAAGGATGTGTGTGTGTGTGTGTGTGTGTGTGTGTGTGTGTGTGGTGGGGTCGAGGGAGTGGAGTGGGGAGGGAGGCAGGGAAGGGGAGTTACTTATTCTGAAGAAGGCTCCAGTTTCTGCTCTCTTCCTTTGTTCAATCTGGAATCCTGAGCAAGGGACCAAAATGTTTTGGAGGACAGAGAAGTTCGGTGTGTTTTTTCTTTCATTCGTATCTCAGCTCTCTGAAACCAAGTCCCTTCTCTTTGCTGGGAATTGGTACTTTGGGCTTACCTGCACTCCTACTCTAGTGTTAAGTTTGGCTTTTCCAAAAGGAAACCTCCAGCTTCCCTTCACAGCTTCTGGCCCCACTGGCACCTCCGTTTTGCCTTAATTACCCAATTACTGAAGCTATCCAACCTATTTACTCAGGCAATCAAGACTTTTAAGTGTGTGGATTTATCATTACCTCAAATCACCTGTCACTGCAATGGAACAAAAATAGAAAGGTAAGTAGGATGCCAAAGGAGGTTTCAGGCAACACACTGGTGGTCAGTTCATGTTTTTAGGACCCCTATATGAGAAAAACAAATTATAGGAAGAAACTCTGAGGGGAGATGGTGGGAAAGAGGATAAAGATGGGAAGGATTTTGTTTGTGTTTTTATGAAGATAGATCTATAACGGTTTCTTTATTTTCCATTCGAGTTCCTCCCTCCCAGCTTTCCACTCTCCAGAAGGAGCAGCATTATTGTTGTCTCATGCTGAGAGACATGAAAAGTTCAAAGGTCATCAGATAACAGTGAGGATGGTCTACAGACCCAGGCTATTACTGAACTATGTCTGCTTTCCGAAGCCGCCCAGAATATGCTTATTTTCTCCTTTACCTGACTGGCCCAAACATTTTTGAAAACAGACTACTTTTCAATACTAACAGCCTTATTCCTTTCTGTCTTTTCCATTCACCCTTCTGGTCTCTTTATTCCAATTTATTGATTTTCTTAAAAAAGAAGCATTCCCAAGTTTAACATAAAACTCCAAGTCTAGGGGCCAGCAGGTGATGTGGTGGTTAAGGTTTTGGATTCCCACGTACTTGACCAGGTTTCGAGTTCTGGACCTGGTGGCTTGTCTTCCTTCTCACTTTCACTCTCTCTCTCTACCTCTTTTTGGTGAACACATATGTCCTATAACAACGTAAAAGATAATAATGATAAATAAAACTTCAAGTGTGTTAAATCCAAAGGAATTCCTTTAAAAACAAACAAACAAACAAACAAACTTCAAGTGTGTTAAATCCAAAGAAATCTCCTCCCTTCTTCTGGGCATAGTATTACTATTAATATAACCCCAGTGTTTTTAAAGTTCCTTTGGCTTGCCATATTCTGCTGTTTAGCCACATCTTCCATATTAAGTGCTTTTGATTGTGAGTTTTCTTAGACATCTAAATATAGGAATTTATATTTAGCCTTGTAATTTTAAAAATTTTAATTTTTTTTTTTTTGCCATAGGGCATGTGAGCTTGCAAGAGAGAGACAGAGACAGAGAGAAGAAAAGTGAGAAATTAACGTCCCTCTCTTCCCCCACTCCCTGGGAGATGACCATGCCACAATTCTCCATTCTGCTCAGGATTTTGCGCATACACATAGGTGCCTGGAACAATGTTTAAGCCACTAGGTCCATGACTTAAACCATGGTAAGCCACATGGGAGTCTAATGCCTTAACCACCATTCCACCTGCTGGTTCAGCCTTGCAAATTTTAAGGTTAAATTTGTCCTATTGTACCAGCCATGGAAACCAGTTCGCATCCCAACATACTTCTCAATATAGTCACCACTTTATTAAAGCTGTAGGTTTTTTTTTTTTTTTAATCTTAATCTGATTCTTAAGTCTATTGATCAGAACAAGGCTATTACAGAGATGCAGGACAAGACACTAGACACTACCCCAAAACAATGGGTTACTACTCCCTCGTTAATCAGCAGTTTCATGTCTCAGTCAAAGGCAAACTCTTGAGCTGGAAGATCCCAGGGCTCCCTCATGGCTGATAGTCTTAGTATGAAAATAAGAACAATGAATCGGTCTTGCCAAAATTATTTCAGTATAATGCCAATAAAAGAGAGCTCAATAGAGTGTAGAGCCATACACAATTTAATAATACATATTTTTTTTGGTGCATGTGTGGTATAATAATAGTAGCTGATGAAGTACTCCTTTTTCTCACATTCATTTCTCAATAACACACTGTGCAATAACAAATGTAATTGACCTATTCTGTTTGTTTTCTCCAAAGTAATTTAAAACACTCTCTCAATTCCTCTCCCTTTGAATTTGGCTAATATCCCCATGCTAGCATATTTCCATCTGTGAGTTTGGTCATAAAAAGTTTATCTGAAAAATTTCAAAAAATCAGCTTCCTCTTTGCTTGGCAGCATGTGGTAAATGAAGGTATTTCTGGTAAGATTTATCATATCACCTTCTAGGAAATTCTAACTCCAGCGAGGACCAGATTGCAGAATACTGTATATTAAAGCTCCTTTTCCTATCTCCAGGCCCAGGTGGAGGGGACAAATAGATTCCTACCTGACTGCAAAATATGATATATTATTATAAACAGAATCTTGAATTATAGAAAATACTAGTTAGCATAATTGCATTACCATATTTTTATATGGAGATTATTATTCAAATACCAAACAGGCAATCTTCCATTGGAAAAAACCAATAAACACTCGCAATCCAAATTTCCACTGTTATGTATGTCATAGTACAAAACAATTTTAAAGTTTAAAACCCATTACATTACAAGAGCTATTCACTTCAAGTAGTGGCAATTTACTTCTTTTTTTTCATCCCACGTTTTGATAGCTATTCACCTCTATCAATTCTTATCTTGCCCATTCTTTAGAAACCAATTGCAGTTTAAAAAGTGCCCATCTATTTCTGATTGAAATCTTCACATGCTGGTTTTTTAAACTATTTTTCAATCTCTTAATAAAATAGATTGCCTCCAGGCTGCCAGTTGGTAAACCTGCTAACAATGCAGCGATTCCAAGTACTGCCCTGGCTCTTGGGTCTTCTCTGTCTTGGGTCTGTCCGGTCTTGGGTCTGTCCAAGAAATCTCAGATTTCCGCTGGTGCTATCTACATGTGCAAAGCAGCTTAATGGATTAAACGTACTTAGAATTGTACAAATGACAACAATTGAAGCTCTGCAAAATTTTCTGATTAAACTGAGTTAAATTGTCAGTTTTTTCAGTCTGTGCAATATAAAACCAGTGTTACAAAATTTTTCATGTCTCTTAACAGATTTTGTTGTTGACATCTCAGAGTTGTTAGACTGAAAAGTCTCACTGAGGACAACCTTCATCATAAGAGGAACTCTCAACCTACTAGTATCGGAAAAAAAAATTTTTTTAAGAGGTTTTTGCTATAGTGTGCGTGCAATCGCCAGACAGAGAGAGACAGAGAGACACATAGCAAGAAATCCCCTCCCAGGGGGGATGGCCACATCACAATCCCTTCTCCTCCATTCTCCTCTCGGGATCTTGGGCACGCACACACATGTGCCCAGCATGAGTTTTAAGCCACCAGGTCCGGGACTTGAACCGCAGTCAACTACATGGGAGTCCAGTGACATAGCCATTACATTAACTGCTGGTCCCTTGGAAAAAATATTTTGAGACCCGCCTTGGCTGGTTGTGAGCCGTGACTCATGTAAAGGTAGAAAAGATATAGTGTCTGTTCCCTGAGGGCTCAGGTTAAGAGAAAGAACAATAAAAGACAATCCACAAAGTGAAGGTGGTGGTGTTGGTGGTAGGGTGGTCTGACTTTGGGCTTCCCTGTGATTCAGAGATGGAAGATAAGGGTTTGAAAGAATAGTTAACAAAACCCAGGAAATTTTCTCAGAGATAGAGATGGTCATTTGTGAGGTGGAGAGGACTCACCAGTATTGAGGGGAGCTGTGGGCTCCAGATGCTATAAGCATGGAATAAACTGAAGATACTGAGAGGTTAACTACTTCTGTCTCTTCCTCACCATCATTTTCTGTCCTGAAGGAGGAAAAGCCACACTTTCTTTTCTTTCTTAAATAAATTTATTTATTTCATGAGAGAGAAACAGGGAGAGAAAGAGAGAGAGAGAACAAGCACCCTCAAGAGAGTCTCAAGCTGCCATGTTCCCAGCTTTTCGCAGCAGCCAGGATCATGAGCATCCAGATGTGCAACTAGCATGGCATGTACAGGCCAACCCAGGAATGGAACCCTGATCTTCTACATTACAGAACACTTTGTACCACTGTGCCATCATGACTGGGCACATGCTTTCCTTTGTTTTTTAAATTATGGCCATCCTCAGAACCCACTCAGTACCCTGCCTACAGTATCTCAGCTAATAATATTGGGACAAAGACTCAAACCTATGTTCATATAATCTATATTAAAAAGGATATGGTTCAGAGGAAATAAAGACTCATTTTGAGGAGGGGAGGATGATGAAGGGATAGAGAAGAAATGGAAAAAGAGGGAACAGTTAGCAATACTGCTGTGATGACAAAAGAGAGCCTTTGAACTCTCATTTATCTGTTTATTTAATGCATAAATTAAGCTGCAAAGGAAATTAATTTGCTAATATAGGGAAATCTAAATTCCAAGCAAACTCCTTTCTCAACAGTTGGATTTAGTGGCTCAGGGTCAATCAAATGGTGGCCGAGGCCATGTCTGCGTAGTCACTAAATTTCACTAGGGGTTAGATGTCATCTTATAGGCTGTCCTGAGCATTCACAGACCCTGTATTGGAAAGACTGAAATGTTAGGTAGGTGCAGTCCAGGTCTGCGTAAGGGAGCAGTTTAGAAATCATGAACATAGCACGGGTCAAATTCAGGATGGAGATCACGATCTAGGTGCTATAGTGTGGCAGAGAAAGTGGCATTGGTGACTTTTCCTGTTCTGCCTCATCTAGATCACTCCAGCTATTTTTCAACATTGAGGTCAGAAGGCCTGGCCTCCTGAGCTAGGAGGCCAGCTCCTAGTGGCTCCCTGGGCTGGAGCAATCTGTGTGTGGTGGGAAAGGGTCTGATTAGGGATTGAGTATTCCAGGCCACATGCTAATTAATCACTCTTTTATTCTTCTAGCTACTTTCTTGGGAAGATGATTTCATAATGACAATTTCCCAAAAGCTACAGCAGAAGCTTTATTCAAACAGTCACCTGGGTTCCGCCTGCCCCTGTGGCCTTATCATTCTGCACAGGAGTGTCTGTCATTTTCATTCCTTCATTGCCATGCAGAACACTGTGCGGGGAGGGTGCCGTGCTGGGAGTGTTGTTATCCTTTATAACACTGCTATTTTTATTATAAAAGATGGAGAAGTAGTAGGAGGTTAATGGCTGCTCAGAATAAAAACAAATAGTGACTAAGAACAAATATTCGAATGAGGCATTGTCTTGCTGGAGAATGATATTCAACAGGGAAGCTTTGTACTTAGTTTTCATCTCCCTCTTTGACTACATCAATCAGGGGTTGTATGTACTGTTACCAGCAATGTATTGCCTTTCGTTGTCAAGTAACCTAACAAAGAGACTCCTTTGGAAGGACAAGAACCCTCCAAGGGCCAAGGGTTCTAACCAGGGCAGTTTGTTTCTTCCTCTCCTCAACATCACACCTCCTGTTTCCTTTATTTCATTGAAAGGATCATCACCTCACTTTGTTTACCCAGGCCCCTTGCAAAGCCCAGTCCTCAGCATGGAGGGGCAAGTGATAACCACAGGTTGTCAACCCTAGAGCTTATCCACTAATAATGTAAAGTATACATCATTCATATTATTGCTCTCAGGATTTCCAGTTTCTACCTGTTTTGATGTTTCTGACTTAGGTAGTACCTTAGCTCCTGCTTTCTGTGTCCCCTGTCTCCACTCCCACTTTCCCCCACAAGGCTGCTCTTTGTTAGGTGACTATCCATAGAATACAAGAAGGAGAACTAACATTGTTTGATGGGATATATACTTTGTTTGAGGCACTGCATTTATCTTATTTACTTCTTTTGATAATCCTGAAAGGTAAGTGTTACTATCTTTATTTCATCATAAAGAAACTGCCAACCCAAATGAAATATATGATTCTTCCCAAATAAAAGGTAAGAGATTTAAAGTAGATTATGTATGATCTTCTACTTCCTCCCTTACTCTTCTCCGACATGCCTCTGTCCTAAATTTCTTCCTTGATCACTTTCTCTCTGGAAAGTCATCCACATCCGTCAGAGAAGTCTCATTAAACATAAAGCATAGGCTTGCATTGCGCAATGAAAACTTGTAGTATATATTGTTTTATAAAGTAAGTTTTAACCACACATTATATCATAAACATCTCTTAATGCCAATAAATACAGAACTTTAACATCATTGAACTATCTTTCTCATCCTCTATTACATAATTTCATTTTTGATCAGGGCCAATGTTCTCCCAAATATATAAAAAGTAAATTCTGCTTTGAGCTGTGTTACCATCCCCTGTCCTGTGCAATAATATACCACCTGGTACCCAGTCTACTTTTTGAAGTAGGCACTGGAGAAGGGGTGTTTTCAATGCTTACATGGAAAGTACATGAATTATTTTGGTGAAAGCAACAGATGCCATTTCTTCTCAGAAATCTAGAACCAGTAGTAGGGGACACATCAAGAGTTGGGGGCTTATGAAAAACTGCCATCCAATCATCTTGAATAAAACTAGAAAAACTGAATTTCTATATATCCTATGTTTACCAAAAGACCTGGGGTGCTAAGTGGGACAGGGTCTTTTGTAAGTGCTATAGCAGAAATTGGTCCATTCTGTCATTAAACTTGATATTCCATTCTGCTCACCTCCCTTCCCATATCTGCCATGTCACCTTGGCATGGCCCCCACTTTTCGAATTTTCCGGTTGCAAACCATGTTTTAGAACTAACGTGTGGGGTCCATGCCGGAAGACACCTATGACTTCCACCCTCATTTATTTCCCACTCGTGAGCTTCTACAATGCCTCCACTCATTGTTGTTCTCCGTTTTATGTTTTTGTTGGTACCATCTCTGCTGCATACATTTAACATTGTATAGATCTTCTTTTTGTTACAATTCTGCAAAGCAGGGATTTTATTTTAAAGTTATGGTCTATGGTCACCATTTATAGCTTCTTAAACATGGATCATTTCTATCCAACAATCTGAAGAAGTGACACTATGCCCTTGAAAGGTGTTGTTTTATTTGAGTCAGATATAATACTGCTAAGATATGTGATACCCCATGGGACTGCCTGTTTAGTGAGTTTTCCCTATAAATGTCTAGCTTCCATCCTTAAATCCCAGGCCAGTGTTCCTAGGGTTGAATAATTCAACTTTTAGAAGTAATACAGAGTCAGTACCTGAATAATTTACATATAATATTTTCCCTCTGGAATTTCCTCTTATGAGGGTGCATTTCTTACATAGAATGAATGGACTTGCTAAAGATAGTGAACTCTTTCTCACTTGAATGCAATGTAGTATACTTCCCAATTTTCTTTCATGCATACTGTTTCAGATCTTCACTTCATCCTTTGGAAAAGGTAGGGCAATCATTTTACTCCCCACTTGACAGATGAGGAAAGTGAAACCTGGAGAGATCTTAAGGCCTGCCTGAGATCACATAGTCGGTGGCCAAGCTACAAACAGATGCTAGGCTTCCTGCCTGTACAATCATCCTGGCAACACACACAGCAGTGCTCTGACAACAATTTGTTTCCTTACATCATTTTATAAGCTATAGTCACACATCTAACCTCATCTAATTCTCACAAGAGCCCTGGGAGAAAGTCCTTGGTGGGGTTATCTGAGTCATTATTTCCAATCAATGTACAGGCAGAGAAACAAACACAGACACTTAAGAGAATTTCCTGGTCACTCATAAATCTGTGGATGGGATGGGACAGAACTTGGTTCTTAGATATTGCAGGTGGAATTTTGCCACCTTTTTTTCAGCACACTATACTTCAGATATTAGAGTCCCTGCTGCCAATAACTTTAAGTAGAAATTATGAACGTCAGCATAAGCTTCAGGGTGGTCTTCAAGGAAAACTCTGCCACCCAAATGAACCCATTTTTTGGTACTGAGTGATGGGCAGGTGTGCAAGTAGTGTGGTCTGATGGAAAGAACTGGGGGAGGAGGTCTTGGGCATGAAGCCAGGTGAGAACAAGGCCTCCTAATTTCCAGACCAGTGCCTTTTTTGCTAACCTCATTAATAAGAGAAGTCAACAACTTTCCCCATGAAGAAAAATTAACTGAATGTCAGAACAGCGGTTTAGTTTCCCCCATGACAAATACAAAGAATTATTCCCACATTCTTCCAGTGAAAGGACGTGGAGTGTCCATTTTTCTGGTACTTATGTCCCTCAGCAGGCATCTTAGGATGACTTGGTAACTATTAACTGGGTAAAATGACCCATAGTCTTAACTCAGCCAATACAAATATTTCCCCAAACTGTGCATTGAAGAAAGAATGGCTATGTTTGGCATCTTAAGAGGTGAAAGGAGATGGCTGCAATGCAGTCATTCCCCAAGGGAGCATAGCAGATGGACAGATTTCCTGCTGTTGTGATGGGTGGTCCAGAATCAGCAAAGAAGTGGTATGCATGACCAATGCAAGTTCCCTGGGGGGAAGAACTAGAACCCTGGGACCCCACTCTACTCTCCTTAGAAAATGTCCAGTTTCATTCAGGGGTTATTATTTCATTAAGAATATGTCTGCTTAGCTCATTTAGTTCTGTTTTTGTTGTTGTTGTTGTTATCAGTACTAAAACAAGTGTGTGGTTTACCTGGAAGTCAGTTTTAAAAACAGTCACATGCCATGTGACTAGCTACTGTAAAGCAGAGCAAGGAACAGAACTGAGGCAAGATATCTTTTGCCTTCAGAGAGCTTGCACTCAGGACTAGCCAGTGGCATAGTAGTTAAGGCAGTTGAAACCTATATGGTTGACTGGGCGGTTTGAATCCCAGCAGCTTGGAAAATATGCTGGGTGCATGGTGTGGGTACCCACGATCCCTGAAGAAAAAATGGAGACAAGATGGTAATATAACCATCACCCCTGGAGAGTACTTTTTCACTTTCCTTCTCTCTCTGGGAGGAAATGTACCCTCCAGTAAATTTTTAAGAAAGGAAAGTCATAGTGACACACTCGGCAAGTTAGCTAACAATTTGAGGCTAATCATGACAATGAGTGGCACTCAGTAGGAATACAAAGATGGAGGGTGGTAGCCTAGAAAAGGGAGAGGTTCAAGGGGGTGGGAGGGCTAGGAACAATCAGAGGTAGAGGTGGGGCTTGCGTTGAATCTTGACTGCTGGGTTGCTGCTGGGCAGGAGTGGTCGTGGAGGCAGTGGCAAAGGCAGGACGAGTAGAGAGGACAACAGTAAGTAGGAGACTTAGCTCAGCTCACTTCCTGGACACAGACATCCCCTTTGAGCCCAGGGACTCATTCTTTAATCACAAAGGAACTCTGCAAGGGAGTGTGGGTGGCTCAGAACAAATTTGCCTCCATTTCTAAAGGCTTAAAGAACATCCTGGGTGGTGACAGATGAGAAGCATCATTTTTGAAGTAGAGCGATAGCAGACAGTTTTTCAGACAAATGAAACCTGCTGCCTTTTACCACGTCTGTGTTACCTACCTGTAAGAAAAATGTGAAAGGAAATGTGGACACTGGGATTGCTTCAAGGAGCTGTAGAATGCAAAATTTGTGAACTACAAAGCTCTGGGCATTTTACTATTGTACCTGACCGAAGAATCATATACCTTAGAGACAGAGAGAATCTCATCGTCATTTAGTTTAAATCCTCTCCTAGGGCAGCCATTTCTTTCAGAGCCATTTTTCAGGACTGGTCATCCAGCTTCTGTTCTTGGACAAGCTATTGCATCAATGGACTGGTGATCCACAAGGATGACTAGCAGGGAATAAACCAAGGATATAGTTCTAGGGTGGAGAAGGCTGTGAAATCATGGTACTGAAATGGTAGAAAAGAGATAGCCCTGAGAGGGTGGATAGGATCATACATGCTTTGTTTCAAATAGAAGTTGAAACGCATACCTAGTGCCCTCATTGGCTATTATCATTGTTCTGCCAGATCTCGTAGAATTACTAAAATAATCTCCTAGGTTATTAATTCTGAGGCTGGAAGGTTATATTAAAATAAGAGTGGGCCATTGAAGATCAACATTTGGATGGGATATTACCATTATCTGGGTAATTTCATCATGCCACACTTAGAAGTTTCTCTTGAGAACTTTTATTTGTACTCTAAAATCATAATTCCGAAAAGGATTTGGGTATATAGTCAAGACACTCTGACATTAAAAATGGCTTAACCATGGGTGGCCACATTTGATGTGTACGTGGTAGATTATGGGTCACAATCAGGGTTTGTCAAACGAATAAGAAACTTGGGAGAAATTACTTGATTTCTTTGGACTTCAGTTTCCCCATCTCTAAAACAAGAGAATCAGCCTTTAGCGTACATAACTGATTGGACTTTGGCAGGATAAAAATGAGGTAAAGGTTTTCAACACACTTTAAAAAAGTTCTGTCCATGATAAGTGGTTGCTATAGGGAACTAAGTTGAAAAAGGCCTGTGATTAGAACCTAGAAAACTTTGGGTCTTGTCCAACTCAGCCTACAAACAATAAATCCTGGGAAGTCTATAACCTTCCTGGAGCCTCAGTTACCTCATTTGTAAACACACGATAGTGGAATCTGTTTACTCCACAGGGGTGTTTTGAAAGTCAGTGGAGATGATTATGAATTGTTCATCTCTGATGAGCAATGAAAAAGTAAGTAATGTGTCTAACTTTTCATGTCTGTGGTCAGTTGCTATTTTGGAAACAGTTTTCCCCTGGAGAAGTGAAGCTTTATGAGGGGTCCCTGAGCCTGCTGACCCTACCCTTTTTTCCTGTCCCTAGTTATCCACACCATGTGTTTCTCATCAGCTCCTCTTTAGCATTCCCCCTCCAAAAAGTGTTCCTTGAAATCATTGTTCTCCAGTTTCTGGATGCAAAGTCCCCATAGAATTCCAGAACTTTAGAGCTGGATGGGGTCTCCGAGTCTTCAAAACTAGCCTCCTTATACAGAAGAATATGGAGGCTCAGAAAGGTCATGAAACTATTTGATGCCAAAGTCAAAACCAGATTCTAGATCCAAGTTCAGTTGTTTTTTTAAAAGGTTTTTATCATAAGGCACATGCACTTACCAGAGAGAATGAGAGGGAACTCATGCACTCACCAGAGAGAGTGAGTGGGAAATTGAGATATCACCACCCAGGGGTATAGCAATGCTGCAATTCCTTATCCTCCATTCCTCTCCTGGGATTTGGGGCATGCATCTGGTGTGATTTTCAAGCTGCTGGATCCAAGACTTGAACTACAGTTAGCAATGTGGGAATTCAGGGTCTTAACTACTATGCCACCTGCTGATGCATTTTTTTTTTTAAACTACACTTTACCTCAAGCCTTTTAAACATTGCACTTCCTAGTCTCATTTTACTATAGAAAATCCCATATGCTCTGGGTTTGGCTAGAATTCATAATCGATGCTGATATGTGAAATCATTGCCTCCTCTCCCTCTACCCATCTCAGTGGTCTCTCTAGAAGCCAACGCCAACAGCGGCATTGATCAGCATGTCTCAAATACAGTGGGAAGGAGCTATTCTACTCAGCTTCTGTTATTTCTCTTTTGTAGAAAAGCAGAAGAAAGATGAATAAAGGATGAAAAAAATTTCACATTGACTCAATAAATCTTGGGTGAAATGATGCAGTCTGACAAGGTAAATCAGGAATGGAGCACTTGAGCACCAACACAGGATGAAACGAAGGCATACCAATTACCAGAACTTCTGCTCACTGTGTTTTCTCAACATAAACATCAAGTTAAAATTACTGTATGGCATCTTCTGTGGGTTTTATTTTTTCTGCTTAGGACAGTCGAGTAGATATGCCAGATGTCATGTTTATGATATATTTAGTAAAACAATTTTTTAAAGATTTGTTTTGACTGTCAGAAGCTTGGTTTCTGGCTCTGAGGTTGTCATTGTATGTGTGTCCATAGTTGATCACATCCCAGGCTTGAGCGTCATTTTCTTCATCCATGAAATGAAGTGGAATAGTCCAGATGTTTTTAAAGGAATCTCCAGTATGATGTTCCAGTGCATCTCCTTAGTTTATGCCCACTGTTATTAAATTCGAGTGCATTTTAAAACATTAGTGGTCATTCTTACCTTTTGTGGATGCTCCTCAACCCAGGGACCTATGAATAAAGAGCTCTCACAGGGGTGAAATTGTGAAACAACTATCCAACCATCAAGCTGTTGCAGATTACCCTGTCTTATAGCTCCTGTTTTCTGACAATTCACATAACCACCTTTCAGAAGGACATGATAATACAGTGCCTGGATTGTAAAACTGCTCATAAAACATTATGGGATTGTGGGAAGTCTGGGTCCCTGAAAGGATGGTACTGGAATCCAACTTGAGCCTGAGTGAAAAATAAATAATGAGCTATTTGAAACTATCATCTTTTCTCCAAATGGAGCATAGAGAGTGAAGATAAATGGCAATATCATCAATTACTGTTTTTCCCAATGGGAAAGTGATAAAGATATTTAAACGATGTGTGACACAATGGAGTGTGAGTCTTAATGGAGGGTCTCCTGTTCTTAACAAGGGAGAAATGTAAGGTAATGGAATGAGTAGAAAAGTTAAGGGAGAGCAAAGAAAAGGCAGAAAAGAGTGACTGGGGAGCCTGTCTGAGTCTATATGGAAGGCAAAATAGAAATCAGACTGAAATTAAACATGCGATTATACAAGGTCTAATTGCTTCTTGTTTAAGTGGAGACCCTGAAAGGAAAGTCAGAAGAAAAGGGCCCCCTCAAAAGGAGGAGCTCAGAGAAAAGAACAACAGGATGCTTAGGTTATAGGAGCTTAGAGAACAACACTTTTAGCCCTCTTTTTCATATCATGAAAAACACTGGTTCAGTGGATGGAACAGGAGTTTGGCCAATACTTGGTCTTTTTTTTTATTTTTTAAAATTTCTTTTTATTTCAATTTCTTTTATACATTCAAACACATGTTACTTAGCTTACAAAGTAAATATTCCAACATGTGTACATTTCTCACCAGTCCAGTTGACAATACTATAAAGTTATCTTCAATAGATAATAATCTATTTCTTTGTCCCATAAATGCCTTGCCTTACTATTTTTCTCCTTAATGTCCTTCCTCAGACTCTACTCCTTCACCTGTCCTCTTCCCACACTATATCTGGTATTCACAACCATTTACTAGGTTTCTATAACCTTTACATTCAGTTTTGGCCATAGAGTACGGACACTTGGTATACATTAAGTGGAGACATACAATGTCTTTCCTTCATATCCTGGCTTGCTTCAGTCAGCAGTAAATTTTCCATATTTATCTACTTTCTGTTAAAAGCCAGGGTCTTGTTGCTTTTTTATGGCTAAGTAGTATTCCATAGAGTATACGTGCCATACTTTTTCAATCCATTCATCTGTTCGTGGGCATTTGGGTTGGTTCCATGTCTTAGATTGTGAATAATGCTGCAATAAACATCCATGTGCAAGCACTTTTCTGATTAAGAATTCTCCTGTCCTTTGGGTAAATACCAGTGAGTAGGATTGCTGGATCATATGGTACTTCTATTTGTAGATCTTTGAGGAATCTACAAATTGTTTTCCACAGTAGCTGGATCAATTTATATTCCCACCATCAGTGTGGGAGAGTTCTCCTTTCACCACACGCCGGCTAGCACTTACCATTTTTTTTTTTTTTAATCTTAGTCATTTTGACTGGATTCAGTGGTATCTCATTGTGGTTTTGATCTGCATCTCCCTTAGAATGAGGGATATAGAGCATTTCTTTATATGCCTTTTGGCTATTCATATGTATTCCTTAGAGTGTGTTTTATTTTAATTTTTTCCAAGTCATTCTCCCATCTTTTAATAGGGTTAATCACCTTTTTTTGGGGACAGCTGCTTGAGTTCCTTGTGTATTCTGGTTATCAGTCCCTTGTCTGACTCATAGTTTAAAAAATATTTTCCCATTCAGAGTTCTGTTGATTCACACTAATTGCTGTATCTTTTGTCATGCAGAAACTTCTTAATCTGATGTAATCCCACTTATCTATTTTTGAGATTACCGACTGTGCTTTGGGGGTCTTATTTAAGAAGTCTTTGCCAACCCCAACGTCTCCCAGAGTTTCCCTAGTGTTTTCCAGCAGCAGTTTTATAGTGTGAGGTATTAGGTTTAGATCTTTGATCCACTTTGAGTTGATTTTGTCTGTTTCTGTGCCAGTACTATGTTGTTTTGATTACTCAGTTTTGTAGTATTCCTCAATTTTGACATTGGTCTTCCCTCTTTCTGTAGGACTCTCCCCAAAGGTCTTACTTGCCCACTTTTGAGGCCTTTACCCCTCAGCTTCCTTCATCTCTCCTTGGGTTCACCCAGCCCTCTTATGTCTAACCTCTCCTGATTGTCTCCTCACTGATGCATTCATCTCATACTCAGCCTGTCTGTGCTCCTCACTTATTCACTGCCACTGGCTTCCTTCCCATGTGTTCATACTATGTTGAGAACATCAGCTATTTCTCAAATCTCTATTACCTCAAAGTTATATTTCTTCTACTTTCTGCCTTATGGTCCCCAAATCTATTAGTAGTGTTTTTTTTTTTTTTTTCCCCCTAGTGAAATCTTTACCCTCACAGAGTAAAGTCAGAGTCTTTGTCAGAGTCTTCCCACACCCTAATACCATTTTCAAGCCACTCTAACCATCCCTGCAAACTGGCCCTGGTTCCAACTTATTCCTACTTGAATCTACCCAGTGTTCTCTTGCCACATTAATAGACCTCAAAAAAACTCATTAGTTATGCTACTCACCTGCTCAGAAACCTGCCATAGCTCTTCATGTCCAACAGTGAATTACAACTTCCACACTGCTTTGGCCCTACCTTCTCTAAGAGATGATACTTCAGTTTCTCTTCTCCATGTTCTCCTTGACATTCCAAAAGCATTCCTGTCTTCTGCACTAATTTTCGTGTCTATGGTATAACTTTCTGTACCATTGGATGTTTCATATTATATTTAAACAAAAGTCAAGACGGTATCTCTAGGCCACTAAGCACTGGATAAGAGGCTTCTGATCTGCATTGTCACCATGACATTCAGACCAAACAAAATTAACCCTTAAGCATTCATCTCCCAATTCTTTGAGGTATTCATCAGTTCTCTTCTATATACTTGGTGAAGAGATCATTGAGGATTCATTGGTAGTTTGTGGTTATCTGGTCAGTTTTCTGATCAGTGCAATTATTTGTTGATTTTATTTATTTTTAAAATTTATTTATTTATTTTTGACAGATTTTTGCTATAGAGAACGTGCACTTGCCAGAGAGACAGAGACAGAGAAACTGAAAGCAAGGAATCATGCACCAAGGGTGGGGGGGATGGCCATGCTACAATCCCTTCTCTAGTCATCTTTCGGAATTTTGGTCATGCATGCATATGCACCTGGCATGAGTTTTAAGCCACCAGGTCTAGGACTCAAATTGCAGTCAACTATATGAGAGTCCAGTGATGTAACCATGACATCATCTGCTGGTCCCACAGATTTTATTTTTAAGAACGGTATACAAAGATTGGTCACTTCAATGTACATGTTTAAAGAAATGGAAATTGAATAAAAGTTATTGATCATAAATTCATAAACATTGTCTTAACACATGACCACTTAACTGACACTATCCATTCCATCTTCCAGACACATTTTATTTTTAAGAATTTTTTTTTATTGGCAGCGATTGGCAGAGGGAAGGCACAAGCATGAGAGGGAGGGAACCCTCTAATAGGGCATGACTATGCCACAATCCCTTTTTCTCCATTCCTCATTCCTGTCAGGAATTTGGGTATGTGTCTAGACAGGATTCAAACCAAGGTCAGACATGTGAAACCTGGTTCCCTTAAACTGCTAAATTATGTTGTCAGTCTACTCTTCAGGACATTCTAGTGAATCTTTGGGACTGGTATGCTCTTCTCTAGGAGGCTGGTGCGTGCTACTCCTACCTGTTAACCTGTATGCTTCCCAAGAATCTATTGTGCTTGTTCTGAAACCTTTTTATGCTGGTTGTAGCTTTAAATTATGTAAATTATTCAAATATTATGCAAAACTGAAATATGACTGCAAAGAGGGTTGTTGTTTTGATTAAAAACTAAGTTGATTGCTTTGGAAATAGTAAATGGGAAGTTGAACAAAAAGAATTGATGTTGAATTGAGTGTGGGTGGGACAACTTCAAGAGATTACCTAAAAATCATAAAGATCATGACATATTCTGCATTCCCCCAATTTTTTTTTGTGTTTTTTTTTTTTTTTTTTTTTTTTTTTCCCCCTAGTGAAATCTTTACCCTCACAGAGTAAAGTCAGAGTCTTTGTCAGAGTCTTCCCACACCCTAATACCATTTTCAAGCCACTCTAACCATCCCTGCAAACTGGCCCTGGTTCCAACTTATTCCTACTTGAATCTACCCAGTGTTCTCTTGCCACATTAATAGACCTCAAAAAAACTCATTAGTTATGCTACTCACCTGCTCAGAAACCTGCCATAGCTCTTCATGTCCAACAGTGAATTACAACTTCCACACTGCTTTGGCCCTACCTTCTCTAAGAGATGATACTTCAGTTTCTCTTCTCCATGTTCTCCTTGACATTCCAAAAGCATTCCTGTCTTCTGCACTAATTTTCGTGTCTATGGTATAACTTTCTGTACCATTGGATGTTTCATATTATATTTAAACAAAAGTCAAGACGGTATCTCTAGGCCACTAAGCACTGGATAAGAGGCTTCTGATCTGCATTGTCACCATGACATTCAGACCAAACAAAATTAACCCTTAAGCATTCATCTCCCAATTCTTTGAGGTATTCATCAGTTCTCTTCTATATACTTGGTGAAGAGATCATTGAGGATTCATTGGTAGTTTGTGGTTATCTGGTCAGTTTTCTGATCAGTGCAATTATTTGTTGATTTTATTTATTTTTAAAATTTATTTATTTATTTTTGACAGATTTTTGCTATAGAGAACGTGCACTTGCCAGAGAGACAGAGACAGAGAAACTGAAAGCAAGGAATCATGCACCAAGGGTGGGGGGGATGGCCATGCTACAATCCCTTCTCTAGTCATCTTTCGGAATTTTGGTCATGCATGCATATGCACCTGGCATGAGTTTTAAGCCACCAGGTCTAGGACTCAAATTGCAGTCAACTATATGAGAGTCCAGTGATGTAACCATGACATCATCTGCTGGTCCCACAGATTTTATTTTTAAGAACGGTATACAAAGATTGGTCACTTCAATGTACATGTTTAAAGAAATGGAAATTGAATAAAAGTTATTGATCATAAATTCATAAACATTGTCTTAACACATGACCACTTAACTGACACTATCCATTCCATCTTCCAGACACATTTTTTTTTTAAGAATTTTTTTTTATTGGCAGAGGGAAGGCACAAGCATGAGAGGGAGGGAACCCTCTAATAGGGCATGACTATGCCACAATCCCTTTTTCTCCATTCCTCATTCCTGTCAGGAATTTGGGTATGTGTCTAGACAGGATTCAAACCAAGGTCAGACATGTGAAACCTGGTTCCCTTAAACTGCTAAATTATGTTGTCAGTCTACTCTTCAGGACATTCTAGTGAATCTTTGGGACTGGTATGCTCTTCTCTAGGAGGCTGGTGCGTGCTACTCCTACCTGTTAACCTGTATGCTTCCCAAGAATCTATTGTGCTTGTTCTGAAACCTTTTTATGCTGGTTGTAGCTTTAAATTATGTAAATTATTCAAATATTATGCAAAACTGAAATATGACTGCAAAGAGGGTTGTTGTTTTGATTAAAAACTAAGTTGATTGCTTTGGAAATAGTAAATGGGAAGTTGAACAAAAAGAATTGATGTTGAATTGAGTGTGGGTGGGACAACTTCAAGAGATTACCTAAAAATCATAAAGATCATGACATATTCTGCATTTAGATGGCTCAGAAAATACATTTTAGGTTCTTGATTCACTTTAAATAAATCAGAACTAGATAATGTAAATGATACATTCTGGGACTAATTTTGGGGAAAAGATGATGCCAAACTTTAATTAAAAGACCATTACTATTTTTTTTAAGAATCTTTGATTCTACATCAAAAGATTGGTACATGAATATATAGTATTAAGTTTAAGTTTAAATAAAAAGTTTAGCATTCTTATGCATGTTTAAAATAATTTGACTACCATTTTCCATTATCAAGCATTATTCCAGGTTGTCAGTCAAAGGAATTCTCTACCACTCGACCTTGGCATAGATAGAACATTTTCTAGTTTTTGAGCAGAAATGGGGTGCGTGCATTATCTTCTGAATACCAGAACCTCAGAAACTCACATGTAACACAGTACTTCTGTAGTATCTAGCCTTCAAGGCATCCCCTAATAGATCTTTACCTCCTGGAATTTATACTTTGTCCAACTTATACCTTCATTGACTCAGCCTGTCCTGCGTAACTGATAGAATAAACAGAAGTGATGATGTTTATGTTCCAAGGCAGGTTCATAAAGGCTTCCTGCTTGGTGTCTTGACTACCTTACTCTGAGGTAAGTCAGCCACCAGGTTGTAAGGACCCTGAAGCAGCATTGTGGACAGATCTAGGTGGTAAAGAACTGCGGACTCTTGTCAATGGCCAGCATCAACTTGCGTGTCATGGGGAAGAACTATGTTGGAAGTATTTTCTCTAGCACCAGACCAGTTAAATCTTCAGATGGCTATAGCTCTACATGATAACTGATTGTAACTTCATGTGAGGCCCCAAGTCAGAATTGCCTAGCCAAGTTGACCCTGAATTTACAACTCACAGAAACAGTGAGAAATATTAAATGATCATTCTTGCTTTATGCCATCATGTTTTGGAGAAATTAATTATGCAGCTTTAGCTAACACAGGATTTCCCAGACATACCAGCTATTTGTAAGCAGAGAGAACCTGAGGTGATTTGTGTTGTGTATTAGTAGCATGAAGAATGCCTATTCTACTAAAAATACAAAGAACACATTGCTTTTCATCTTAAAAATTCATTTTCAACAGCTTCTAGGACAGAACCACAACAGAAAACACATTTTCTCAATAGTATGATGGTCAGAGTAAAGAGAAGTGAAGGAAAGTATCATAAAGGAAAGCATCAGAATGGATTATTTATCCTCCTGTTCACATTGTCAACATCACCTACACACATCATATCTCTCTCAAAGAGTCAGAAGGAGTCATGAAGAGCTCTGGGGATTATCCAGGTCAGGGTGTGCTTTATGAAACTTGAGTTCCAAACACAATTCCATTAAGCTTCTCCACCACATTATGTGGACGTGTTTCTCTTGTTAGTATCTACGGACAATAATCTTAGGTCTAATAACAGCAATGCTCATTGGCAGGTAGCTTATAGCTTAGTGAGCACCAGTCAAAACCAATGGTCCTTTCTTTTCTCTTAAAAAAACTCACGTTAAAACCTATGAAATCAAATGATAAGACTCCAGCTATGTGTTTGGTGCTTCAGCCTGCTCAGCCCCAATATGACTATTCACTCTTTCCTAACCATCATCTTATCTGATTGTTAAGCCATGGATTTGATGCTTGTACTGGGAAGGGATGCTTGCTCCTCCTCTGATACAACATCTCAAAACCACTACCAAAAGAGAAATGTCTGTTATTTTCCCCCCAGAAGAAGTGAAATGAGAAGAAACTGCTGATTGAACAAGAACTTCAAGTAAATTCACATATCCAAATAATAAAACTACTAAAGCATCTTCCTCTCTCTTCTTACTCCATTCTCATTTAAATTTTCTATAGCTTTGATCAAGTCAATATTCTGTTTAAGTCAATATTCTGTTTAAGAACCTGATATGATACTTTGATGCCATCCAAATAAGAGTGTGTGCCTCTGTGCCTCCTGCTTCACCCCTGTGATTCTCTCTCCTTGAAATGCTCTCTTTTCTATCACCAGCTTTCCACACATCCTTGCAGTCCAGCAGTTCCAGTACTACATACTACAAGAGTCCTCCCATGACAATGACAGAGTGTTCTATTCACTTAGAAAGAATTTGTTTCTCATTCAACAGTGCAGTAACTATCTATATTCTGTTTAAATTCACCTTGTCTTTAAGCCAGTAAGTGACTAGAAGATGGGAATCAGGTCCCCTTTAACTTCTGTTTCTCTCATAGCACCTAAAAGCATCTTTGGCATTTCTGAAGAACATAATATATAGTTGGTGAATTAATGAATAACTGTACTCCTATTACTGCTCAATGTTCTTGCTTTCCCAAAGCAGCTTGCTATCCATACCATACATGCATTTATTTCAAAATGAGAACAGTAAAAGATAAGAACAGGGATATCACCTAATATAGACATTGCCATTTTCCTGAATAGCTGCATTAAAAAAATCTACTCACTTGACTATTCTTTTTTTTTAAAAGAATTATTTTATTTAACTTTATATTGTTAATCAATTTGACAAGAGAGGGACAGAGTGAGAGAGAGAGAGGGAAAGTGAAAAAGCAAGCTGCCATGTTGGTTACTTGAGCCACAGTTGGCCATGTGGGAGTTCAACGCCCTTAACCCTACACCACCTGCCAGCCCCTCACTTAGCTATTCTTCATCTCCAAATTCAATCATTTAGTTTTATAATATTCAACTGATTGCAGGTCTTTCTTTTAAAAGACATTCTTAGAAGTTGGTGGCTCTCTAAGATATGATTTGATCGGAACTTAAAAAAAAAAACTTTCCTTCTTTAATCAAATCTTTAGAAAATGTTCTTTACTTATTTATGAAATTATTTCATTTGAGATTCAATACTTATTTATTTTTATGGAATGACCCTTGAAAGAGGTGACACTTAAGATATGAAAATTATGATCAGCAATAATGATGATGGAAGGTCTGTAACAAATACAATGTTAGGCCAGGTAAGTGCAATAAGAAGAGGTAGAGAAGAGGGTCATTGAAAAGAGAAGGTAGTATGATGCCCAAACAAGTCACAGTTTGGTGAATTTGCTGAAGTTTAGCCCTATCCATAGCAGAATTTTTAGACGTCCCATCACAAACCAGAAAACTTCTCAGCTGATGGGTAACCACAACCTAGTCTTTTTATTTTCAACCTGCTCACTCCAAACTCTAACACAATTAATTGCCTGTGGTAGAGAGCCAGCTATATCTCTGATTTTCCTTCTGGGGTCCATCTTGTGAGTTTGTGTATGTAAAGGCACTGGTCCTCACTGATCCCTTAGGCCCTGCTAATTTTCCCTTTTAAGATGATATGTCAGAAGCCCATTGAGATTTCTGGGTGTGTATTAAAACATGGATGTATAGAAAATAAATTAACCTAATAAAATCCATTCCACTGACCAAATGTCCTGTTACAGCAATTTGGAAAGGAAAAAGCCTACTGTTTTTTTTTTTTTTTTTTTTTTTTTTCCAGGTTAAAATATCATTCTTGTCTCACAAATAATAGGCCAGTTAAAATGCCCATTTTACTTATATCATGATAATGAATTCTATATGCCATTCCCGAATCCTGAGCCTGCACTCATTAAGCCTTCTCTATAATAATAACAATAACAATAACAACAATGATCATATACAACAAAGAGCAAAGATCATTGGAAAGTTGTCTTCCCCCAAAGAGGAATTTTTGAATGGCTGCACTCTGTGCCTTGAATGCCTTATGGTTAATTTCAGATTCCGAGGATGATTAACTCTGACTGGTGGAATAAAAGGCCACGACCAATTATTATTCAGAAAAATCCTGCTGTTTAGCCAAAGAGCGTACAGTGCAATCCAGTCCTTGATGTTCCTGTGATAAACGCTCACATGACAAGGTTATTTGGTGTAGAGCAGCCAGAGTGGTTGCTATGGCAACCTGTTCACAATGCTCATAAATCTGAGGTGTAGTTATCCTTGCTGTGTATGCAAAAAAAAAAAAAAAAAAAGAAAGGAAGAAAGAAAAAAGAAACCTACAAAGCCAACTCAAGCGGTTTAATTTACAGCACTGCCTCCAAAAAAAGAAAAAAAATGGGCAAATGAATTCTAAGATAATAGACCTCTCCATATTATATTCTTTCACAATACAGGCACTTAGGACTCAAACGCTCTCTTCAAAGCCAAAAGACTTTTAAGATAATCATTATGGCAGTGAATATAGGTCATCATTAGCACCAGGAGTGACAAAAATAAGAGAGGTGGTTAGAAATTCGAGTTTGCCAGCATCAATTGTTTTCCCTTGGCACAGTTAGCAATGCAAACAGCTGTTGACAGAACATCAGGACAGGTACATTCGATGAGGAACAAATGGCTTTTTTAGTCGCTGCTTCCCAGAAATGATGGGCCGTAAGTCTAAGGGGCCAAAGGTCAAGAAGACAATGATGAAATATCCCCCACAGACCTGATGTCAGGTGGTTCGATGTTAAGATCGCTCTGATATGGTCTCTCAGCCTCGATTTCAACTCCACTCAAGCCCCATTAGAAATAAGGGCAGCCTATTAAACCAGCAGGTAGCAAAGCTTTTCTCTTCTTGGGTATAAGCTCCCTGGCCACCTGGCTCTTTGACCCCCTGTGGCTTATTTCAACTATTATCAGTTTTCTAAATAAAAATTGGGGTAGAGTTGAACCTTTTGAAGTGGCAATTCTTTAACACTTGGAAATGTGTGAGCCATTGGCTCTGCAGTTATCTAGAGCGACACAGAAGACTAATGTGATCACCGCTAGTTCAAATTAAGACTAATATTTGACTTATGCCACCTAACAGTGGAGACAGCTCAATTAGAAAACTTTGATGGGCAAATTTAGTACATGATCAAGTCCTGGAGTATACTTAGATATTGAGTCATTCTCTAGAGAGCAAGAAATGACATATTTGTTTGGGCAATCCCTGAAGTGCTCAGTTGTATAAAATGGGAGGGAAGGCGATAGAAACGCACCGCCTGTCCTATGCCTCAATTCTGATCCAGGAAGTTTCTCCACTAGTCTTTGTGTGATAAAGGGTCACTCTAAGATGTGGGGCTCTCCCATATCTCCCAATGCCAAGGCACTGGCATTGACAAAGGCATATTTAGGTAGCAATATATCTGGCTCATTTCAGGGTTAGCAAGTATTATATATGCCCAATTGACAGAAATTTTCTTCTACTCACTTTTTTTAAGAATGTCTAAAATTCTTGAGATCACCTTTCTGGTGTAAGATATATTATCTCTTTTAAAAAGCAGATGCCTCTCTGGTTTGAAGAGGTTAAACACGTAGACTTTAGTGCAAAGATGTTGATCAGAGTCTTTGCTTAGAGCAAGTTAATAAATTGAGTGCTTGGGATGGGAGGAGCTCTGAAAGGAGAAAAGGGAAGGGTGGGACATTACAAAGATAGTTTTTCCTCTGAGACTTGGAGATACCGGAGAATGTGGACTGTATTCTCCAATTTTTGTATCTCTGATACTTTGCATAGTACTGGACACATAAAAAGACCCACTGTATTCTTGATGAATTGATACAGATACATAATTCTGCAAAGACTAACTTTCCTCAGAAAAAGTGAATTGTATCAGTACACAAATGTTCTGATTCAAATTCCATTGGATACATGGACAGATGGGTAGGAAAAGAGAAGAAAGTGATGAGAGAAAGAGAGAGAGAAAATAAATTTCCCTCTTTTTAAATTATTGTGTACTCTCAGAAGACATCCCCATCTCCAAACAGTTCCTTGTTCCTGAATGTCAAAAATTTTCCTGGAAAATTCTGAATGTGCTATTGTTATTACTTATTTATTTTTATTATTTTAATTTATTTTTTACATTCAATCCATGTACATCACTACAGCTTGTAAAATGAATTTACCCAGCATGAATAATCTTCACACCAGTCTAGTTGAAGATATCATACACATTATCATCAACAGACAATCCTCATTTCTGTGTTCCTTAAATGTCTTGCTTCTATTTTTCTCCTTTCCTCTCACTCGTTTAGTATTTAACTAGAACTGTTTTCCAAATGAGAACCTCAAACATAGGGCACAGGGTTGGACTCAGCTCTGTCTTACATTGGTACATTCTGAGTGCCCTGCCCAAAACACATGGGTCAAAACTGCACACTTCTCCTTTGACCAGGTTGAAGCTCTTCCACCACATTATCCACTACCACTTAATAATAAATCTATGTTTATCCAGAATAAATTGCTCCACTTGCGGTAAATTAGAAATTGTGCAGATCCTTATTCTCATAATATTCCAGAGCAAGGAAGTATTTATCTATTTTGGTGTGATGATATTGGCTGTCTTTAAATGAACACTTCTTTGTGCATGTGCTCATCAGAAAGACAGAGACAGAGAGACAGAAAGTGAGAAATCACTCCCCAGGGGGGATGGCCATCCCACACTTCTTTGTGGGAGAGCCTCACACCTTATACTGACCCTTTGTCACACACAGACTAGTGGAGGATCTTCCTGGATCAGAATTGAGGCATGGATCTCTGTCCTTCACATAGAGACCTATTTATGATTTTTCTTACCACACTATGTTAGAATACCTGGAGGGTTTTTCACTCATATAATTTTACCTGCATACATTTATTTGATCTTTTTTAACATACCCAAGAAGTAGGCACTATCACTAGCTGGTCCCACTACCTTATTCATAGATGAGAACACAGTGCCATAGGAACCAAGTTAAATACTTTATCTAAGCTCACAAGGCTAGTTGGAAAAGTTAGTGGGACTGGGGTCCAGAACTGCCACTTCAGGGACCAGCAGTTAGCGTAATGGCTATGTCGCTGGACTCCCATGTAGTCGATCACAGTTTGCGTCCCAGACCTGGTGGCTTAAAACTCATGCCAGGCGCGTGTGCGTGTGTACCCAAGATTCTGAGAGGAGAACGGAGGAGAAGGGATTGCGGCATGGCCATCTCCCCTGGGGAGTGATTTCTCACTTTCTGTCTCTCTGTCTCTCTCTGTCTGGTGAGCGCACACACCCCATAGCAGAAACCTCTCAAAACAAAAACAAAAACAAAAACAAAAAAACAAAAAACAAACAAAACAAAACAAAACAGAACTGCCACTTCAGGACTCCATGCATTTCTCCCATGGCTCAACATTGGAGAAACAAAATTTCTAATAAACTTGCCAAATGACAATGTTGGAACAGAGACATTTGTACAGGAATTGTAATTTCCATCTGCTGGCCCCACAAGTACATGTTTTTAATGCTGTTGTGTTCCATACTATTTCTACAACTTTGCTATTAAAATACATTAAACTATTGGGTCATCTGAAAAGTTATGAAAAATTTTTTTGCATATAAAGACATAGAAAAGTACATTATGACTTTTCAATAAATATGTAGATATGGATATAGATAGACAGAGAGATAGAGATAGGTGATAGGTATAAAAGATAGGGAGGTGAAGAATGCCAGGACAATATCATTGCATGAACTATTAGTTTTTTTGTTTTTGTTTGTGTTTGTGTTTTTTTTTTTTTTTTGAGAGGTTTTTGCTGTAAGGTGCATGCGTTCATCAGAAAGACAGAGAGAGACAGAGAGACAGAAAGTGAGAAATCACACCCCAGGGGGTTGGCCATGCCACAATTCCTTTTCCTCCATTCTCCTCTTGGAATCTTGGGCATGTATGCACATGTGCCCAGTGTGAGTTTAAGCCACCGGGTCCGAGCCTTGAACCGTGGTTGACTACCTGGGAGTTCAGCGACGTGGTCACTCCACCATCTGCTGGTCCCAACATGAACTATTAGTTTTAACTTAGGTATATCTTTAATGGAATCACCTTCATCTACCTTCTTCCCGCATCACAACACATGTCCACAAACAACTCTACAACTCTACTGGCCCAGCAAAGACCCTTTTTCACAGAAAAAAAAAGTGTTTTTTGGGGATAGAAACAGTTGAGGTTTTTGTTACATAAAAGAGGGATTCTACCCTTAAAAACTCTTAATACAAGTCCCCAATGCCCTTTCTCTGTTGATAAGATTAGCTAGCATCAGCTACTATAAATACTTACCTTTTTATTGATGAGCTCTTCCCTTGGATAATGAGCTCCTTTCAGATGGGCACAGGTTCTATTTACTTTTTTTTTTTTCCCCCTAATGGCTGGCCAAAAACATTTCAGAAATACAAAAAACTGATAACCTGAGGATGATTTCTGGTTTTAAGAAGCCAGATTCTTTTAGATCAAATCTTGTTTCAAGCCACATTACTATTTGTCTTAAAAAACAAGAAGATCTGGAGATGGCAGTCCCCTCTCAAATTTTTATGTGGAGCTGACTAATAGCTACTCCCTTCAGATAGGGCTTGTCTCTATTCCATCTGGCCAGCTCCACTTACAACACCTGTCTGGGCACATGAGCACTTGATGGTGAGGATGAGAACCCTACAACAAAGAGGTAAAAAACAGGAAAACAGTAAGGCCTGGGTACTCTTATTCTGGCATTTCAGGGTCTACCCTGACCACTTCTGTCCCTGGTGATGCATGCTAATGGTTCCTGTTCCACCCCACTTAAGTGTGTCTTAGCATATATTTCTTGTATCCAAACTTGAGGGATCTTTTTTTTTTTTGGAGAGGTTTTTGCTATAGGGCGTGTGTGCTCACCAGACAGACAGAGAGAGACAGAGAGACAGAAAGCGAGAAATCACCCCCCAGGGGGGATGGCCACACCACAGTCCCTTCTCCTCCGTTCTCCTCTCGGGATCTTGGGTACGCACGCACATGCACCCGGCGTGAGTTTAAGCTGCTGGGTCCAGGACTCGAACTGTGGTCAAATACGTGGGAGTCCAGCGACATAGCCATTACGCCAACTGTTGGTCTCACAAAAAGAAGGGATCTTCATGGCAAGGACACTTGAAGGGACTGAGGAGAAGAAAATAATTTCTTTGGGGTTGGGATTCTGGTCTGCTCTCAAGATTTGATATGGAAGTAAGAGAACAAAAGCAGGCACATATGCTCCCTGATCATGTGGCAGTCACTGTTTTGAGCTGAAGACATGGCCAAAAATGCTTCTGGGACCAAATGTCACATTTAGGAGTGTAAGTTAGAAGATATGAAACCTCTCTATTTTCTCTTTTTTTCAGTTCACTTGCTACTAATTTACTCATTATTAGGTCAAAGAGTTAAGCAATAAAATGCATAGAGCATGATGATAAAAATACTTACGGAATGTACACTGACTTTCCAGGATAAAAATGTTGATTTTAGATGGAAGAAAGTTTCCACAATATTGTGAGCTTGGAAAGTCTGCAAAGCTGTTATCTATCCTAGGGATAAGATCATGGCCTTACTCTATGGTCTTCATTCAGTTGTTCAGCGGCTATGCCAGGTGAAGCATAAAATAGTGGGAGATATAATAGTAAACAACAACAAAATACTTGACTCCTGCTTTCATGTGAACACACTCTTTTTGGGGAGATAGATACCAATCATGTAAGTATAAGGATAGAAGGAGAAAGCAATCTTGTGGAAGGATCAGATCTAGTCTTGCTTGTTAGTACAGGTGATCATGCTGGGGGAGTATCCCCAGGGAAAGTTTCCTTGAGAAAGTATCCTTTGAAGTTACTGTCTCTATCATTTTCGCATGATTCATAATATCTGTCTTAGCCATTTGTGCAGGGTAGCTTCTGTGGATTCTTACACCATGGATTTCCATCCAGATTTTCATGTTAACTCTTTCTCATCTCTTAGTTCAAGCATCTCATTTTCTGGGTGGCCTTTTCTGACATTCACTCTCCACTCTAGGCAGAGCTGCCCTCAGTGGTCTTCCTATATTTCCCTATCAGCCAGTAAGTAATTGTTGAGATGAGAACTTTTAATCTGTTACCTGTACTTGAAAACCTGGAACCTAATGAACGTGGTGAAAGGTTTGCTGCTGAATACATGGTGAGCTATGACAGAATAAAGATGACATGGTTCACAGTGTGGGTGGTTGGGGAATTGAACCTGCATGCTCTGGGGGAAACTCAAACTTGGTTTATACTCACAAAGATGAACAATGAAAACCTCTTGACACCCCTCCTCCTTATATTGTACAATTCCCTTGATTAGACTTTTTAGCTTTTCTAAAGCTGATTCATGGGACCAGCAGATGGTGTAATGGTTACTAGACTCTCATGTAGTCGACCACAGTTTGAGTCCCAGACTCAGTGTCTGAAAACTCACTCTGGGTGTGTGTACATGCATGCCCAAGATCCCAAGAGGAGAGTGGAGAAGAAGGGATTGCAGCTTGGCTATCCCCCCAGGGGTGATTTCTTGCTTTCTGTCTCTCTGGTGAGCACACATCCTGTAACAGAAATCTCTCTTTAAAAAAAAAAGTTGACTCCTTTTTGTCCTAAGACTACTCTGACTAGTTTTCATTTATCTTTAAAAGAAAAAAAAATGGAAGCACTTATTTAAATTAGCAACTTCTGGTGAGATTGACAGACTAAATAGAAAAGCACTGGATAAATTTATAAATTATGCTCCTCTGTAGTCAGTGTCTAGTACTTAACACAATTTTACACACACACACACAAAGTCGTTTCTCATTATTTATGGTAGTCTCTTTTATAAAGTTGGAGTAAACACTGAATTAGTGAATACTGAACCATCACCCCTAGGGGAAATATGAGGTTAGGTTACTGCAAGTCTCTGGTTCACAATATTTTTGCCAATCAAACAGTACATAACCTTATTTTATGTGTTTCTGTTTAAAGATACTTTATATAATATATATGTTAATTCATTAGCATGGAACTTACTGCCAATAGCATTATAATTCATGCTTAAATGGAGCATACCTAACACATGTATTTTCTCTATAAGCACCTCACAGCTTTCATGAGCTTAGGAAACTAGAGAATATTTCACCACTACACTAGCAAAATTACCAACAAAAAATTTAAAAAAAATGGTGACATAGACTGAACAAAAAAATACTTTCTTGAAGTATAAGTGCTCAAACAAGAAGGCCGAGCATTGCTTTATTTGATCTCAGTTGAAAATATGCATAAGTGATTTGAATTGTTCACAACTCTGCACATGTCTATAAATGATATGAAAACACTAGAGTATTGATTCTGGATTACGAATAATTTTAGTGAGTAGGCTAATTCATCAATATGGAACTCATGAACAATAAAGATTCAGTGTATATATAATTTATATCAAAAAATATATTTATAGGTCTAAACATATTCCTTAATGCTATACCTGGCTACAATAAGTGCCCAGTAAATTTTTTGAATGAGTGAGATTTATTATTTAATACAGTTAAAAAATATTTTGGTGAAGAAAGGATTCATATATCTCATATGAGGTAATGCAGTAATGCATATTTAGCAGTAAAATGCCACTGAACTAATTTCATCTTTTGATTATGTGCCTCATAGAGTCATATAAAGACTATTCCAGATGACCTGCTCATGAAAGTTTATGAAGTCCACTTGAATGAGTTCTCTAGAGTGTACTGATCATGCTGATTTAGAAAAAGAAAAAGAAAAAGAAAAGGACAAACAATTATTTACTTTATCTGTTTGTTTCTTCATTGCTAATGTAAGAAGTATCTTAAAAATATTCCTCCGGAAAAGGGGTCGGTGGAAGGAAAACTTTTGAAACTCAGTGGGTTGGGTTTTCTTTCAGAGAAGCAACACTACCTGGTGGGGTTTTCTTTCTGTTTTATTTGCACTACCATAGTCATTAAACAGTTTGTCAAGTGAAGAATTATGGGTATCAAAGATTTGATAGGGATCAGCAAGTGTTGTGGTGGTTAAGGCACTGGACACTCCCATATGACTGACTATGGTTTGAGTCCCGGACCTGGTGGCTTGCTTTCTTGTTTTCCCTTTGTCTGTCTCTCTCTGTCTCACTCCAGTCAAATTGAAATAAATGAATGAATAAATAAAATTAGTTTTTTAAAAAGCCTTAATAATAAGTTTGTAATATATTTAGAAAAGTAGAATCTCAAGAATGAAGATTAAAATCGGTGATGAAGGGAAGAAAAGTCAAAATGACAGAGCAGCCATCGGCAATGACATGACTCCCAGAACCAGCTGTTGGTAGCTCTGGATGATAATATGATAGCAGCTCATACACACATCACACTCTTTGGCTCTTACGTAAAATACCTGTTAGTCCTCATAACAGCTCCTTGTAGAGGATTATGTTTACATTGTAAAAAGGAGGAACTGGGAACAAGGATGTATGGGTTGACTCCAAGAATCTCACCTCCAACAGAGTGGAAAGTGGAACTTGTGCAGTGCTCTTCAACTTCTCCTGGGTGAGGTGGACCTGGAGGGGTGGGGGCTTTGAGTCAAAGGTTTGACAAGCAGAAGTCAATATATATATGACTAGCTCTAGAGAATCCATTTGGTTAAATTCACAGGCTCAGAGCACTGTTTAAAAAGAGAATATTTAGAGATAATATTGTATACTCACTTTTTTAGGTAAGAAAACCAAGGCCAGAGAGCTAAAGCAATGTTAACAAAATCACACAGCCAGTTAATAGTAGAGCCTGGTCTTGAACTCTGGTCTCCAAATTCTGAATTTCCTTCCTGTCAACCTTGCACTATTTCTGCAATGACACTATTTTTACCCCTATTCTCAACAGCTTTACAATTCTGAATTTTCCTGATAGAGTTTCAAATACATGGTGTGGGGAAATCCTCTCTGTGGTCCATAGATAAGAATTGCAGACTTCCCTGCTGTATTAATTAATAGCCTCATTAATCCACATTTAACTGTTCAATTAAATGTTTAATGTAACGCTTAGAGGTGCCATCAATTACCATGTGAGAAGCAACTCTTGGAGATCCCAGGCTGGAAGCTGTTATGTACATGTGCAAAATTACCGTCATTCGGACACACCATGTTATCTTATAGTGCTCTATTCAGGGAAGGTGTGTTACAGCTTCAGCTTAACTCAGGGTGGATTAAATCAGTGCGTTGGAGAAGAATGGAATTAAATGCTTTGCTGTAATGACTCACATCCTCACAAGTACTACTCATTAATTGTAGGTGCTACATGACATGAATGTGCTAGGGGATGGCAAATATAATATTTTGAATGCTTTTCTTTCCCAGAATTACCCCAGAGAGAGAGAAAAATGATCTCAGTGGTGGTTACTGAAAACACATGCCAGCTTGATTTCCCTAGCAATGATATTAACAGTGAAGAGTAAAGCATTTGTGCCTCAGCGCAAAGAAAGGCAGCTCGATTTCCACCAAATGTATTTCAACCTGACTTAGGTAATAATTAAGAAGCAAGCAACATGGGGAGGTTCATAATTGCAGTTGCTCATTATGTGAGCTAGAATGGTAAGATTTGCTTGTGTGGCAGAGTTTTTTCTATGTGGGTCCATAGACCCGAGCTGGCAGCTGCCTCTTTGGAAGGCTACCCTATGCACATGATGTATTGGTTGAGATTACAATGGGAGAATGGTGCCATGCATAAGGGCCATCCCTGTGTCCTCTACCATCAGAATTTTACATTTTTAAGATCAGATAAGTAGCTATTGCAGTTGTTCTAAGAGACATCGAATGTTTTGCTCTGCAACCTGTGGTGAGATATTGGGGATAGTTGGTCTCTATAAGAAGAGTGTCTGGAGTGAGATGTGAAGAACCACTGGCACCTGCCTCCTGGTCTTCCTAGGAGGGAGGGAGGAATTTCTTTCTTACACGTGATCTATGAGGGATTTCCTCTTGAGGATCTGTTTAGTCTGCTTAGTTAGGACAGGTGGAAACAGAGTTGATGTGGAGTGGGAGAAACAGGCAGATCCAAACTAAGCAGAGGCCAATAGTAAAACTTAGACTCAAGTTACGGGCTGACCCCATAGCCTAGTGGTTAAGGGAACAAGATCCCACAATTTGAATCCTGACCCCAGTGGCTTGAAAAACATGCTGGTCACATGTGTATGCTTTCCCCAAATCCTGACAGGATGGAAAAAGGCAGAAGAAGGGATTGTGGTGTGACCATGCTTTATGAGGGGGAATTTTTCTCCCTTCTGCTCCCCGCCCCCTCTGGTGAGTACATTCACTCTCAAAACAAGAACAAAGTCTATTCTAGTGACAACATTGAAAGTACCTCTTCTAAATGAGAAAATGGTTTAAAATTACAAGGTGGGTTCAATCAAAAGGAGAGAAATTTAGAAATCAGCTTGACTTAAGCAAGAGCATGTAACCATAATGTGAGTAAACTCATGTTTGAAAATTGGTCAGGATCATTGCTAGACAAGGAAGTTTTCATCTGGGTGTTGGGCAGAATCAGGACAGCACTGTGGAAGATAAAGAACTTGTGGAATAAATCCTGAACAGGTAGGGTGGGAAAAAGCTGGAAAGAGGACGAAAGGGAGTTTCAGGAAGATTTTGCTATGTGTGGTGATGTGAACCTCAAAGATACCAGTATAAACTGGAATTCTTTTAAATTAGCTTAGGCCATTAAATTTAATTTCTCTGAATCTGACACTGTCTTGAGACAGAGCCATATGGGTCTCAAGGATTTATTAGGGTTATATTTGCTGCTGTGAAGAAGAATTAAATAGGACAAATCCTGATATTGATCTCTGTTTAATCATTAAGCATATTAGATTTCTGACTGAGATGCATGGACATCCAGATTCTCCTAGTTTTAGCCTTTTGTTACTTGTACCTCTCATAGTTTTAGTTCACTGACTTTCTCTGCTCACCCACATCATTCCCTTTGTACTTTTTGGATCTCAAAACTTTATAGAGGTGATCTCAGGTCTTCTCGAGCTGTTCCTTAAACATTTTCAATCTGCTCTTCTTGCCCTGAGGGATATTATGCAGCTTCAAAGATTCTATCTAGAAAGTGAGCCAAGAACTCATTTCCATACAACATGTTGTCACCATCATGTCACAAAATGCCACAACTGGCTGGAGCATAGATCTTCTAGTCCAGGATTTTTCAGTTTATATCATGGAGAACCCTAGAAGCTCCACATAGAAGTGTCTTGAGGACTTTGCTCCTGAAGTCATTGCTGGTAGAACTGAGAATGAGGCTAAGTGGGAAGTCTTCCCTATCCCCTTTCATTAAAGCCTGACTTCTGGGGCCAGCAGATGGCATAGCGGTTATATCACTAGAGTCCCACATGGCCAAAAGAGGTTTAAGTCCTGGCCCCAGTGGCTTGAAACTTATGCCAGGTACATGTGCATGCCCAAGGTCCCAGGAGACAAATGGAGAAGGGATTGCAGCATGGCCATTCTCCATAGGGGGTGATTTCTCACTTGCCCTATCGCTGTTGCTGTTGCTCACCAGAAAGAAAGGGATTGCAGCATGGCCATTCTCCATAGGGGATGATTTCTCACTTGCCCTATCGCTGTTGCTTTGCTCACGAGAAAGAAAGAGCGACAGAAAGACAGAAAGCAAGAAATCACCCCCCAGAGGGGATGGCCACACCGTAAACCTTTCTCCTCCATTCTCCTCTCGGGATCTTGGGCACACACGCACATGCTCTCAGTGTACGTTTAAGCCACCGGGTCCAGGACTTGGACCGCGGTTGACTACATGGGAGTCCAGCGACATAGCTATTACGCTAACTGCTGGTCCTGAAAGGGATTTTCTTAAGGAGGTTCAGCTCAGCAGTGGCCTGGTGAAAACTTCAGCCTTAGACTTGCTTCCATTTTAGCAGTGATTACCTCCTGTCTATTGGAAACACTGAGAGCTTCACAGAAAAAGCCAGGTCTCTTCTGGAGAGAATGACTTACTAGAAATGGATGTGGGTAGCTTAGAGATATGTAATCATAAGTTTCTCAGGAGAGTCTGACAGATTTGGAAATCACTGCTGCATGCCGCTGACTTTTACATATCCCATTCCATCAGGTGTGAAGTGACATAAGGGCCATCTCTCCAACATTGAGAAGAAGGAAAGAAATTAGAAGTCAGGAATTAACCAAATTCCTTGAGCTTCCAAGAGCATAAGTTTTCTTATATTATTATATAATGCACTAGTTTTGATTTATAGATTAGAAATCTAGCCTTACATACTATTATATAATACAAACAATTGTATCATAATATATTTATCTCATTAACTTCTAGTGTACCAGGCATTGTACTAGACAGTTGAAATATGCAAATAAATGAGTTATCCCATATGTAAAGGAAACAGATGAGTTTGTTGACACGGATAAGGATTCAGATAAAAAGCAATGGGAGCCCAGAAAATGGGGCAACCTCCCAAACTGGGAGGAGATAAGGAATTGCCAATATCCAAACTCAGTCAGCTATATAAAGGAGGGTTTCTTACAGGAAGTGGACACAATATGAACCAAATCATAGATATATGGAACCCTGAAAGCAGCAAGAAGCTTAGCGTGGACAGAAATATATAGAGAAAGGGACTATTGCTATAATGGGATGAACTGAAGCTAGAGGTGATGGGTATGGTCAGGTCACAGAAGTACCCATTAAAGAGCCTGGGCTTTACTTTATGAGAGATGGAGAACTACCAAGGCACTTTACGCAGAAGAGCTAGGTGATTACATCTGACTCAATATAGACCATATACTCATTCATTCATTCAGCTATGATCAAGGGGTTACTCTATCCAGAGTGACTTGCTTCCAAGCCCAGTCACTCACCACGTGGGTCCTCCAGCCAGCTTACATGAAAAGGAGTGAGGAGGCATGTGGAGTGATCAGGGGTAAACTAACTGAAAGTCTGAGAAATATCACAATGTCGATGGCCTCCAGCTATGAAGCACCATTGTTGTTCCCAAGCATGCGTTCCCAATACCAGCTTATAACTTTATAAAATGAAGTTCTATGATAATATTAAATTATTATCCTATGTTATAGAATGAATTGTGTCTTCTCAAAATTTATATGCTGTAGCCCTATCACCCAATATGACTGCATTTAGAGAGAGAGTCTTTAAGGAAGTAATTAAGGTTAAACGAGATCATACAATGTGGATACGACTCTGATAGTACCTTTGTATTTGTATTAAAATGAAGAGACTCAAGAGATCTCTCTCTCCCCATGCACAAAGAAAGTGCCATGTAGGGACATGATAAGAAGGCAGCTGTCTATTCCAGGAAGAGAGCCTTTAGCAGAAACCAACCCTTCTGGCACCTTGATCTTAGATGTTCAGCCTCCAGAACTAAGAGAAAATTAATTTGTTGTTAAAGCCACCTAATCTGTGATAATCTGTTATGGTAGCCCTATAAACGTAGCAGATCCTGTTAGATGATACTGATGTATCTTACTCACAATAAGGCTTCTTTTTAGAAAATAGGAGCTGAAGGTAGAACCTTCATAATAGTGTGCAGTAGTGTTAAGTTCCAGATACCATGCTATAAGTATGGTAGAAAACTGAATTTCATTTGAGGAAGGTTGAATTCTACTATAGCTTCACTATTTTAGACTCATCCAAGAGGAGATCTAGATTCTAGTCTCAGCTCTGCCATTAACAAGCCATGCAGCTTTTTCTCATTCAGATTCCTCATTTATAAAACAAAGATGAAGGTGTGGGAAGTTGGGGGGAGAGGCCGAATTCTCACAAGGTCCTTTAGAGTGCCAAGATATGTTGATTTTATGATTCATTTCCATCTAGGCTTCTAGATAGATATTTCAGTGTTGACAAGATCTATTGGGATGTTTGTCAGATAAACACACAAATGGTTTAGCTATCTAGAAGTGGCCCACTTGCAATAAACCTGATTGGGGAAAGAAATGGACAATTAATTCCAGGCAAACAATAAAAATGTATGAAAATTAAAGATGTAGAGAAACTAATAATGACAGCGATGAGGGCTGGCTCTGCCTTTATTAGTGTCTTTTGTGTTCTTTTATGAAACGTCTATTATCAGCGAACTGGCTGATTATTCTCTCATAATTACTTCATACGGAATAATTAAATAAAATGCAGACAATAATCTTTTATAGACAATTACAAAGAGAAACATTTTTGTGGGAGGAAAGGAAGGGAGGGGTGTTGGGGGAGGAGGCTGGAATGTGATGCCTCATTTCTGGGCTTTTATGGGGGTTCCTCTTTCAGTTTCCAGGTCTCTGCTAAGACCTCCCAAGGGACTGTAAGCTGTCTTAGGTGTCAAGGACCTACACCAATACTTCTTTGACTAAAGGGAATTTGAGGCCTTGGTGGGTGGGAAGTGTGAACACATTTTACAAAACAACTCTTGATTCCAATATTCACCTCCAAAAAATTCTCTGCTTCAGGTCATCTGGGGATGTCAAAGTAGTTGTGATAACAAGGTCTGAAATAAGACAAGTCCAGATTCAATTCCCTGTTCTTCAAACTATAACCTGGGGATCATTACTAAGACTTTGCTCTTCTCACCCATTACGTCTACTTCATCATCAGTGTTATTAGGGAGCCTATCTCCAATATAGCTCCTGAATCATCTACCATTTCCTCTACTTCCACCACCTACATCATTTTCTCTCTTTTGGTACCACTGCAACCTTCATAGAAATATTTCTGCTAATATGTTTGTCCTCCCCACATAATTATTTTCCCATTCACTAACCAGTATAGTGTTTGAAAAATAGAAGGTAGATTAGGTTGGTCTCATGTTTAAAACTCTGCCAGGGCTTCCTGTTGCACTTACAATAAAATGGGCCAAATCCTTTTGCTGAATGAGCTACAGAGCTCTGCCTTCATTTCTACCACTCTTCCTTCCTCAGCCATCAGCTCCAGCCTTCTGCCATTTCCTGAATGGATATAGCTTTCTCAGTCTTAGGGTCATTATTTATATTCTCCTTTGACATTTTTCGTGAACAATCCCTATAAGTCTTCACATTGATTAGTGAGGACCTGGATTTTCATTTCTTTTGGTTCCCTTAAATAGCGCTTACCCTCATGGAGCCTTTGTGGGGAGCATTATTACATAAATACATAAAGGATATTTATATTATTATTTTTGAGAGGTTTTTGCTATAGGGCATGTGCATTCGCCAGAAAGATGGAGAGAGACAGAGAGACAGAAAACGAGAAGTCACCTCCCCATGGGGGATGGCCTACCACAATCCCTTCTCCATTCTCTTCTCGGGTTCTTGGGCATGCACGCACATGTGCCTGGCATGAGTTTAAGCCACCAGGTCCAGGATTCAAATCATGGTGAACTATGTGGGAGTCTAGTGACATAGCCATTACACCAACTGCTGGTCCCAGGATATTTATATCATAATATGATGATCAGTGATTGGGAAAAATTCAAGCAAGAGAAAAGGATAGATCGACTAGAGATGGTGCCAGAGGATGTGCTTTTAAGTAGGATAGACAGGGAAGGCCTCAGGAAGGTGATATTTGAATACAAATTGGAAGGAGATGGGGAGTGCACCCTGTCAATTGAGATATCTTCTGAGTAGCAACATCATAGACCATAGTATATCTGAGGATACCTGTCACACAAATCCTAGTTTCTAAAGGCCATTGCCCACTAAAAAGAATGAGAGCTCTTGGAAGAAATGGCCGACTTACAGGACTGGGACAAGAGAAGTACAATTTAGATGAACTTCTCAAGAATGACACAGCTAGATAAAAAGGGCATAGGAGCCAGAGGGACTCCTGCTTGTTAAACCAAGGACAAATCTGATTGTCAAAACAAATAATGATAGGAATATAGTATAATCTATTAAACAATAAATCCCCAAGTCAACATTGATATAAACAAACAAAGAATTAAAAACATGGGCATAAAAGGCTCTTCCGTGGACTGGTCTTATAGCCCAGTGGTTAAGGAAGTGGATCCTACATGACCAGCTGTGATTTGAGTCCTGGCCCAGGCAGCTTGAAAAACATGCCAAATGCATGTGTGTATATGCACGATAACCTGAGAGGAAAATAGAATGGAGGAGAAAGGATTGTGGCATGACCATATGCATTGGAGGATGCTTCTCCCCACACCCCTGCAAGAGCACATGCCTTCTGGCAATCAAAAAAAAAAGAACTCTTTATTACAGTAGAATGTAACTATAATTGTAAATGTAGAAGAAATGAGAAATTATTAGAAAATCACTACTTGGCAATTATTATAATAATAACTCAGGCAAGAAACATCAATGGTTACTAAAACTAGTGGGTTACAGTGGGATAATGAAAGACATAGGAAAAGCCTGGAAGATGCCATTTTAATCAAATGATCAAAGTTTCTATCAACATGAATGGGACAAATTGACTTTGCTTACCAACTGAGAGAATGGTAATGAGAAGAACCAAACACTGCTTCTGAGATATTCCTGTTAAAATGCATTATCTGAGTCTTGTCATGAGGAAGGATCAGACTAACTCAAGTGGAGTAATATTCTACAAAATGACTGGCGTGTAATCACCAAAAGATCAAGAGGAGGTGTCTCGGGAACCAGCTGTTAGCGTAATGGCTATGTCGCTGGACTCCTATGTAGTGACCGCCGTTCGCGTTCCGGACCCGGCGGCTTAAACTCATGCCGGGCACGTGTGCGTGCGTGCGTGCCCAAAATCCCAAGAGGAGAATGGAGGAGAAGGAATTGCAGCGTGGCCATCCCCCTTGGGGGATGATTTCTCACTTTCTATCTCTCTGTTTCTCTCTGTCTGTCTGGCGAGCGCACATGCCCAATAGTGAAAACCTCTCCAAAAAAAAAGGAGGTGTCTCAAGAAAAGATCAAAAAACTGTTCCAGAAGGAGGAAGACCAGAGATGTGACAACTAAGTGTAATCTATGATTGAGTCCTGGCCCAGGCAGCTTGAAAAACATGCCAAATGCATGTGTGTATATGCACGATAACCTGAGAGGAAAATAGAATGGAGGAGAAAGGATTGTGGCATGACCATATGCATTGGAGGATGCTTCTCCCCACACCCCTGCAAGAGCACATGCCTTCTGGCAATCAAAAAAAAAAGGACTCCTTATTACAGTAGAATGATTCATTACTATGATTCTTTCAGTTATGCATTTGATGTCTCTTATTGAGGTCTTTGGGTGAAGAGCATATAAAATATTTTTGTACTGTTCTTGAAAATTTCCATAATTTTGAACATGTTTCAAATAATATTACACTTGGGACCAGCAGGTGGTATAGTGGTTAAGGCCCTGGACTCCCACATAGTTGACCACAGTTCAAGTCCCGGACCAGGCAGCTCGAAACTCATTTTGGGCACATGTGAGTGCATATTTAAATCCCCAAAGGAAAATAGAAGAGAAAGGATTGAGGCATGGTCATCCCCCATGCCCAGGAGTGTGATTTCTTGCTTTCTGTCTCTGTCTGTGTTTGTCTCTCCAGCACACACCCTATAGCAAAAATCTCTCTTTAAAAAACAGACAAATAACATAACACTTAAACAATCTTACCCTAAACTTTCATACTTTAATTATTGCTAGTGACAAGTTCCTTCTAATACAAATTACAACTGACTTTAATATGGCCATGAATGATGATAAAACAGTCCATTGTCTGGGTCCTATAGGACCTTGTGGGTCACAGCCAACTCTGATAAGGATGAAGAAGGAGGATGTGGAACCAGCAGTTAGCGTAATGGCTATGTCGCTGGACTCCCACGTAGTTGACCGCAGTTCGCGTCCCGGACCCGGTGGCTTAAAACTCACGCTGGGCGTGTGTGCATGCGTGCCCAAGATCCCGAGAGGAGAATGGAGAAGAAGGGATTGCGGCGTGACCATCCCCTCTTGGGGGGTGATTTCTTGCTTTCTGTCTCTCTGTCTGTCTGGCGAGTGCATGTGCCCTGTAGCGAAAACCTCTCAAGAAAAAAAAAAAAAAAAAAGAAGAAGAAGGAGGATGTTAATGCAGTGGCTTTGTCGCTTGGCTCATAATATCAACTCTCATTTGTAAATTCCTCCACATAAATAGTAGCATAATCAGAACCCTTTTAACTCCAAACATTATCTCACCAGTTGTCTCTCTGTGTGGTTGGGAATGTGTGGGTGGCAGCAAATAGAAGAAAGATCTGAAAAAATATAGATGCAAACGGAAAAAGGTCCCATCATTATATATATTCTCATTCCTCCCCCTACAACTCCATTAAACAGAATAATGAAAGGAAAGGAAAAAAACAAAAATCAGTTGCCACCAGGAAATTTCCCAAGTTCTTCTGTGCCAAACAACAGCAGAAGCCAAGGAAGTGGCATTGCACCCACACGGCCTTCTTGTCAATGGACCCAGCTGGAACTCCCACAACTGGGATATTTATGAGGCTTTGGGAAAACATTCAGATTTGGAGAGAAATCCCAAGAGCTGCCTCTCAGAGAAGTGTGGCAGTGGTTTCAAACTGGGTTCAGCCTCCATTACGCAGGTTCAGGTATTCACAATCTGGACAGCTTGGGATCATAATTTTAAGCCTGGCTTCCTGGGGAACTTTGACCACAGCCCAAGGAACACGCCTGGCTGCCTAAAGCCCAAGGTTTAGAACTACAGTTTGCTTTGCCAAATGTAGTATAGAGAATAAGAGCACAAATGTCTTTCTTTTTTTAGAGTTTTTTTTTTAAGAGGTTTTTTTTTGCTATAGGACATGTGCGCTCACCAGACACAGAGAGAGAGACAGAGAGACAGAAAGTGAGAAATCCCCCCCCAGGGGGGATGGCCATGCCGCAATCCCTTCTCCTCCGTTCTCCTCTCGGGATCTTGGGCACGCACGCACACACACCCGGCATGAGTTTTAAGCCACCGGGTCCGAGACGCGAACTGGTTGACTATGTGGGAATCCAGAGACATAGCCATTACGCTAACTACTGGTCCCTAGAGTTTTTTTTTTTTTTAATAGGGCACCTGAGCTTGCCAGAAAGACAGAGACTGAGAGACAGAAATTACCCTTCAGGGAAGATGGCCACACTGCAAGCTCCTCTCCTCCATTCTCCTCTTGGGATCTTGGGCATGCACGCATACATACCTGGTGTGAGTTTAAGCTACTGGGTCCAGGACTCAAACCATGATTGACCACGTGTGAGTCCAGTGACATAATTATTATACCATCTTTTGTGCTGGCATCAAGAGCACAGATATCTTCTGGACTCAGTGTTCAGTGATGGGTAGTATTGAGACCTACTTCCTGAGGTTGTTGTGAGGATTAAATGAGATAGGAATTTAGCATCCAGATAAGTGTCAATATGTTATTTTTTCAGCAGTCTAAATTTTTTTTTTGTTGTAGTAAAATACAACTAGTTGTCATTTTTCCATTTTAGACATGTTTAAATGTGTGTTCAATGGTATAAAGTGCATCCACATTGCTGTGCAGCTATCACCATCATTTATCTCCAGAACTTTCATCATTCCAAGCTAACACTCTGTACTCATTGAACAATACTTGTCCATTCTCTCTTTCCCCCAGACTCTGGCAATCATCATTCTACTATGTGTCTCTATGAGTTTTACTACTCTGAGTACCTCATCCAAGTGGAATCATACAGTTTTTGTTTTTCTACGACTTATTGATTTATTTCCCTTAATATAATATTCTCAGAGTTCATCCACATAGTGTGTGTCGGAATTTAATTCTTTTTTATGACTGAATAATATTCTACTATATGGATACACCACATTTTGTTTAACCACTCATCTAACAGTGGACATCAGGTTGTTTCCATCCTTTAACTATTATGTATAATGTTACAATGAACATGTGAGTAAAAATATCTCTTGAGATCTTGATTTCAATTCTTTTGAATAAATACCTAGATGCAGAATTGCAGGGTCATGAGTTAGTACTATTTTTAATTTTTTGAGTAACTGCCATGTTGTTCTCCATAGCAGCTATAGCACTTTGTATTAACACTTTTAATCCATACCAATGCCAATTTCAGAAAAATAAATCATAAAGTGAAAAGACAACCTATAAAATGGGGAAAATATTTGTATCTATATGTCTAATAATAGGTTAATATCCAAAATTAATAAGGATTTCTACAACTCCATAAAAAATTTAACTTGATTTAAAAATGGGCAAAGGATTGAATAGATATTTCTCCAAAGGAGACACAGATATGGCCAATGGGTACATGAAAAGATGCCCAACATCACTAATCATTAGGGAAATACAAATCAAAACCACAACCAGCTATGACCTTACACCTGTTAGGATGGCTAGCCATTATCAAAAACATGTATGATTTATTAAAAGTAATTCTACTTTGATAATTTGTGATTTTAAATTTGAAGTAACCAAAACACTTTGAGGATGGAAAAAATTTTGTATTTATTTTATTTGTAGTGAATCCCAGGGACTTGATTCAGAGTCTCCTTACTTCTAATTTACAGCCAATTTTAAGGAGCATGATTCTGTGATTTCCAGCACCCCAACAGATTACATGAAGGCAATTAAGAGAGAATAAGAATATCTGAAGTAGCAAAGTGATGGCAGCACAAAGTGGTTGTTGACAGCTTGGGACACAACGGAAAAACAAGAAAAAAGTAGGCATGAGAATTGAAAGAATTTAACTTTTACAAATAACTGATTGACTTCATGTAATACTTGGGCCAATAAAGTATCATTGCATCACAGCACAACAAAGAAATCAATGTGCATAATATTTCTGGTTTCCTTAAGGAAGCAAATGATAAAATTCTGATTTATCCTAAGAGAGAAAACCTGAATGATATAAGACCATCTGACAAACAAGGTGAGGAGGGGGCCAAGAGCCTAGAGCCATTTAGAACTGAATGGATCCCACTTCCAGCACTCCCTAATGGTGAGACCTCAGCTCTCTTTCCTATTCTGTAAAACAAGTATGATAATGCCCAAGAGAGCTTCAGGGGAGGATTCAACAGGGTTAAAGTACTTGTTAGATATGTGGCCAGTGGTGAGAATTTAGGGAGTTACCGATTGCTGCTTTGATAAGGGTAAGTAACTGAAAGAAAAATGGCAAGTCCTGTGTATCCAGCTTGCAAAGCAGATCAGCAGTATCCAAGAAGTGGGGAGGAAGATGAGTGAGGTGCTCTCCAGACAACTTGGAGCAGGCAGAGCCAGAGTGGGTTTATTCCTAGTCCTTGTGTTACTCTCAAGAGCTTTAAGCTCTCTTGATCCTCTAGGGTTAGTAATCTCCAGAAGTTATTGAGTATTGCCATGTGCCAGGCCTTAGGCTTTTGTAATGTACAGGTCTTAGGCTTTTGTAATGTATTCTATTACCACAACTCTTTCTCTGGAGAAAAATAACTGGCACATGCTTTCCTGTGAGGCAACTGATGCATCACTTCTCTTAGGAGTGTAATCACTTTATAAATTTGTGCTGCAGAGTATAAGAGGTTTCAATCAAGGGATGAATCAACTACTGACAAAATTCCAAGCAAAGTTGGCAGAAGGGAACAAGGCATGTTTAGGGGTGTAAGTCTTCCTTGACTTTTGTAAGTTATCTCAAATATAAGTTGAGACGCATGAGAAATAGTCCTGAAAAAACACCAACAGATAAATTGTTATTAAACAATATGCTCAGGGACCAGCAGTTAGCGTAATGGCTATGTCACTGGACTCTCATGTAGTCGACTGCGGTTCAAGTCCCGGACCCGGTGACTTAAACTCACGCCTGGCGCGTGTGCGTGCGTGCTCAAGATCCCGACAGGAGCATGGAGGAGAAGGGATGGCTCTCGGCCATCTCCCCTGGGGGATGATTTCTTGCTTTCTGTTCTCTCTGTCTCTCTCCGTCTTTTTGGCGAGCGCACATGCCCCATAGCAAAAACCTCTCAAAAAAAAAAAACAACAAAAACAAAAAAAAAACCAATATGCTCACATAAAGGATAAGGGGTGACAATGAGAGAGAAGAGATTTTTCATTTAAAATTTTTGTAGGCATGGCCAGCAGCAGGTGGTGTGGTGGTCAAGGGACTGCCCTCCACATGGCTGATCACAGTTTGAGTTCTGGGCCTAGTGGCTTGCTTCCTCACTTTTGTTCACTCTCTCTATCTCTGTGTCTCTCTCTAGTGAGCAAACATGTCCTACAGCAAATTTAAAATAATAATAATAAAAAATAATTATTTTTAAAAACATTTTGTAGATAGAATGCTAGAGCAGGTGGTGAAGAATTATTTAGGTTCTATCTTCATTCACTAAGTATGGACTGCTTTCTTAAAAGGAAAATAGGTTGATGACATTGGAAAAAAAATGTGTTCTTAAGAGAAAACAAGTTGAACCTCGACAATTTAAATAGATTAAACTTTCTAAGTACTAGTGTATTTTTATTTTGAAATGAGATTAAAATGGCATCTGCATACATTTGCCTGTACCTGTGTGCCCGTATGTGTGAAGGTTCAGATATAAAGTGTGTAGTCACACAGGGTGATACAGTATTTTAGCATTATTTGTGAGTGAATTCGTTATGAAAGCATGATATGTGCCACTTAAAGCAAGTAACTATTTTGGCTGAAAATCTTAAAATACGTTATTCTACCCTGACCCATCTTAAAAAGAGCTATGAAATGTAATCAGACGTTTTATGGCGAACTCTGAGTCAACATTATGCACATTGATCACCACGCTGTGCTGTAATGCAACGAGGCTTTCATTGGCCCAAGTATTATTTCGACTGTGTTTTTAAAATTCTTCTCTTTCTGAATATTAAACAATGAGAACTCCCATAGATAAAATAAAGTCAAAACTTTGATGAAAAGTACAAAACCAGACAAGTATAGGTGAGAGACTTGTGAGGGTGCTGGGGGGTGGGGGGCAGGTTGGTGAGAATACTAGCTGTTCTGGGGTTCTCCAGTAATCCCCAGATGGCCTTACGTGGCTAGACTGCTCAATTTGCCCACACTAAGTAGATGATACAGCACGGTTTTTAGGATCCTGCTTTTACTACCTTTTGTATGTTCCAGGAAAAGACATCTGACTTCTCTGAGCATTGGTTACCTTATCTGTAAAATGGGTATAGCAACACTGACTGTCTTCCCCCATCACTGTGAGCGTTATATGAGCTGTAAAGAAGGTGCTCAGCCTGGCGATCGACCTTCGACCCATTCAGTGGCAGATACCAATTGTCATCACTTCCTTTAGGTCTTTCAGGCTTGATCACCCCTGCTAAAATCAACTTCCCCATTCACACTCATCTAACCTCTTTCTCTACCATTGTATATATAACCATTTCGAAGTGTTTTTTAATTGTCCCTCTCATTTATATTTAATAAAATATACGCTCCATTAGGATTTTTTTTTTCTGTCTGTTCACTACCAGAATAGTGCCTGCCATTTGGTAGGTGTTGAACGATCACTTGCTTAATGATGGGTGAATCAATTCACTGATGGGGTCAGGAGACAGTACTTATGAATGGTACAGGGGAAGGTCATTCTCACCAAGATATTTAGAGAACTGCAAGATCACTTAGTTTATGCTGACCAGTCTCATCCTTGGAGCCCATTGAGCATTTAAGGCAGATTAGAAACTGTACAATTGTTCACTGGTTGCTTCATGAAGTCCAGTGACAGGATAGAGGACAGGACCAGAGGAAGTAGGAACAAAGGTGGTTTCCTGTTAGTACTACCTGGACATGCCGTTGCCTGCCCCTGAACTTGATTTTCTCCCAGTGCTGTTTACACCTGTCCTGTCTACGCAGGCTGAATAAGGGGATACCTTTGTTTCACAGTTCCACGGGCTATGGGAAAACACTTCTCGTCTCTCGAGTTCTCTTCTAAACACCAATAGAAATGGTTTTCTTCAGACTTCATTTTTAAAGATGAGTTTTAGGTTCACAACAAAACAGGAGGAAGGTACAGAGATATCCTGATAAGACTCTTGAGTGCTACAACTCTCTTCTTTCCACTTAAAGTTGGGTTAGCTGTCAAAATGCAAATATTGCTTGGCAGAGTGAACATTTTTCCTCCTTAGAGACAGTGTGGGATCTAATTTAGAGACATTTTAGAATGAAGGTGAATGTAGAGGTCTAGGCTCAGGGAAAACAGAGAAGGAGAGAGAAGAGAACCATTAGGTTTGTGCCAAACTTTACTATCTTATATTGCCTAAGGCCTGTCTTGCTTTCTGGCACCTATAAGCAAATATCCTCAAATACAAAGCATTTCAAGTTTTTAGTTAGTTAAATAACTGTTTAAGAAACTTTGTAGGGGTCAGCAGGTGGTGTAGTGCCTAACATGCTGGGCTCCTATGTAGTTGACCACAGATCGAGTCCCAAACCTGGTAGCTTGAAACTCATGCTGGGTGAGTGTGTATACCTGGCCAAAATCCTGAGAGGAGAATCAAGGAGAAGGGATTGTGGCATGGCCTGTTGGGGCTGATTTCTCACTTTGTATCTCTCTGTCTCTCCAGTGAGCTCATACCCTATAGCAAAAATCATTCAAAAAATTTTTTTTGTAGTAAAATCCTACGAAGGTCATAATTTTGCACTATTTACCTATTAACTTATTCCAAGGAAAATGGAATGCTGGTTGAGATTGTTTTGGGGCCCTGAAGTACATTCAAGAACAATCAGTGCATTTTATATGACAAAAATAGCCAGTTCTAGGGGAGTGGTAGGTGGCATGGTGGTTAAGGTGTTGGACTTCCAACCTGGACACAGTGGTTTGAAAATCACACTGGGTGCATGTGTCTGCATACCCAAAATCCTAAGAAAAGAATGGAGGAGAAGGGATTTCGGTGTGGCCATCCCCCATAGGGTGGTGATTTCTCACTTTCCCTTTCTCTGTCTCTCTCTGGTGAGCACACACACTCTATAACAAAAACCTTAAAAAAAAAGTGAGTTCTTGACTACAAGGAATAGTATTTGATTTGATGAAGAATGAGACAAACCTTTTAGAACACCTCGTACAAACTTTAATGTCAGCAAATAGTTTCAGAATGGTTGCTTTCCTCTACCTACCAGGGCTCTCATAGATGTCACATATTTTAGAAATCTTTCCAGGGAACCAGCAGTTAGCGTAATGGCTATGTCGCTGGATTCTCATGTAGTCGACCGTGGTTCGCGTCCTGGACCCGGTGGCTTAAAACTCATGCTGGGCACGTGTGCGTGCGTGCCCAAGATTCCAAGAGGAGAATGGAGGAGAAGGGATTGCGGTGTGACCATCCTCTCTGGGGGGTGATTTCTCGCTTTCTGTCTCTATGTCTCTTTCTGTCTGTCTGGTGAGCGCACGCGCCCTGTAGCGAAAAACCTCTCCAAAAAAAAAAAAGAAAAAAAAGAAATCTTTCCAGAAAAATGATTTGAAATCAACAGGGTTTGTTTCTCAAAGGGTTAACTCTAATTCTCACCCATGCCAGATAAGTATGTCTCTATTTATATGCACATATTTATATATATGAATATTTTACTTCTGTCTTCCTTTAATTATTTATTCAATTTTTTAAAATCTTCATTAAATGCTTCTAGCACATCAGCATGCCTTCTTTGAAGAAGAAGCCAACCTGCATTTGGATGCAGAAGAATCCCTTTGCTTTGCCATCCTATCACTCACAAATATATATTTGTGTGCACCTGTGGCCTTCACGCCTCCTCTCTATTCATAGATCACGTGGAGGAATTTGTGATTTGTACCTATTCTCCATAGCAGGGCCAATATGCTTTTCTGTCTAGCTGGTATCTGAGATAAGAAACATGGAGTAGAATTCCTATTTTTCCGTGTTTCCTTGGGAACATAAGTGGAAGTGGCAGGGAGAAAGGGTTAGACAGTCCTCCTCTAAATACTAAAAATATTCAACCCTAGGTACTCTCAGTCCTGGGGCACTGATGGGAACTGGCCAAAAGTAGTCCCAGCTGCTGGGAAAGAATGGAAGATGCCATCAAGCCAGGCTGTGACTTGCCTTTTCTAATAATTGTCACAGCTCTTGCTGTATTGGGCTGAGAATTAGAACTGTTCTCTAGTCATGGTAAAGTAAAGCCTCAGTTTAGATTTTCCAAGACTTTTTTCACCTTTGAGGCTTCTCAAGTTGTAGGCAGTCTTGAAAAAAATAAGGTCAAGAAAGTTCTCCTCCCATATAACCTAACCTCATGAAAGAGTTCCCTATTTTTCAGTCCTTCCTATGGACAAAGCATATACCAGCCTTCATGAATTTTCTACAAGTAGCTTTGGATTTCCCTCCAGTTATTTCCTATGTAAATTCCACTTCATGTGTGATTTGGTTTCTAGAAGGCAACTAATCCTTCTCAGTAACTGTCGTCATAATTCATACAGTTTTCTGCACTTAAAAACACATGGGGACCAGCAGTTAGCGTAATGGCTATGTCGCTGGACTCCCATGTAGTCGACCACGGTTTGCGTCCTGGACCCCGTGGCTTAAACTCATGCTGGGCATGTGTGCATGCGTGCCCAAGATCCCGAGAGGAGAATGGAGGAGAGAGGATTGCGGTGTGGCCATCCCCCCTGGGGGGGGATTTCTTGCTTTCTATCTCTCCGTCTGTCTCTGTCTGTCTGGCGAGCGGACGCGCCCTATAGCAATAACCTCTCCAAAAAAAAAAAAAAACACATGGGGACCAGCAGTTAGCGTAATGGCTATGTCGCTGGACTCCCATGTAGTCGACCACGGTTTGCGTCCTGGACCCCGTGGCTTAAACTCATGCTGGGCATGTGTGCATGCGTGCCCAAGATCCCGAGAGGAGAATGGAGGAGAGAGGATTGCGGTGTGGCCATCCCCCCTGGGGGGGGATTTCTTGCTTTCTATCTCTCCGTCTGTCTCTGTCTGTCTGGCGAGCGGACGCGCCCTATAGCAATAACCTCTCCAAAAAAAAATAAATAAAACCAAAAAAACCCCCCAAAAACAAACCAAAAAAAAAAACAAAAAACACATAGTGTAGCTAGGAGGGAAATGAAGTTCTATCTTATATTCCAAATCATACCTCCTGACTTGCCCTGAACATGCCTGAGATTCTTACCAGCAGTCCTTAAGAGATTTTTGATCTAAATATATCTTTAAAGGCATGGGATTGATTAGGAAAAATGACATAATAGTGAACTAATACATTCATTTATTCATTCAAAGATTTCCACTGTGCATTTACTGTGTATAGGCATACAAATGGGTGGACTTGGGGAGCAGCATAAAGTAGAATTAGAGATTACCTTTTCTTTCTGGAACTGTGATAGTCATTATTCTCACCAATGGCTGGTTCTTCTCCCCTTGCAGTGAGGAGGGGATAGGATTGCATTTGCTGTCTCCTCATTTGGGGGTCAGGGCATATTACTGGTCCTGGCTATGAGTTGTGGCAAGTCTCATCAATTACTTTCAGGCTGGAGCATTTGAGTGCTGGTGTGGTACCCTTCAGATCTCTCTTTCTCTATGCATGATGACCAGCAATGTTTGAGATGGTAGCTGCTTCATTAGTCTGGCGTCTCTGAGTGATGGCAGAGTTTTGGCAGATTGACAAAGAGCATGAGTGAGACAAAAGCCTTCACTTGTTCAATACCATTGAGACTAGGGTTGTTTGATGCTGTAGTATAACCTATCCAATTTTGACTAATATAAGGAGCTTACCTCTTTTATTTTTTTAAGGGAGATTTTTGCTATAGGGTTCATGTGCTTGCCAGAGAAAGACAGAGAGACAGAAAGTGAGATATCACCCTCCAGAAAGAATGGCCACATTGCAATCCCTTCTCCTCCAAACTCCTCTTGGGATTTTGGGCATGCACTCACATGTGCCTGGTGTGAATCTTAAGCTGCCAGCTCCAGGACTTGAACTGCAGTCAACTACATGGGATTTCAGCCACTTACCCATTATGCCATCTGCTGGTTTCAGAGCTTAACTTATTAAGGAAAAGAAAACAAATATAAATTATTATAATATAAGAAAGTTGTAAGGGAGATATAGAACAATTCTAATGGAGAGTGTTCCTTAATTTTTAGAGTAAGCAATAAAGGCCTAATGGGAGAAGTAGAGACTGGGCTGAGCCCAGTTTGGAGAAAAATAGTAATTTAGACTCAAGCATCCAAGAAACAGTTTGAGTCCGGGTCTGGTGGGAGAGTTAATATTCAGATCGAATCATGATTATACTAATAGTGACAAGTTGCTGTTGTTTGCATGTTCTCACCATGTGCCCAGTTATGGGCTAAGTGGTTTGCATGAATTATTGCCATCGACCTGTACAGTGCTCTTGGGAGGTTGGTGCTATCATTCTGCTTCTACAGTTGAGGAAAGGAACTTTCGGGAGATTAAGTAACATGCTCAATGTTCCACAGTCAGTTGATATCACTGCACAGACTCAGACCCTAGCCTGACCCCAGAGTCCATACTTTTAAACCTTGGTGTCATTCTGCTTCTAAAACCAGGCATTTTAGCAGTTGTTGAGTGAAGGGGAAGCATGGGGCCGTGTGTTAGCAGGATTCAGTTTATCTGTTAATACGGTATCATCTACTGCCGTGGAGTCTTTTCAGGATGGGACTCAGTGAGCAGAGCCATAATGGAGGAACTGGGAGAAGTCAGGTACAGAGGGAATGCTTGGGTCCATTAGGGGGCACCATGTGCCTACTGAGGCCTTCAAGTTCTAGAAGGAACTACAGGAAACAGAGCTCCAACTCTAGAAGTCATAAAAATGAGATCTTGTCACTAGTCTTTTCTCTGCCCACTCTGCCCATCAGTTTTAATGTATCTTCCCTCCTATTCTATGGGATTGGATATGGTTTTCCATAAGACATTTGACCCTTCAGTTTGGGTTTAAAAAATGAGCCAGAAATACTTTCCAGATGCAATTTCTAAATGCACTTGACCTAACCAGATGCAGCACCTCATTTGGGCTTCCACATTTACCCCAGAATAACTCACCACCATTATTTTTGCTTCCATGTCTGAACTTAAGCTCTTCCCTGTGCTGATTTGTATCATACTTGAATGTAAAATGCAGCTCTCATCTCTGAGCCTGCAGCACCTATTTCTGGCCTAGGCAATCTTCTTTTCTTAAAAAGACCCTTTGCTCTTTGAGGGCAGGCTTTGTGCTTTCTGCTTCACTTATGGTACTTAATATTACCATAGGTCCCTGGCTGGGTTCAATGAAGACCTTGAGTACCTTCAGTATTTCCATCTTCTCTGACCCTATTGACTTACATTCTCCTTCATATTTTTCTGTGTAATTCTTAGGGCACTTTAACATCTCTATGGCCTCGTTTGAATCCCTATTCCTTCAGAAGCATATCATTTGAAGGCTTTTAAGACGGTTCTGGATTTAAATTATGACTCTGTAGTTTTCTAGTTAAGATATCTTAGGCAAGTCTCTTAAACTTCAGTTCTCTCATCTGCCAAATGGGAAGATAGTGATGCAACCATGTGAAGATTAATGACATATTCATCACCTGACACATATTAGATACCATGTGATTTTTTCTTATCACTTATGTTGTCTGCTTTTTGTCTTCAGGCCTTTCTGGAAACAACTTGGTTCTTCACCCACTAAACACACCTTCCTTTGCCCTTGCTATATCCTTTTTTTTTTTTGTAATTCTTAGGGCACTTTAACATCTCTATGGCCTCGTTTGAATCCCTATTCCTTCAGAAGCATATCATTTGAAGGCTTTTAAGACGGTTCTGGATTTAAATTATGACTCTGTAGTTTTCTAGTTAAGATATCTTAGGCAAGTCTCTTAAACTTCAGTTCTCTCATCTGCCAAATGGGAAGATAGTGATGCAACCATGTGAAGATTAATGACATATTCATCACCTGACACATATTAGATACCATGTGATTTTTTCTTATCACTTATGTTGTCTGCTTTTTGTCTTCAGGCCTTTCTGGAAACAACTTGGTTCTTCACCCACTAAACACACCTTCCTTTGCCCTTGCTATATCCTTTTTTTTTTTTTTTTTTTTTGCCTATTTGAATCCAGCATCTCAGTACCCTGGGAGGAAGTGTTGGAGTGTGTTTCTTAGAAAATTCATGACCCAAAGGCAAACACCTTGCTGTGAACTAGCAGCAGCCCAGCTCCATCGGTGTGCAGCCCATGATTCCTGCACACCCAGAAGCGTTATCAAGTTGCAGGGAATTTGGTAGTGCTAATCAAACATTTGCTGTGCACCACCTGGAACTGGCGTGTACTTTAAGATCATGTCTGTCTTCAGATTGGATGCTGGTGATTAGAGCAGTAAATTAGCCCCACTTCGTGGTTGCAGGTTTCTTGGCCCACTTAGTCCATCAGAGCAGATTTCAGTGTGCAGATGTTTTTCAGCTTCTCTTTTCATCTCTGAGGAGAACAATTACAACATTCTGATATTCTCCCACCATCCAATTAGTCCCATTTGCTTCTGTATTTTAGCTCATAGAGAATAAAACGCAGGAGAGACTTGAAAGCCCCCTGTTTATCTTTGCTTGAGGGTGCCATCATGCTGGTAACCTGTGTGTGTTTTTCATCTGAGTGAGACCTGGATTAAGGTCTCACTGAAGTTATAGGGGAACTTCCACCTAATTGAGGGCCATTGGCTATTTAAGTTAATACTCACATCTCATCTCTTGCAACACTCACAGGCACACAGAAGCCCTCCTAGGTCCTCAGTTTTCTTTTGGTTTTCTATTTGTAACATGAAATGCAAGACAAGGTGCCTCAGGGGCAATACAAAGGCAGCTGCTGGGTATCTGGGGACTTGGGGGTAGGAGGGACAGAGAACCTGTGGGGGTAGTTGGCCACATACCACCCAGCAGAGGGCAGCAATGTCTAACAGTCAATCCTAAATCCCACCCTTTATTCAGAGACAGGCTAAAGCAGATTGAGAGTGACTCTGGGGCATCTTGTGTATCTCTGTAAAGAAAATAGTGGCTGTTTCCCTTGTAAAATGGATAGGCTAACTCCCATAGAAAAGCCTAGAACCAGGAAGCCCTTTAGAGAGCAAAGTTCTGACAAGACAAGCAAGGTAATTTGGACATGAGTACCCAGACTGGTTCTGGTGCTTTCCAGGATACCATACTGTTCTCCACTCTAAAGGTGAAATCAGCAGCTGCTGGAGGTGGGACCAGCTGTGACTGCTTGCAGAGGAGAGTGTCTGTATGGCTCCCTCATGTTCTTACTCTTCCTTTTAGGGCAGTAGGTTAGGTCCTAGTGCTTTAAGAGAAAGTGCAAAGACTTCTTGTCTCAACTCTCTCATTTTCAAACAAATTCAATTTACCTTCCATCTCTATTTCCTCGTGTAGTGTATATGCTAGCATGTCTTGCACCTAAAAGCAATTCTCTTTCCTTTCTGTTCAACTGGAACTTTCCTTGACTAAACTTGTTTATTTTCTGGGACTTTACCCTTGATATTCTCAAATCCATCTGGCAAATGATTCTCAAATCAACCTTAGTCATTCTTTCATGTCAATTTCAGGGACCCCTTAGGGTCTACAGAGAGAAAAGGGGAGGGAATAAATGGGCTCATAAATGGAAAAAATAAAGAAGTCGGGACAAGCAGAGCCCAAAGGAGCCAGTTAAGACTATTTTTCAGATTGTTCTTCTATAGCATTCAGCTGAATAATGGTTTAGAAATTTTGAAACACAGAAAAACTTGAGGCATGAGTAAGACTAGATAGCAGGTCTAAATTCAGTTCAGAGCATCACGAGGGTATGAACACTTGGAGATCTGGAAAGGAATCCTAGGAGACAGGAAAAAGTACAGAAAGTAAAGGAGGTAGGATTCTAACAAATATAAATCTTTTCTACATCAAAATTGTGTTTAGGGTCATTAGAGAAAGTGCAGCAAAGGCTCCTGAACTGGCTGAGGTTGTTCTGGATGACCTCTAAGTCCACCTTGGTTCTTCGTCTCTGGGATACTATGAGCTTGGTGGGGTTTGAACTGCATTTGGCTGAAGACACTTCCAAGTCGTCATTAGACTTTCTACCTGGAACAGAGCTATTTTAATATCCCAAAAGCCAATTTTTCCAATTTTCTATACACAGGTTACATAGAACCTCCCAGGTGCTTCTGGGTTATGAGATGCCCAGTCAGACTTACCTATACTTTCTGATAGCATCAAATCTTGATGCTATGGCCAGCAGGTGGTGTAGTGGTTAAGGCACTGGACTCTCACATGGTCAACCATGGTTCGAGTTCTGCATCCCACAGCTTGAAACTCACTCTAGGCATGTGTACATGCCCCAAATCCCAAGAGAATGAAGGAGAAAGGATTGTAATATGGTCACCCCTGTCCCCCAAGGGTGATATCTCACTTTCTGTCTCTCTGTCTTTCTGGTAAGTGCACATGCCCTATAGCAAAAAAATCTCTCAAAGCAAATAAATAAATAAAATAAAATATAAAATAAAAAGATCAGTGCCTGGAATCAAGATCTGGGTCTTGGGCCTACTTATTAGCCCATCGTGTCACCTTATGCACGTTATGTTCCCTCTTTAGTTTATAGTTTTTCTGTCAAATATAGAGGTTGCAGTATATCAGGGAAGGCAAGCATGTAGGACAAATAAAGCCAGAGATCCGTACCCATAGTGCATATTGCTATTAGATCAGAGCAGT